>NC_136914.1:186691634-187011347 GCF_949752795.1 Hyperoodon ampullatus
TCATATTATCTTCTCTACACAGATTATTCTCTTTCTCAGAGCACTCCACATATCACAGACACTACTGCCTCTCACATCCATCCCTGGTCTAGATCTGTTACCCTCTGAGTCTTTGTAAAGCATCACCCTGGGGTTTTCCTCCATACCTCTCTTGAGTTGGATCAACCGTGCCTTATATCTTCTACTTTCTAAATTTAATACGTTGCTTTGCTGAGTCCGTCACCAAATAAGTAGCTTAGAAAGGGTTTGTAAATACAATATTTCATCCATTAATATGAAAAATATCTTTATTTTGTTTTGCCACTGGATTGATAGTTTGGCTGTCTTTAAAAAATATAGATTCAAATGAGTTTTCCTTTAGTGAAATATGAAATCAGAGCAGGAATTCTGTGAGGAACTTGGTAAATCCTCTCTCCAAAAAGCAATGATGAAATTTGACAGACTTGGCAAGAACAATCAGTTAAGGTTCTGGAAATTTACCAGATACGTAGTTGTTTATTTAAAAGAAAATCACCAAACTTCCATAAGAACAGTGGGCATCTGTGGGGACAGGAAATGCAACTTGCACTAGTAGATCATTGAAAGGGGTGGTAAGTAGATCCACTCTTACTTCTTTATTTTCTCATCTGTATAGTCTACCATTTGGAGTCACAACAGTACCATAGTCATTGATACAGATTGTATAACTTTGTATCCCTGCAGTGTATTACCTTCAAGCTGTCATCTCAACTGCATTTTCAGAAGGACATACCTTTGGTCTATCAACCTGAATGAACATTCTGTATATCTGCAGATATGCGTACTAACTGAAGTTCTGCATGAAGGAAAGACAAAACCATACCCAGCATATATACAAATTCTAGCCAACATGAATAGCTGCCTTTTCAGTGTGGCAGAGTTCTAATGTAATCAGCTTGTCTCTAAGTTACTGATTGATTTCCTCAAAGAATGCTGTTGATATCCAAAGCTTTGAATTGGTCTCTGTCGCTGGAGTGATTGGATATCAGCAGCTGTTCTTTCTAATTCTTGGTTGAGGGAAGCCCATGATATTGGGCCTATAATAGCCTCCATGCCTACTGCCACCATGACTACTCGTGGGTTCAGTACTGAGGTGAGTTAGGTCAGAGGCTAGTTTAAATTGGCTGGCCAAATCATTCTGATTGCTTAGTGTGTTTTCATGGTGAATACTTTTTGGAGGGCATCAATATGCAGTAAAAGATCTTTATGCTTTCTGCCCCATTCAATAGGTATATCCATGTGCCATTTTCCCAATTCTCTTTAAGTTTTCAATCTTTCCTATTTCAGAATCTTAATTAACCAGCCAAGTCCATCACCATTACCCATGTGTCCACATATTGTTCTTAACTCTGACCACTTCTCTTTCCACACAAAGTGGATACTCAGGGGCATTGTCTGAACCTCTGCTATTCGGTAATTTTTCCTTCCACTCTTTTACAGGGCCACCTAAAAACAAGGTTGTAGTGCACCACTAGGATACAATAGCAGTAGTGAATGCTGCAGTGTGCCGCTCAGATTCCCCTCCAAGTCTGAAGTTCCTATATCTCTGCCATGAGTGTTGGCTGCTGATACCCTCAACAAAGTCCTTTCTAAGCAGCTGTTCTTATTGAAAGGATCTGCTCTTGTCAATAGATTGCACATCTTCTTTAGGACCGGCAAGTGTCCATGGACTGGTTGATGCAGGGTTATGAAATCCAGCCTCAATGTTGGACACTTTGGAAGGGCAAATTTTAATTCTTGATTATAGCATATGTCTCCATTTAAAAACTTTTAATTTTTTCCCATAATGTTTTGTAGTTTTGTCTGTGTAAGCTTTACACATCTTTCTGTTAATAACAATTTTGATTTTTTTAACCATTAGAAATGAATTTTATGAAAATTCATTTAAATTCTTCATTGCGTGTGTGTATATATATGTATACATGTGTGTACATAGTTATACACACACTCACATTATATAGCTACTGTTCCTGAAGTCATACTAAATCACTTACTAGTACTCTTTACTTTTTGCATTACCCCTATTATTTGGAGAGATTTCTACCATTTTCCATAAGTGCTTAACCTCTCGTTTCTCTATCCTGCTTTTTTTTTTTTTTTTTTTTTTTTTTTTGCGTTATGCGGGCCTCTCACTGTTGTGGCCTCTCCCGTTGCCGAGCACAGGCTCCGGACGCGCAGCTCAGCGGCCATGGCTCACAGGCCTAGCCACTCCGCGGCATGTGGGATCTTCCCAGACCGGGGCATGAACCCGCGTCCCCTGCATCGGCAGGCGGGCTCTCAACCACTGCGCCACCAGGGAAGCCCTCTATCCTGCTTTTAACCTTTCATGTGATCTCTCCCTGATCATGTTCATCTCATTCCTCAGCAAAAAAATTCATGAGGGACCACCACATGAACTTCTATGTACGGAACCCTATCTCTACTTCTTTTCTTTTTAAGATTTATTTATTATTCATTCATTTATTTTATTTATTTTTGGCGGAGTCGGGTCTTTGTTGCGGCACACAGGATCTTTGTTGAGGCATGCAGGAATCTTTCGTTGCAACACGTGGGCTTCTCTCTAGTTGTGGCATGCAGGTTTTCTCTTCTCTAGGTGTGGCACGTGGGCTCTGTAGTTGTGGCACACGGGTTCCAGAGCATGTGGGCTCTGTAGTTTGCAGCATGCAAGCTCTCTAGTTAAGGTGCATGAGCCCAGTAGTTGTGGCAAGCGGGCTTAGTTGCCCTGCAGCATGTGGGATCTTAGTTCCCTGACCAGGGATTGAACCCCTGTCCCCTGCATTGTAAGGCAGATTCTTTACCATTGGACCACCAGGGAAGTCTGTGATCTCTGCTTCTTCATCTCTATAGTGTTATCATGTTCTTCTTGCACTCATTTTGTTGCACTAAGTTAGGAAATTGTCCCCAGGCAGAAAGCCATGGTGATTATGGGGTGATATCATGTTTCCCTTTCCTTTGGGTAACAGTATTGTCCTGTTTCTCATGTAATGCTTGCCTCATACCTCATATATTGTGCTTCAATTTTGTGGTTGTTTGTAGCATCAAGCCTAGTCTGGAACCAACTATATTGTCATGACTAGAAACAGAAGTTCCTCCCACTTTATTTCTTCTGATACTTTATGCCATCCACCCATCTTCTCAGATTTCAGTTACGTGTATATTAAGTTATTTGAAATTGTCCCACAAGAAACTGAGTCTCTGTTCATTTTTGTTCAGATTATTTTCACTGTGGTTCAGTTTGATAGTTTAAATCCAGTAGTGTTTATATGTTCAATCTGTTCTTAAAGCCATCCCTTGAACTTTTCCATTCATATATGAAAATTGGGGCTCAGTTGTTTATTGTTGTTTGTTTGTTTCTAGTTCTTAGTACTGTGATTCCCTATCTTGTTTCTCATTATATTTATTTTTATCTTAAATCTTTGTTCATAGAAAATATATAATGGTTGTTTTAAATTATGCTTTTGCTAATTCCAACATGTCTGTCATTCTATTGACACTATGATAAATTTTCTCACAGTTGTTTGTTGGTCATATTTTCCTTTGTCTACACATATGAAGTTTTTTGTTTTGTATGTAGGAAACTATGAGTAATATCATTATGCATATCTGAGTGTGTTTTCTTTCTTTAAAGAGGTTTATATATTGTTCTGACATGCAGTTCATTTACATTTGAATCTGCTTGATTTTTTTTTAAGACTTGTTTTTTAAGCTTCCTTAGTCCTTCTAGAGTGGTCATGAACCTAGCAATTGAGTAGCCCTATAAATAGAAGCAGAAAACTCTGATTTTTTTTAAATGAAGGTAGTACTCATTCAATGTCTACACTTTAAATGAAATGTAAGTGTATTTACTCACAAAAATACAGAACTTGTAGATTTAATTGACTTAATATTCTGTGATTAGCTTTCTTATCACCAGGAATGATAATTTTGAACAAAAATAGAAATAACAATACCACAAAATTTTCAAAATTCTTTCAATGAATGCAAATTATTAGGAAAATAAAATACTATACATAAAATTATCTCATTATCTATTACTTGAAAGAACACAAGCAAAAAAAATCTTTATAGATTTTATAACTCGATATTTAATTCTTGATATTGCTGCGGTGCTCTTAGAGCATTAAGTTCATATAAATTTATTAGTTATTTGAGAACCAAAACTTAATATAAAGCCTGAAGGCATTCTCCATATTTTTTGATTTGCAAGTGACAATCTTCCTATGAAAAGCATAATATGGGTGTTTTAACCCCTTTTGCATTGGAAAAAAACAAAGGTAAATTAGTAGTTACTTATTTGAGGTTTCCATTTAAAGTGGCCACATAAATTTTAAACTAGTTCTTTTATACTACAATTTTGTCTTCTATACACAGTTTCTCTGTGATATGAAATTATGTCATAAATGATATATTACTCTCCTCTTTTTCCCATCTTTTAACAACTAAAGCCTAATTTTTAATACTAAATTATTTTAAGCCTTCTTTATCACTAGCAATCTTGGATATAAAATTTGAAAATATATTTTTTTTCCACAGGGTTTAACTACCTTAACCCTTTTCCAATGAAAGAATTGCAAACTTTGTTTGTTTGGTGTGCATTTTAAAAAATGAGTTTTAAAAATAATTATTCTGTCATAGTAATCCCATCTCAGGGTTCCATCAGTGGCTTCAAAATTTACATTAAATGTTCATTTTTTTTATCACAGCTGTCATTAAAATGGGAGATTGCTATCTTGAGTTTACAGAGGCCATTGATGTGGAAAGCATAATGCATATTTTACTAAATGTACTTTGCAAAATAGAAGGAAGACTATTTTAAGCTGTCAACGTTAATTGTACATTTTTTGGATTAGCAATACATATGTGTTGGGCAAGTAACAGTTGTGATATAACATAGAAAATGAGCAGATATCAAAAAAGGGAACATTCTAATAAGGTAATTACCTCCAAGATCATATAAGTTTCCTTTGCATCATAGTGAAGTTTCCTTTCAAGTACTTGTCAAATATTTATCATTTGCCTGTATTTCTTTTATGTCACATTTTCTGAACATGTTTTCTCTTTGATTTCTACAATAAAAACATCCTGTTAAGTATATTTTAGATTGCAGACCAACATGAGTGTATTCCAGCATTGTAATATGTTGTCAGAAGTTGCTGGCAGCCTTTGAGATGTAAACAAATATTGCACATTGATATGTGTAGCCAGAAAGCACTCAGTTTGACTATAGGAGGGTTGAAGAAAGCAAAGGAATGAGAGATAAGAAAAACTATAGATGTAGATAAATAATAACATTAAGAAAAGTGCTTTAAAGTTTGAATATGTAAAGAATATTACCATTTTATAGTCAGTGTTTTATTTGCTTAATGATTTCATTGATTCAACAATTTTGCCTTGAATATTCAGGTCCTTATATAAGGCATATGGCACTATATAGGAAGAAATATGGGAAGTTACAGGTCATGAATGATTATGAAAAGGGTAGAATTAGTGAAGATGATGTTAATGAATGCAATATAATGTAGTAAATGTATGAGAGATATTCAGAAAACATGGGGATTTTAGAGGAAGGGGAGATTGGTTTAAACAAAAAGTTTTCAGGAGAAAATGTATCACTTGAGCTGGACCTTTAAGGATATACAGAATTTCTTTATAACATGATAAAATGGAAACTAAACAAAGGGAGGTGACATGTGAATAAAGTCACAGAAGCTAGTAACTATGGAATAAATAAACTGAAAGTAATCTAGATTTATGTATTTTGCTGTCTGAAGATGAATAACACCAAATAAGTTTAGGAAAAACCCCTGTTCCATAGTATGGAGGGAATAAATTAACAGAATTAAGACTTGGGATGTCATTTAATTGTTGCAGAGAATACTGAAATTCAGAATTAACTAGTATGTGAGCTGCTATTATCTAGTATGGTTACTGTGGACCTCACTGCTTGGTTTGAAGAACAATTCTAGTCTAGGGAAGTCTACAGCAAAATAGTACTATGGTATCCTAGAATGTGAATGAGATTCTAAAATAGGGTGATTGCAATTTGATTCAAAAGGAGAGTGAAAAGAGAGATAGAATTATGAAAAATCAAATACCAGTCAAATATAAGAGATGATAGAAAGAGCTGGAATTAATTTGGATCTTTCTTACAACATGTAATAAGTTTAAGATCTTAAAAGAAATAGGTTCAGAATAGCAGGTTAGGGTAGAAGAAAAGAAATTAGGTCTAGAAAATTTAAATTTGAGTTTCTGGTAATATCTCTGAGTAAAACTCTCCATAAGGCACTTTGTAATGTACCTCTGAACTCCAGGCATGAAAGCAAGAGAATGATTTTTCAGATTTTGAGTAAAATTTTAAGGAGATAATAGATTAGGCTGTGTTCCTATGTGCCACAGGCCCTACCTGGACTGCATTGCCAGAAATACTGAAACTAGAAGCATCTGGAATATGTTTCAGGGGTGGAATTAACCATCTGAGAACTGGAAGAGTTGTTTACGAAAGTGTTGCAATTGAGAGATGAGTGTGCCTCCCCCATCCCCTCCTCCCCCCAAAAAGGTCAGATATCTCTAATGTAATTTTAGAAAATATAATATGTCAATAAGGTGTAAACAGTAAAGTGCCATTTTTAAGGTGTTTTGAGAGATATTGAAAAACAATTCTGGTATATTGAAAGTAGGTCTAGGTCTGTAACATTGTTTAACAGGCATTCTGAGACAGATTCTCTGTAACATATGTGATTATTCACTTCCCTTTTAGAGTATTCTTTTCAGTGGGTCAGTTGTTGTTTCGTGGCCTGAAAGAAATCTGGCAAACTTTACTGTTATTCCCTAGGGATGCAGGTTCTGTAACAAACATTGCTTACTCTCTTTTTAAAGAGAGAAAGTGTGGCATAATGGACTATCCTATGTTTTGACCATCAGAAAAACCTTGGTTAAAATCTCATTTTCCAATGCATTAGCTCCATTGAATTCTTTCTGCTGGTCAAGCAAATTTTAGATGCTGAAGTCAGACTCCAATTTTTACTGAATCTTGTCCTAGATGGTTCAATCCTAATGTTTCAAAGTTGCATAATGCCATCACAAAGTGTAAGTTATTTTTTAATATATTAACCCATTCTACTATGAGTTAATGAGAGTGAATCTATTCCCAGAATGGAACCCCAGCTGAACTTTTTATAGATTTTAGTTCCCAACACTGTTTTGGTTTTTTTTTTCCTTCTTACTCATCTTCCTCAGTCATTTGTACTGTATTACCTCATGGGTTGGTTGCAAACCAAGAGGCCTCTGGGGTCAGAAAAATAATGAAAGTGGTTAAGGAATGCAGGCTTCATGATGTAGTAGCCACCACTCATTCCTGGTGGTAACAAGGTATGACCTGTAAATCATTTAAATGATGATAATAAGCCTATGCCTTTCTTCCATAAGGCAGAATCAGTTAACTGTGACAATAAATCTAGCAATCAATGTAGTCAATTCAAAAGGAAAAGTAAGAAAAAAAATTCAGGCAAATATAAGTTTCACTCATTTTCATGGGAAAAATTTTAAAATTAAGCAAAAGTAAAAATCAATTATGTTGCACAGTGACTCAAACAGAAAAGAAAATTAACACTTGAATATTTTGAATGTTTAATAACTATAGACTTGTTACATTAGCAAAAATACTTTAGCCCAAATTATGTCTTTCTTTCTAGTAAAAGTAAGATGTTGTGAAAGAAATGTCTCTTTTTAACAGGGTTTCGTCTACACTCAATTTTGTTTCTAATCTAAAAATATATAAATGTCAAAATTTATTTTATCTCTACATATTTTTGGAATAGTTTTACCTAATTGAAGTATTTAATTTAGAGAAACTTATTTCTGGAAATACTTAGTGATTTTATTGTATGTAAAAATATAGATTTTCAAATGATATATACAACTAAGAAAATCATTTTAATGCTACAGATAGTTTGAAATGAATCCTACTTATCTTTGAGTTAGACATCTATGATGCAAATAACTTCAATAATTCATAACAAAATTGATTAAAAGGGAGTGAAGTGTTTTCTACATATCAGAGCAACACCTTGTCCGGAAGTTAGAATTTTTTTTTCCCTCGCCAAATATTTGCATTAGGCAAAATGCACATTGTCATGTCAACTGGATAGTAAATTTAGCCTGAATAATTTCTTAATATATCAAAATAGAACTTTTTGCTAGTATTTATAATTTTTAAACCATGGCCATTTTTCCTATCCCTGATTCCTCAAAATACTGCTAATTTATATTTCTAAATAATTTACCTAAAATATATTCAGTTTTCTGGTATTCAAATATATACTTTTATATGTTTAAGTCAATTATTTTTTTTGCATTTATCAAGATATATAAATGTTTGAAAAAAATTAAACATTTGCAGCAGCATAATCTTTTTTCTAGATGCTATTTTGTAGACATTCCTAAAATGTTAGAGTACAATATTTTCATACAGTACCCATCCAAAATTTTGCAACAATACTTATATTAAAATAATTTTCGATGTATTTAACCTAAATAGTTGATAGTCACCTAATTATAACATCTTCACAATGAGGTAATAAAGAAATGAAAATTTATACTGCAAACAACTTTCTCTTTAATTATATACTGCACAGTCTTTAAAATTGGGATATAAGTATTTTAATATATCATAATAAGAAAGGTACCTGGAAAATAATTTTGTAAAATGTATATTCATTTGGGGAGGCATTTTTTAAATTTAAATGAGAAAATGTTACATAATGAACACCAATATTTTTAAGAAATTCTTCAGTATTTCTCAGTTAACCTTAATTTTCTTTAACGTGATTAGAATAATAATAATAAGACTAAGAACTTGGTATGAATACATTGACTCAGTTAATGTTCACTAACACAGTGTGGGATCAGCAATTTGCCACAAATCGTATAACTGGGATCTGCAATACTAGGATTCTGACCTGGATCTTTTTGACTCCAGACCAGCACTCTTAATCTCTCCTCATGCAGCATTTGTTGTGGCAAATGAATGAACAATTAAGCTGAAAACATTGCAGTTAATCTTCAGCTGTACTGAAGGGCATAGTTTCTTTTAACTTGAGTCAAGGACTTGGAGCAAAATTAAAGCTAGCCACAAATAACTAAAGTTTTCTTTTATGGTTACTTACCTGCAAGGTAATTTTAACACTTAAAAAATAATTAGGGACTTCACTGGTGGTCCAGTGGTTAAGAATCTGCCTTCCAATGCAAGGGACATGGGTTCGATTCCTGGATGGGGAACTAAGATCCCACATGCCAGCAGGGCAAATAAGCCCATGCGCCACAACTAGAGAGAAGCCCGTGAACCGCAATAAAGAGCCCGTGTGCTGCAACTAAGACCTGATGGAGCAAAATTAAAAAAAAAAAAATTAAAGTGTTGTAATTAGGAGACACACTACTAATTATACAGAGTATCCCCTCAGAATCCCTGGGTTAAGCTCATAGACACATAGGGTAAAATTGGAGACTCTAGGGAGACATGCCACAAAAATAAAATCCACCCATATTTCACCAGGCAGGAGAATAATATTAGAAATATAAGTATGCTTCCTATCGCTTAAAAAATTTAGTGAGCTCACATGTGTGCACTTTCATGAGTGTGTTGGCTTAATGTTGAAAAAATAGACATTTTTTAGAATTTAACATCATATCATGGCAATTTCCCCATTCCATTATATATTAATTGTCAACAGTTTTCCTGAACTCAAGGTAATCTGGCTATTTTATTAGGATTATCTTTGAGAGTAACAAGTTTCATGTAAGAAAACATCAGTTATATTAAAATAACAAGGTACTTTTTGTTAATCACTATTTGGTTCTATATCCAGTAGATTATATAAATTGTTTTTCTGGTATTTAAATTTTTTCTCAAATGTTCAAGAAGAGGACATGTTTTCATTGGTACCTAAAAATTGTAAACACAAAAAAAGTGAACTATGCAGAATTGTAAATGTCCTCCCTAATATGTTAGGAACATTCACAATATATGAGTTGCTCTCCAAATTTAACTAGAGACTGTAGATTCATTAATATTGCATATCACAGAGAGCTCACGTACTTAATAAACTGTCCTTAAGCATGAAGATGGAAATTGGAAGAGTAATCATAGAGCTGATCCTAGTAGCTATCAGACACTATATTGTTAAATGATAAAATTTACTTCAAATTTCCATAACAGATCAAAACTTCTCTCTAATTTCTAGAGAGAAAAAAGAATGTGACGTGAACTCTCCACCTTTCCACTCACTGATATATCTAATTAGAGATTTGGGGAGAAAATATGAGAATGTGTGAATTAGCCTCTTTTTCTCGTGTTTTGACTTACTCTGTCCTCAGAATCCACAGTTCTCTCTGTTACCTCTGTTAGATGACTTGCCCTTATTCTACAAGTGGTCAGTTGTTCACCTTAATAATGACTAGATAATACTTAGGAAGTCTCCTTAGCCATAGACCTAAGACATATTCTCTAATTATATTCACTAGAAATAAAACTTTAAATATCAAATCATAACTCAGGAAGAGAAAGAAGAATATATTTATCTCCTCAAATTCCTGCCTATATAAACAGCAGAATGAGAGTTCATATGTCATGGGCACAAACATTATCAGAAGCTTTCCTAAGCTAATTATATTTTCTCATGCAATAATGGATTAACTCAAACAGGAAAATATTTGATAATAATGCTTTATATTTCAGTGCTTCACAGTTGAGGCCAAGGATAGTCGAAATGGCCAACTCTGATTATATGGGTGTTTTCATGTATGTTTGTAGGATTGTGTGCAAACTGACTGTAGCTAGTAACAAATTCTACTCAATAAGATGAATCTAATTAAAAAATAATAACTGCTGCTTTACATAAAAGTATTGAATTAGATGTGGTGTCCTGAACTACAGGAAAATGCACAAATGCTGTGGTCTGAAACCCACCCTGGAGAAAGATGAATGATGGCAGCCATAGATTCAGGGATGGGATTTGGGAGTAGCAGGGATTTGTCACTTAAGAAGTAAAAGAGTATCTTTTCCTGCTGCTTTTAATTTTCCTCTTTTCAACCCAAGGCTACTACCTACCACAAGAGTGAGAAATCAGAAACTCAAGCAAAATGACTAACAGAGTGAAATATATAAAGTATTGAAAGGAAAAAAATTCCAAAACCCTGGAATTCTGTATCCAGTGAAATTATCTTACACAAATGATGCAGAGATAAAGACTTTCTCAGAGAAACAAAAACTGAGGGAATTTGTTGCCAGTAGAACTACCTTGCAAAAAATGTTTTTGAATTTCTCTCTGAGAGAATTTTTAAATTCTCTCTGAATTTCTTTAGAGAGAAGCAAAATAATATGGATCAGAAATGTGGATCTACATAAATAAAGGAAGCGCATTTGACAAGGTAAATCCTTTATTTTTCTTATTCTTAAATGATCTATGTTCAAATTAATAATTACATCATGTATTGGATAAATATAACTTATAGATAAGTGAAATGAATGACAGAAATATAAGAGATGGGAGAAAGAAATTGAGAATAAATTGTTATAAGGTACTTGCACTACCCATGTAACAATATACTGTTGTTTGAAAGTGGAAAAAAAATTAGTAGTAAGTATATATCATAAACTCAGAAGCAGCCACTAAAAAATAAAAATAAGCATAATTAAGTGCTAATAGAAGAAAGAAAATGAGATCACATTAAATTATTATAATAAATAGCAGAAAAAGATTGAAAAGAAAAAAGAAGCAAATAATAAGTGTAACAACTAGGAAACAGTTAAAATATGGTCACTATTATTCTAACTGTATAAATAATCAAATGAAATATGAATGTAATAAATACACCAAAGACAGAGATTGTCAGAGTGGATCAAAAAACAACACCTAATTATATGTTGTCTACAAGAATCCACTTTCAGGGCTTCCCTGGTGGCGCAGTGGTTGAGAGTCCGCCTGCCGATGCAGGGGAGATGGGTTCGTGCCCCGGTCTGGGAGGATCCCACGTGCCGCGGAGCGGCTGGGCCCGTGAGCCATGGCCGCTGGGCCTGTGTGTCCGGAGCCTGTGCTCCGCAACGGGAGAGGCCACAACAGTGAGAAGCCCACATACCGCAAAAAAAAAAAAAAAAAAAAAAAAAAAAAAAAAAAAAAGAATCCACTTTCAGTGTAAAGATACATGTAGACTAAAAGTAAAGTAATGAAGAAAGATATACCACACTAATGCTAATCAAAAGAACACAGGGATAGCTGTATTAATATCCAACATAGCAGATTTCAGAACAAGGAAAGTTATCAGGGATAAAGACAGGCATTACATGATAAATGGTCAATACTCCAAGAAGAAATAACAATCCTTAATGCATGTGCCTAACAACAGAGCATCAGAGTACGTGAAGTAAAAACTGATAAGACTGCAAAGAGTAATAAACAAATACATTATAGGTGGAAACTTTAACACCAAAAACGAACAGATTTGACAGGTAGAAGTTAAATAAGATGTGATACCAATTTCTCTAGAATATAGTTTAGAAAACAGAAGCAAAGGGAACACTTCCAAATTTATTTATAAGGACAGGTATGCAAGGCTGGTTCAACATTCAACCATCAATTAAGGCTGTTCACATCATCAGGCTAAAAGAGAAAAATCATATGATCGTATCAATAGATGGAGAATAAGCACTTAATAAAGCACAACACCCATTCGTCATAAAAACTCTCAACAAGCTAGGAAAAAAATAGAACTTCCTCTGCATGATAGGAACGTTTATCAAAAAATTACAGCAGGGCTTCCCTGGTGGCACAGTGGTTGAGAGTCCGCCTGCTGATGCAGGGGACATGGGTTTGTGCCTTGATCCAGGAAGATCCCACATGCCATGGAGCGGCTGGGCCCGTGAGCCATGGCCTCTGAGCCTGCGCATCTGGAGCCTGTGCTCCACAACGGGAGAGGCTACAACAGTGAGAGGCCTGCGTACCGCAAAAAAAAAAAAAAAAAAAAAAAAAAAAAATTCCAGCAAATGTTGTTCTTAATTTTGAGAAACTAGATGCTTTATCCTATGATCAGGAACAAGGCAAGGATATTCTCTCTCTCCACTCCTATACAACATGGTACTGGAAGTCCTTGCTAATACAATAAGACAAGAGAAAGAAAAAATATATAGCTTGGGAGTGAAGACATAGAAATGTCTTTGCATATGAGAAGATCATCTATGTAGAAAATTCCAGAAAATTAAGAAAAATACTCCTGGAACTAATAAATGATTGATTGTTGCAAGGTTACAGCGTATGTTTAATATACAAAAGTTAATTGCCTCCTATATAACATCAATGAACAAATGGAATTTGAACTTAAAAGTGCAACACCATTTACATTAGTACCCCCAAAATTAAATGCTTCAGTGTAAATGTTACAAAATTTATATAAGGAAAACTACAATGCTTTGAAAAACAAGATCAAAGAAGAATTAAATAAATGGAGAGATACTCCATGTTCATGGATAGAAAGACTCAATATTATTATAAAGATGTCAGTTCTCAACTTTATCTACAAGTTGAATGCAATCACAATAAATATTCCAGCAAGTTACTTTGTGGATAGTTACATGTTCTAACTTTTATGTGGAAAGCAAAATGCCCAGAATAGCCAACACAATACTGAACAAGAACAAACCTGGGGGACTGACACTACTAACTTAAAGACTTACTCTAGAACTACACTAATCAAGACAGTGTGGCATTGGTGAAAGAATAGATAACTAGATTCCTGTAACAGAACAGAGAGCACAGAGAGACCACACTAAAATATAGTGAACTTGTCTTTGACAAAAAAGGAAAGGTGATTTGGTGGAAAAGGGTAGTCTTTTCAAAAAATGGTGCTGGATCACCAGTACATCCACATGCAAAAAAGTGAATACAGACACAGATATTACACTTTTTATGAAGATTAATTCATAATGGATTGTAGAACTAAATGTAAAATAAAAACTATAAAATTCCTAGAAAATAACATAGGATAAAATATAGGTGACCTTCATTTGGCAATAATTTCTCTGATAAGAGAATGAAAAGACAAGCCATATACTGGGACTGTGGATTTGAAAAACACTATCTAATAAAGGACTTTTATCAAAAATATACACATAATACTTAAATTCAACAATAAGAATACAACCTAATTAAAAAGTGTGCAAAATACCTGTACAGATACCTCTCCAAAGAAGATATACAAGATGGCAAATAAACATATGAGATGATACGCAACATCTTTACATTTAGTAAATTTCAAAACACTGACAACACCAAATGCTCAAGAGTATGTAGAACAAGGGACCTCACTAATTGCTGGTTACAATGCAAAATGGTACAGCCTCTTTGGAAGACAACTACATTTTCTTACATAAGTAAACATACAGATTATCATCCACCAATTGTGTTATGCAAATATGTGAAAATCGTATGTACATATAAAAACCTGCAGACAAATGTTTACAGAATTTTTACTCATAATTGTAAAAATTTAGACTAAACCAAGATGTCCTTCAGTGGGGTAATAGATAAACTGTGGTACACTTATATAATAGAAGATTATTCAATGATAAAAAGAAATGAGCTATCATGCCACTAAAGGATTTGGAGGAATCTTAAATGAATATTTTGAGTCTAAGGAGCTAGTCTGAAGAGCTTACATACTGTATTGGTCCAATTATATGATATTATGGGAAAGGCCAAACTATAGAGACAGTAAAAAAAATCAGTGGTTGCCAGGGAGTATCATTTGGGAGGTGGGGGTCATGAGTTGGGTACTGGATGAATGGCTCGAGAAGATGTGATATTTAGAGCAATGAAACTATTCTATATTATCCTATAATGTTGGGTGTATGGCACAGAAATTTGTCAAAGCCTACAGAACTGTACAAAACAAAGAGTGAACCCTCATGTATTATGGAATTTAGCTGAGAACAATATATCAGTATTGGTTCATCAAGTATAACAAATGTGTCACACTCATGCAAGATGTTAATAATAGGGGAAAATTTGGGGGAAGGGATATATGGGAACTCTCTGCACTTCCTGCTCAATTGTTCTATAAACCTAAAACTGTGTTAAAAATGAAGTCTATTAATGTTAAAATCCATGGCAGTGATAAAATTTGTATTATTCTTGAGGTGAAGAGATAAGAATATAATTAGGAGAGACATATTTAGGCCTTCAAACCATTATTATGTACTACTTTTTTTAGGTAGATTGTGCATAGCTGGGCATTTATTTCTAAGTATTTCATATCTACAAAAATCATTATGTGTATAAAAATTAAGAGGAATAACTTGAAATAATGATAAAGTTAATTGGTTTTGTAATCTTCTTGAATTGTTTACCAGTATCCCTTCAATTTATCTTCTCCAATCTTATCCTTTAGGAAACCCTAGCTCTTTTTCTAAAATGATAGAAGGAAGCATTTTTACTTGGTATATATATTTTTGTTTCCTCAAAAATACTAAATCAAGAGAATTTTAGTGTGTATAATGCAACTCTATGTTTTGAGGTTTTCTGGGGTCTTTGCTTGCTTTTTTTTTTTTTTTTTTTTTTGCGGTATGCGGGCCTCTCACTGTTGTGGCCTCTCCCGTTGCAGAGCACAGGCTCTGGACGTGCAGGCTCAGCGGCCATGGCTCACAGGGCCAGCCGCTCCGCGGCATATGGGATCTTCCCGGCCCGGGGCACGAACCCGTGTCCCCTGCATCGGCAGGCGGACTCTCAACCACTGCGCCACCAGGGAAGCCCTGCTTGCTTTTAATAACTGAGAATTTCTCTTTTATACATTAAAATCATTACATATGACTTTTTATTTTAGCATAAACATGTGTACTATTGAGCAATGAAATATCTATCATATTAATTTGTTACTAAAAACCCATGTTGTATTCAGAAATATTAACATCCATTAAGAAATCAATGATCACCAAATTACCATATTAAAATAATATACAGCATAAAGGCTCCTTGTTCTAGGTGGAAATTAATGAAAGGGTAGATATCCAAAGAGGATATAGCATATTTAATTAAACCAAACTAAAATTTATTGATTTTATGTTTGAAAGTAATCATTAAGGTTTTTTAAGGTGTTGCCTTCATTGGTCATACATGTATTCAAAGCTCCACCTTTGCCGAACTATGTTTGGCAGCTATATTTTGTGGATTTACCTTCATATTTTATAACACATTTGTCTGAGTATACTTAATTTTATCAAATATGTTTCTGGTGTTTGTGAATAGTGTGGCTGGGATGAATAAACGAGATAATAAAGTTTTTATTAAGATATAAATGTTGATTATAAAATGATATAATGTGTGTGTATTTATGTGTTGTGTACTCTCATGTATTAGTTCTAAAGTTGTATCCAAAGAGGGATTCTAAAATGTTTGGGAACAATAAAGTCATCATCAAAACAACATGCAACACCTAGGTTATTGCAAAATAGTCATTTATATGCATAGGATTTGAGAAATGTGTTAAATAAAATATTTCAAACCTGCATTTAAACATGTATATTTCTTCACAGAGCTATTTTTATCATGGAATTCAATAAAATATATCAATTGAATATTCGGTGCCTTAAGATATAAAACTCTTGAGATAGCCTCCTCCACTAGAGGGCAGACAGCAGAAGCAAGAAGAACTACAATTGTGCAGCCTGTGAAATAAAATCCACATTCACAGAAAGATAGACAAGATGAAAAGGCAGAGGGCTATGTACCAGATGAAGGAAAAAGATAAAACCCCATAAACACAACTAAATGAAGTGGAGATAGGCAACCTTCCAGAAAAAGAATTCAGAATAATGATACTGAAGATGATGCAGGACATCAGAAAAAGAATGGAGGTAAAGATCGAGAAGATGCAAGAAACGTTTAACAAAGACCTAGAAGAATTAAAGAACAGAGAGAGATGAACAATATAATAACTGAAATGAAAAATACACTAGAAGGAATCAATAGCAGAATAACTGAGGCAGAAGAATGAATAAGTGACCTGGAAGACAGAATGGTGGAATCCACAGCTGTGGAACAGAATAAAGAAAAAAGAATGAAAGAAATGAAGGCAGCATAAGAGACCTCTGGAACAACATTAAATGTACCAACATTACCACTATAGGGGTCCCAGAAGGAGAAGAGAGAGAGGAAGGATGCGAGAAAATATTTGAAGAAATTATAATAGAAAACTTCCCTAACACGGGAAAGGAAATAGCCACCCAAGTCCAGGAAATGGAGACAACCCCATACAGGATAAACCCAAGGAGAAAAACACCAAGATACATTATAATCAAATTAGCAAAAACTAAAGACAAAGAAAAATTATTGAAAGCAGCAAGGCAAAAATGACAAATAACATACAAGGGAACTCCCATACAGTTAGCAGCTGATTTCTCAGCAGAAACTCTACAAGCCAGAAGTGAGTGGCATGATGTATTTAAAGTGATGAAAGGGAAGAACCTACAACCAAGATTACTCTACCCGGCAAGGATCTCATTCAGATTCAATGGAGAAATCAAAGCTTTACAGACAAGCAAAAGCTAAGAGAATTCAGCACCACCAAACCAGCTCTACAACAAATGCTAAAGGAACTTCTCTAAGTGGGAAACACAAGAGAAAAAAAAGGACTTACAGAAACAAACACAAAGCAATTAAGAAAATAGTAACAAGAGCATACATATTGATAATTACCATAAATATGAATGGGCTAAATGCTCCAACCAAAAGACACAGGCTTGCTGAATGGATACAAAAACAATATCCATATATATGCTGTCTACAAGAGACCCACTTCAGACCTAGAGACACATACAGACTAAAAGTGAGGGGATGAAAAAAGATATTCCATTCAAATGGAAATCAAAAGAAAGCTGGAGTAGCAATATTCATATCAGATAAAATAGACTTTAAAATAAAGAATGTTACAAGAGACAAGGAAGGACACTACATAATGATCAAGGGATCAATCCAAGAAGAAGATGTAACAATTATAAATATATGTGTACCCAACAGAGGAGCCCCTCAATACGTAAGGCAACAGCTAACAGCTATAAAAGAGGAAATCAACAGTAACACAATAATAGTGGGGGACTTTAACACCTCACTTATACCAATGGACAGATCATCCAAACAGAAAATTAAGGGGGAAACAGAAACTTTAAAGGAAACAACAGACCAGATAGTTTTAATTGATATTTATGGGACATTCCATCTAAAAACAACAGATTACGCTGTCTTCTCAAGTGCACATGGAACATTCCCCAGGATAGACCACATCTTGGGTCACAAATCAAGCCTCAGTAAATTTAAGAAAATTGAAATCATATCAAGCATCTTTTCCGACCACAACACTATGAGATTAGAACTCAATTACAGGGAAAGAAACATAAAAAACACAAACACATGGAGGATAAACCGTATGTTACTAAATAACCAAGAGATCACTGAAGAAATCAAAGAGGGAATCAAAAAATACCTAGAGACAAATGACAATGAAAACATGATGATCCAAAACCTATGGGATACAGGAAAAGCAGTTCTAAGAGGGAAGTTGATAGCAATAAAACCCTACCTCAAGAAACAAGAAAAATCTCAAATAAACTATCTAACCTTGCACCTAAAGAAAGTAGAGAAAGGAGAACAAACAAAACCCAAAATTAGCAGAAGGAAAGAAATCATAAAGATCAGAGGAGAAAGAAATGAACTAGAAACAAAGAAAACAATAGCAAAGATCAATAAAACTAAAAGCTGGTTCTTTGAGAAGATAAACAAAATTGATAAACCATTAGCCAGACTCATCAAGAAAAAGAGGGAGAGGACTCAAATCAATAAAATTAAAATGAAAAAGGAGAAGTTAAAACAGACACCACAGAAATACAAAGCATCCTAAGAGAATACTACAAGCAATTCTATGCCAAAAAAATGAAAGACCTGGAAGAAATGAACAAATTCTTAGAAAAGTATAGCCTTCCAAGACTGAAGCAAGAAGAAATAGAAAATATGAACAGACCAATCACAAGTCATGAAATTGAAACTGTGATTAAACATCTTCCAACAAACACAAGTCCAGGACCAGATGGCTCCACAGGTGAATTCTGTCAAACATTTAGAGATGAACTAACACCCATCCTTCTCAAACTCTTTCAAAAAATTGCAGAGGGAGGCACACTCCCAAACTCATTCTATGAGACCAGCATCACCCTGATACCAAAACCAGACAAAGATACTACAGAAAAAGACAATTACAGACAATATCACTGATGAATATAGATGTAAAAATCCTCAACAAAATACTAGCAAACAGAATCCAACAACACACTAAAAGGATCAGACACCATGATCAAGTGGGATGCCAGGGATGCAAGGATTCTTCAGTATACACAAATCAGTCAATGTGATACACCCTATTAACAAATTGAAAAATAAAAACCATACGATTGTCTCAATAGATGCAGAAAAAGCTTTTGACAAAATTCAGCACCCATTTATGATAAGAACACTCCAGAAGGTGGCATAGAGGGAACATACCTCAACATAATAAAGGCCATATACAACTAACCCACAGCAAACATCATTCTCAATGGTGAAAATCTGAAAGCATTTTCTCTAATATCAGGAACAAGACAAGGATGTCCACTCTCACCACTATTATTCAACATAGTTTTGGAAGTCCTAGCCATGGGAATCAGAGAAGAAAAAGAAATAAAAGGAATACAAATTGGAAAAGAAGAAGTTAAATTGTCACTGTTTGCCGATGACATGATACTATACATAGAGAACCCTAAAGATGCCACCAGAAAACCACTAGAGCTAATCAATGAATTTGGCAAAGTTACAGGATACAAAATTAATGCACAGAAATCTCTTGCATTTCTATACACTAATGATGAAAAAATCTGAAAGAGAAATTAAGGAAACACTCCCATTTACCATTGCAATAAAAAGAATAAAATACCTAAGAATAAACCTACCTCAGGAGGTAAAAGACCTGTGCTCAGAAAACTATAAGACACTGATGAAAGAAATCAAAGATGTCACAAACAGATAGAGAGATATACCATGTTCTTGGCTTGGAAGAATCAATATTGTGAAAATGACTATAATACCAAAAGCAATCTACAGATTCAGTTCAATCCCTATCAAATTACCAATGGCAGTTTTTACAGGACTAAAACAAAAATTCTTAAAATTTGTATGGAGACAAAAAAGACCCCTAATAGCCAAAGCAGCCTTGAGGGAAAAAAACGGAGCTGGAGGAATCAGACTCCCTGACTTCAGACTATACTACAAAGTTACAGTAATCAAGACAATATGGTACTGGCACAAAAACAGAAATATAGATCAGTGGAACAGGATAGAAAGCCCAGAGATAAACCTACACACGTATGGTCAACTAATCTATGACAAAGGAGGTAAGGATACACGATGGAGAAAAGACAGTCTCTTCAATAAGTGGTGCTGGGAAAACTGGACAGCTACATATAAAAGAATGAAATTATAACACTCCGTAACATGATACACAAAAATAGACTCAAAATTGATTAGAGACCTAAATGTAACATAGGACACTATAAAACTCTTAGAGGAAAACATAGGCAGAACACTTTTTGACATAAACCACAGCAAGATCTTTTTTGACCCACCTCCCATAGTAATGGAAATAAAAACAAAAGTAAACAAATGGGACCTAATGAAACTTAAAAGCTTTTGCACAGCAAAGGAAACTATAAACAAGATGAAAAGACAGCCCTCAGAATGGGTGAAAATATTTACAAACGAATCAACGGACAAAGGATTAATCTCCAAAATATATAAACAGCTCATGCAGCTCAATATTAAAAAAGGAAAAAACAACCCAATGCAAAAATGGGCAGAAGACCTAAATAGACAGTTCTCCAAGAAGACATACAGATGGCCAAGAAGCATATGAAAAGCTGTTCAGCATCACTAATTATTAGAGAAATACAAATCAAAAGTACAATGAGGTATCACCTTACACCAGTTAGAATGGGCATCATCAGAAAATCTACAAACTACAAATGCTGGAGAGGGTGTGGAGAAAAGGGAACCCTCTTGTACTGTTGGTGGGAATGTAAATTGATACAGCCACTATGGAGATCAGTATTGAGGTTCCTTAAAAAACTAAAAATAGAATTACCATATGACCCAGCAATCCCACTACTGTGCATATATCCAGAGAAAACCATAATTCAGAAAGACTCATGCACCCAAATGTTCATTGCAGCACTATTTACAATAGCCAGGTCATGGAAGCAACCTAAATGCCCATCGACAGATGAATGGATAAAGAAGATATGGTACATACATACAATGGAATATTACTCAGCCATAAAAAGGAATGAAATTGGGTCATTTGTAGAGACGTGGATGAATCTAGAGACTGTCATACAGAGTGAAGTAATTCAGAAATAGAAAAACAAATATCACTTATTAACACATATATGTGGAAACTAGAAAAATGGTACATATAAACTGGTTTGCAGGGCAGAAATAAAGACACAGATGTAGAGAACAAACTTATGGACACCAAGTGGGGAAAGCAGTGGGAGGGGGTGTTGGTGTGATGAATTGGGAGATTGGGATTGACATATATACACTGATATGTATAAAGTGGACAACTAATAAGAACCTTCTGTATAAAATAAATAAAATTCAAAAAAATATATATATACAGATAGCTCATACAACTCAATAACAAAAAAACAACCAACCACACACACAAAAAAGATATGAAACTCTTTTTACTCAGAATATATTATGAATCTTGGCAACTTTAGACCTGCTAGGAATAGAAATTTAAATATTCATATAAAAGCCTTCTCTTTTTGGTTAGTTTTATTGTTTCCTATGATATTTTTCAGAGAATTTCTTCCCACATAGACATATGTTATTTGTAATTAATGTAAAATTAATTGTTAATTTGCATTGAATGATTAAAATTCATTTATTCAACAAACATCTATTAAGTACCTACTATGTACCATGTACTGCGAGCCTTATATTTATTATTTTCAATACTTACAGCAAACCACTATGAAGTGTATTCTTTTTTATTGTGACTTTCAGATGAGTAACAGTTATTAGAGAATTGAAATAATTTTTCAAAATATCACCACAATGTTACAAAGTAACCACAGATTAGAAAATCATTTCCCTTGTATCTAGTTCCATTATATATAGCCATGTAAGATCATTTTTGTATGTGATTTCATTTGAGTTTTTAAACATATTATGTTCAAGTCGTTGTTTTCTGAATTATAAGAATCTGCTCATGGTAAAAATATTGTCATTTTGAAAAAAATACTCTTTAAAAGGCTAATTTTCTTTTCTTTTGCACCACATTTAGCTAATTAGTCTTTATATTGTCACATGAGTTTATTATACATGTTTATACAAGCCTTTCTCTTTCAGTAAAGATTTCATGTTATGACTTAACTAAAAATAAAAGGGATCTAGAGGGAATTATGGTATATGAATAATAGCTTAGGGACAATCGAGGCTTTCTACTTGCAGATTCCTCTTAACTGAGCCCACAGAAGTGGCATGTTACCCCTTCAGAAGATGTTTCCCTTTTTCCTTGTTTGAAGATCATGAGCATACCTTACAAAAGAAAGCTTTCCTGCCTTAGGATTCACCTTTTTGTCCATTCTAGGCAGCTAGATCAATAACAGAACTCAAACCTAGCATAGCCTGGCTGAATTGAAACTGGGATTTCAAAGGGAGGAGAGGTAATGAAAAAAAAAGTTTCAGGATCTGGTTAATAAGTATATTCAGGAGCTGTGACTGGATCTTGAGAGTGTTTGATAGAAAAGGGAGAACATAAAGTTGATAAAAGGGAAAGTTTGCTGATATGGGAATATCTTCCCATGATACAAAATTTAACACCCTGACAAGAATTCTGGTACGTGGTGCCACCATGCTATTTGGATTTCTCTTTTAAGCTTGGATAAAGTGATGACTCATGTTAAATGAAATAGAAATGCCAAAATTCTGTGATAGTGAAGGAAAAGATCATAGTATTAGAGAATTGGGAATTGTAAAGTAAATGTACAGCATAAGGTTAGAAATTCCACTGGCCAACAATATTCCACTGATGAGCCTAGAGGATACTCCATTTACAAAAGTTATAACAACAACAACAAAATGTGCTGATGAAAGGTGCATCACCATCTTTGAGTGGTGACTCCTTCTTGTAGGTCAGGGCTAACCACAGGTGATGCTGTAAAATAATTGGTCCCCTAAGAGGTCAGGTGGTGGCATTTAAATGTCAAAAGCCAGGTGGGCACAATATTTGCAATGAACAGCAACATCAGATTGGCAGTTGAAGGGGCTCATCTTCAGAGGGTCGTGGAGATGACTGATGTATTGCAGTTGTTTCTAGAAAGAAACATGAAGAGTCAAAAAAGTATTGCTTAACCTTTATAATAACTCAAATTATCAAAGAATTATGGGAAATCAAGAAAAGCAGCCCCCAAATAGTCATGGTTCATGGTCAGTTACCAAACCTGAGCCATTTCTTAGACTATGAAACCACTGAAAGAGAGCCCACATTCCTATTTGAAAGGACAATGGAAAATCATGGCAACTAACATTAGTAGATATATATCCTCCCACAAAAGACCTACAATAATTTACTTAAGTAATTTAATTGTTTTAAGTTAAGTGTAGAATAGAAAAAAGAATCTGCAAGAGCTCCAGGTATTTGTGCCATTTGGATCATAGGACCCAATGGACCCTCTAATCTCTAATATTATAAAGATATCATTGGTAGGAAAACCATTTGTATAGAACTTATGGCTAGTCATAATGGAAGAGGACGTCATAATGTAAACCCCTAAGGTTCTGAATTGAGATCATGGAATATGCCTGAGAGACAACACACCATACTAAAAGCAGTTTCTGTCCTCACTTGAACTCTCGACTCATGCATCTAGTTACCTGATATTTTTATGTGTATGTCTCTTATTTCAACATTATCATGCACTGCAGTGAGCTCTCAATTTCTTTCTACCACAGTTATTTGTGCATACATAAGTCTTCTCCATCTTACTACTTGGTAGCACCACCTATCTACTTACTAAATTTCAAAAACAAGGATTTATCCTAGATTCTTAATTTCTCACAACCCCCATATCCAACATATCACCTAATAAGTTTTTTCATCCATCACCCCAAATCATTCTCTATGTATTAGCAAGAGTGAAACTTTTAAAAATGTAAATGAGATCATATTGTTCCATAGCTTGAAATGCTTCAAATCTTCACATTGCATTAAGAATAAAATTCACACTTCAGGCCTTTGAGTTTCTGTATAATCTAATCATTTCTCCAACCTTAACTAAGACTACCCTGCATTTCACTAGTTATAGACCACAGTCTTTTACAATTCAGAGACTGCACATGCTTTTTTCTTTTTTTTTTTCACTGACCAGAATGATTCCTCAAAAATTTCTTCAATTACCATATTATTTAAATAGCCACCTTACATCTTTCTTCATCTCAATCCCTTGTTTATTTCACACGATAAAAGTTTTTGTATTTGTTTATAACCTTTGGCTACCTCCACACTAAAATGTGCATTATGTGAGGGCAAAGAAGCTATCAGTCTTCTTCACTGTGGTATCTGAGGTGCTTAACACATCTATGTGCTTAGCACATAGTAGGTACTCAATAACTAATTTCAGATGAATTAATTAACCTAAACTGAGACCATGGATAGTTTCTGTATATGCATATATTTCATATGCAATTACAACTTGAGCACAAGACAATAATTATTTCTGTTTATTTTGTCTTCTGAGAAGAACGGCTCCTTCTATAAAACTTGCCCTACTCCAGACAGGTTTGCCCACAGTATAATTTTTTCATCCTTCCATTATCCAGCTAAACCTTGGCCATGTGTAAGAACAAAACCCAAGATGGGATAACTAGAAACTTTATCTAAGATTATAAAATTTGAAATCAGAAAAGGCTTAAGATGTAAAATAGAAACTTTGAACCTGATGTTTGCCAACTTTCCATCATGTAACAAGAAATATGTAAAAAACTAATACACCCAACACAAGTGAAGAAGAACATATTAGATGATCTAGTCAGTGTTTCAGATCCAAATGTATTTTTGGTCCAGGTTCCTCCCTGCCTTTCTGTTGATTTGTTCAATGAATTGGATTTATTTAGCCAATAAACTTCACCCCAACCTTAGCCCTATATTACTTAGATTAGGATCCCTGATGTGTTTAACTGAAAGTCCTAAATAATTAAAGATACATTTGGATTCTTCAATGGCAATGCAGAAAATATAGACCACTAATTGTATGATTGCTTGAGGATTTAAACAGAACTACATATCCTACTCATCTCCTGGGAATAGATACATATTATGTTATCCACTTGGTGAGTCAATGGCCAAATCTTGAAAAATTTTCTGAATGTCAGTACCAGATAATACATCTCCCCAGTTGAATTTAATTTGTCTTTCACAATCCAAATTTCAAAGCCATTCAAATTTTCTGCATTTTCTCAGTATGTTGTCTCTGTTGAATTTTATTGATGGTTTAATTTAGCGTTCAAATTTCTTTTCAAATGGGATTTCAACATTCTGTTAATTAAAATAAGAGCCTTTAAAAGTAGCATGCAAATGTAGACACAAGATAAATACCTTTGAGTATTTGATTGTTAATAGATGACAACATATATTTTTGATATCTGTGGTATAATCCTCATTAAGATTACTGTCAGCAAGCTACAGTGCATCATATCAAATGGCAATGTAACGCACAGTAATTTCTATTTCTAATTCTACACTGTTCTTTAAAGCCCTATCATTCCTATTTTATTACAGTTGTTAAGCAAGACAAGAACATGTCATGCAAGCCAGTGTTTTACTAAACCATTTCACAGTGCACACTTAGTTACAATAATAATTCATTTTATATGGCCTTAATATATATTATGAAGGCTATTTTGCAGAATGACAATTTTCTTGGCATATAAAATAAAATTATGCTTTAGTTTAAGTTGTGATGCAACAAAAAATAAAAGAAGGAGTCTGATTTGATTATTAGCCATATCATTTACATATGTATCTTAAGGGAAGCTAGTTATAAAATTGCATATTTATATGTGGTTGACTAAGATGTTTGGGAACTTAGACATAAAAATATGAATATATGATACTCTTTTGTTTTTCCAAAATCTTGTTAAAATTTTAGGGAATATAATATTCAGGGATATAATATTAAACTGAGATAATTTATAGTATTCAATAGTCTACTTTTCTTATGTTTGTATTACTAAATCTAATGAAAAGAGAAAGATTTCCACCCTGTGAGAAGTAAGGTTAAAGTATTTGAAAATAATATTTTTTTCAACTCTGATCATAAAATATGATTTTAAAAATGTATTCAGGATACAGCACTAATTCTTATAAAGGTAAGTTACATGTAATTAATGTAATTCCCACAGACTTCACCTTGATTCAAAACAGGCATCAATGTGTGAAAAGGTATACCATTGAGGCAAATACTTTAGGCTCACTTATGTCATTTCTTCCCTCTGGATCTCAAGGTTCTCTTCCATAAAATGAGAAGATTAGTTTAAATAATCTCTAATTCTCCTTTTGCTGTTGACATTTTATAAAACCAATATGTATACTCTCAGAAGGAGTAAAATAATTGAGTCTACCAGGATGTTTTAGATTTGGAGCGCTTTAATAACTCAGAAGATGCAAAGACTTTCAATATTTAGAGTAATAAAAATTTAGAATTAGAAAGCATCTGAACAGCTGGATATAAAGAATAGGAAAGTTGTTTTGTTTTTTTTTTCCTCACCAAATAATTTTTATCCTCATTCTATGTCTATACCATATGTAAATTTTGAGGAACTGGTGATATATAAAAAACAAGATATAAAAATATGTATATTTATTAACAATATTTAATCCCCTGTCTCTTCCCCCATTTAAATTCATAAACTGATCTCTAATTCATTACTTGAGAGGAGGCAAATGGGAAAGCAAAAATTAGAAGTTGCCTTTGTGTGTGTGTATGTGTGTGTGTGTGTGTGTCTGGTGTGCTTTTCCCAGCAAATGTCTAAGCTCAAAAAAAACTTGAAAGTGGTGAAGATAAATGAAGGGGGAATAAGAGCATAATATCTTTTTTTTTTTTAAACATCTTTATTGGAGTATAATTGCTTTACAATGGTGTGTTAGTTTCTGCTTTATAACAAAGTGAATCAGCTATACATTTACATATATCCCCATATCCCCTCCTTCTTGCATCTCCCTCCCTCCCACCCTCCCTATCCCACCCCTCTAGGTGGACACAAAGCACTGAGCTGATCTCCCTGTGCTATGTGGCTGCTTCCCACTAGCTATCTATTTTACATTTGGTGGTGTATATATGTCCATTCCACTCTCTTACTTCGTCCCAGCTTACCCTTCCCCCTTCCCGTGTACTCAAGTCCATTCTCTATATCTGCGTCTTTATTCCTGTCCTGCTCCTAGGTTATTCAGAACTATTTTTTTTTTTTTAGATTCCATATAAGAGCATAATATCTTGAAGGGGAAAAAATAGTCATGAAACTAAAAGGGATATTAAGCCTGGTTGGGTAATAGGAGGAAAATAAGGAGAGTTGTAAAGGTCCTTAACACAGAAGTAACAATAAGCCCTGGTGCTTAGGATCACTATGAAGGATTGATGGAGGTGTCAGATAGAAATTCCTGAATAGCACAGCTAGACATGGGGGAATCACAGGTAATCTCAAATAAGACTCTTGTAACCCAGTCATGGCACAGAAGTAGCAGGTTATTTCTAGACCAAAAGGAACCGTGAGAGCAGTAATAATAGACATTTGAGCCACAACGTTTATTAACCTGTTACTAAGGCTGAGATGTAGCCTCTCCTGATTAAGTTTTCTGAATTATCCTAGGATAATGAAACAAAAACTGGTCAAGGAAGAAAGGGACTTGAATTCAGAGCTAGTGTTGAGATACAGAACATCCGTTATTTTTTTAATGTCATTGTTCTTTCACAACTGAATCTATGGACTAAGATTCATTATCATTGAATTAACTTTTAAGGTGGCGTGAGAGAATGAAATAGAAAATTGGGCAACTTGCCCTTATTTATGTGCAAGGCAAGATTCAAGAATTTTCTAATGAGCTACATTAAAAAAAAATACAAACTATACTATGTGCACCTACATGGATGAATTGCAGAAATGTACAGTAATTCTGAAGAAAGAAGAAAGACATTAAAATCTTTATACACTATGATTTTATTTACATAAATTTAAATACAAGCAATATTAAACCATAGTCCTCGATAACAGGATCATAGTTACCTTGGATGTGAAGTAATATCTGGGAAGGGGCATAAGAGAGAGGGCCTTTCCTTTGTCCCACTAGTATTCTTTTGCTTCATCTGAACATTGATTATGTGGGCTTTTTAAAATTTGTGGTAAATTAATCCAGTTTCACAATAATGATCTATATTCTTTTTGCTTGTTATTTATGTTTTGGTAAGTATTTTGGTAAAAAGTTATGTTGTGTATTTCCAACTCTAAGAATGCGAGAATGCTACTATTTCAGGAAATCTTTAAATGTAAGCCATTACAGTAGTAATTTAGAATAGAAAAATCATAACATTATAAAAGTTTAATTAAAACTCCAAATGAAAAATAAATAGGGCTGCGTGGTCCGGCGCGGGTCTGAGGTAAGATTTTCGCCTCTTGGTGTGTGTCCCACCTCTGTGCGGTCAAGCAGGAGGGGAAGACACGAAAGAAGAGGCTTGAGGTCAGAGGATGCTGGCCTTGAGCCCTGGCCTGGCCGCCCCAGCCTCCGGCCGGCGCTCCCGGGCGGCGGCCCTTCCCGCGAGAGCGCGGGCCCGCTCGGCCAGCGGAGGTCCGGGTGGCAGCTCTGGGAGGAGGCGGGTCGGCCAGGCCTTGTCTCCATCCGCGCTGCTCCTGATTTCAAAAGGCTCCAGAGCAATCTTTGGGTCCTTTCTCCACAAGGAAAAGGAATAGCATCTCTGTCATTCTCGTCACGGTGACTCTGGCCCCAATGGCCCCCTGTCCCCGGGTCCCAGTGAGCCCTCGGTGGCTTTGTTCCAGCCGTGGGTGTTGGCTATTGAAGTTTGATGGGGAGATTTGTCTTAATGCCAGATGGTCAGCACCTCAGTGGAATATTTTGGATGGGAAAAAATCCAGTGTGGTGGAAATGGTCTGCATGCTCCAGGACAGGAGCCTGGTCAGGAGGGAGACACAAGAGGAAGGATGGCTGAAGGTTTGCTGACAACCTGGTCACAGGACTCAGTGACCTTCGAGGAAGTGGCAGTGGACTTTTCACAGGAGGAGTGGGCACTGCTGGACCCTGCTCAGAAAATCCTGTACAGAGACGTGATGCTGGAGAACCTTAGGAACCTGGCCTCAGTGGGGTATCATCTCTGCAAACACAGTCTGATCACTGAGGTGGAGCAGGAAGAGCTGAGGCCAGAGCAGAGAGGAATTCTCCAGGATGCTTATAGAGACTGGGATACTCAACTTAAATCAAAAGACGCAATTCTTACACACAATGTTCCTGGGGAAAAAACTTCCAATGGCATAAAAACGGCAGCAACTCACCCTGGTGAGAAACCAATGGAATTTAATCATTGTGGAAAATTCTTCAGAAAGAACTGTCACCTTATTTGTCCAAGATATTGCAAGAGAGAGAAATGCTACAAATATAAAGAATATGGGCAAGACTCTGGCCATCCCTCAACTCTTAGGAGTCATGTGAGTACTCACACTGGAGAGAAAATTACTGAATTTAATGGTTGTGGAAAAATTTTCAATCAAGAATCATCCCTTAGGAAACACTTAACTCTCACAGGAGAGAAATCTTCTGAGTGTAATCAACATCTTATGTCCTTCAACTTACACTCTTCCTTTTCAGTACATGAACAAATACCTACTGGAGAGAAACTCTGTGAATGCAGTGACTATGGAAAAAGATCTTCCCTTAGTTTCCACAAAAAAATGTGTACTGTGGAGGAAAGCTCAAAATGTAATGAACATGGGAAAGTTTTCACTGGCCCCTTGTCCCTTCAGATATGTGTGAGACCTCACACTGGAGAGAAACGTTATGAATATAGCAATTGTGGGAAAGCCTTTGTTTTTCTGTCTTCCCTTAAGCAACATGTGAGATCACACATGGGAGAGAAACCTTATGAGTGTAATCATTGCGGAAAATCCTTCAGCCAGAGCTCTCATCTTAATGTGCACAAAAGAACTCACACTGGAGAGAAACCCTACGACTGTAAGGAATGTGGCAAGGCTTTCACTGTTCCTTCATCCCTTCAGAAACATCTGAGAACCCACACTGGAGAGAAACCCTATGAATGCAGTGACTGTAGGAAATCCTTTATTGATCAGTCATCCCTTAAGAAACATACATGATCTCACACTGGAGAGAAACCTTATGAGTGTAATCAATGTGGAAAATCCTACAGCACAGGCTCTTATCTTATTGTGCACAGGAGAACTCACACTGGAGAGAAAACCTATGAGTGTAAAGAATGTGGGAAGGCCTTTAGGAATTCCTCTTGCCTAAGGGTACATATGAGAACTCACACAGGAGAGAAGCCCTATAAATGTATTCAGTGTGGAAAAGCATTCAGCACCAGCACTAACTTTATAATGCACAAACGAATACATACTGGGCAGAAACTATATGAATGAAATGACTACAGGCTAGCCTTAAGGGGTCCTTCACATCTCACTCATTTTAGAACTCACTCTGGAGAGAAACCCTATTGTAACCAATTTAGAAAGCCTTCAGGCACAACTCTTAAGTCACGTTATACTGGGACCAACCTTATAAATGTTATGGTTCTGTGATTGTATTTATCAGTGAGTGTTTAATCTTTAAAGTGTGACAACTCATTAATTGATGAGTATTAAAGATTACACAGCACTCTAAATTCCCCTTTATCTACATCACAAAAGTTTTGACATATAATGTTTTTATTGTAATTAAATACTAAATATTGTCCATTTTTCATCAAGATGTCTTGGACCAAACTATAGGTTATTTAGAAATATATATTTTAAGGTGCAGACTCTGTGCATATTTTAGTTATCTTTTAGTTATAGATTTCTAAATTAATTGCATTATGCACAGAATGCATGGTCTTCATGATACAGATTCTATAAGACATAGATTCAAACAGAAAATTATTAGAGACTTGCTACATGGCCTAATGTGTGAGACACAAGAAGTTGCTGTCCCAATATCCATTCCTCCCCTCCTTCTTTCAAGTAACAAAACTACAACTGTATTCAAATTAGCAGTGTGGATAGTTCTTAAGGATTCATCTCCCAGCTTTCCTTGCAGCTGTGACTGCCTATGAGCCCACAGTCCTGGCCAATGAGAAAGGAGGCAGATGTCACTGCTTATGGGTTCTAAAGAATTCCATGGGAATGGAAGCATCGCATCTGGTGTTTTCACTTTACCATTTGCCCTTTGTCTTATCTCTTCTTTTTTCCTAGAGAATAGACCAATAGGATGACAGTCATACACTACTGATTATATAATAAGGACATATTATTTAGCTATGTATAAGCAGCTATGGGTTGCTTATTTCTGGACTTCTTGTAACATGAAAAAAATAACTGGTTTAACAAAAAAAAAAGAAAAAGAAATAGAAGCTACATTCATAATATAGAAACACTTTGCATTAAAATGACATCAACTTCTAAAATATAACTCATTTTATGAAAAATGTAAAACTATATCTATATCACTTCAAATATTTCTGGCTTGGTAGGGATTTGGGGGTGAGTGATCCTTCGGATCCCTCTCGATAGTCAATCCCAGCCCCACGCAACCCTGCATAGGTGCCGGGAGCACCAGAAACTCTAATTTCTAGAAGAAAAAATAGAAACAGATAAGTCTGAGTTCATTAGAAGGAGGGGTCAAGTTGTCATCATGGGCAGAGCTGAGAAGCAGGCACCCAAATTCCATCTAGAAGGCCAAACTAATGCCACAGACTGATGCAGGAGTCACAGCTGCCTGGGTTCCCTAGGTAAGGAAAGGGCAGGGGCACTGAACCCCTTCTCCAGGCCCCTGAGGTAGTGGGTAGACAAACTTGGCTTCTTGTAGCCTAGAGGCAGGAGGAGGTCCATCCTGCAATGTGTGTGTGTGTGTTTATATGTATCTGTTTATACACTGAATTAGGGAACACTGAGCCACTATTCCTAGGGAAAATATAGAATTCACATCCTGTGAGACTCTGGTCACACACTTCCACCAACAAATCAACACATAACCTTGTTTTTAATTGAAGTATAGTTGATTTACAATATTATATTAGTTTCAGGTATACAACATAGTGATTCAGTATTTTTACAGATAATACTCCATTTATAGTTGTTACATAATAATGGCTATAATTCCCTGGGTTGTACAGTACATCCTTGTTGTTTATCTATTTTAACGTAGTAGGTTGTATCTCTTAATTCTATACCCCTATCTTGCCCCCCCATTCCCTCTCCCCAAACTAGTAAACATGAGTTTGTTCTCTATATCTCTGAGTCCATTTCTGTTTTGTTATATTCGTTCATTTGTTTTAGTTTTTTAGTTTTCACATATAAGTGATAACATGCAGTATTTGTTTTTCTCTGTCTGGCTTACTTCACTAAGGAAAATGCTCCCTAGGCTCACCCACCCTGTTGTAAATGGCAGAATGTCATTCTTTATTATAGCTGAGTAATATTCCATAGTGTATGTATGTGTTTGTGTGTGTATCTTACATCTTCTTTATCCATTGATTTGTTGATGGACACTTGGGTTGCTCCCATATCTTGGCTATTGTAAATAGTGCTGCTATGAATATTAAGGTGCGTGTATCTTTTCAAATTAGTGTTTTCATTTTTTCTGGGTATATACCTAGGAGTGGAATTGTTGGATCATATGGTAGCTCTATTCTTAGTTTTTGAGGAACCTCTATACTGTTTTCTATAGTGACTGTACCAATTTATACTCTCACCAATGGTGTACAAGGGTTCACTTTTCTCCACATCCTCTCTACCATTTGTTATTTGTAGACTTTTTGATGTTAGCCATTCTGACAGGTGTGAGGTGATATCTAATTGTGGTTTTGATTTACATTTCTCTGATGATTAGCAGTGTTGAGCATCTTTTCATGTAGCTGTTGGCCATCTGTATGTCTTCTTTGGAAAATTGTCTATTCAGGTCTTTTGCCCATTTTTTGAATGAACTGTTTGGGTATTTTTTTATATCAGGTTGTATAAGCTGTTTATATATTTTGGATAGTAACCCCTTATTGGTCATATAATTTTCAAGTAGTTTCTCACATTTAGTAGGTTGTCTTTTTGTTTTGTCAGTTTCATTTCCTTTGCTGTGCAAAAGCTTTTAAGTGTAATTAGGTCCCATTTACATAACCTTGTTTTGTGTGTTTCCATTTAGACAACTTGTTTAATGTATATTGTTGACTTATTACCATTGAACTCACAGCCAACAACACTATATCTCATGCCTGAACAAACCTTATCTAACAAGCATATTTTCTCCATAAGGCACATCACAACCTTCTTGCACTTAGGAACACTAGAGAGCACTTCAGTACTATTCTGGGGGGTGGGGTGACACTTAACATAGCAAAGTTACCAACAATAAGCAAAAAATGCAGAAAACATGGCATTAAATAGACCACAAAAAGGATGCCTGTATAGACTTGAGAGATGAAACAAGAAGATAGGGCATCACATTTTTCAGCCTCATCTGGTGTGCATTGGGCAACTCAAATTTTTGCTACTGTGTGCATGTTTCACGAATGATGGCAAAATCCCCTTGAGTATTGATTTAGGGGTTACAAATAAATTTTAGCAAGTTGGTGAATTCACAAATATGGAATCCATGAATGAGTATTTACAATGTTTAATTTGTTTAAGCAGCTTAAGGGGAATAAGGGCATAATATCTTTTTTAAAAAAAATCTTTATGGGAGTATAATTGCTTTACAATGGTGTGTTAGTTTCTGCTTTATAACAAAGCAAATCAGCTATACATATACATATATCTGCATATCTTTTGAAATGTATAATTTTTTTAAATCAGCTGTACTTATTTATTAGTGATTTTGTTTTATTGAGAGTTTTCCTTGCTTATTCACATAAAACTTTTTATCAGAAAAACTTATAATTTTTACATGAACAGTGTAAAAAAAATCAATAACTTAGGGCACACTTCTTCTCAAACAGCAGAAACCCACTCAAGTTAGCTTAAGTAAAAAAGAGATTTGTATAAGATTTTTATGAGATTTTTGTAAAAGATTTTTATTAGGCAATCCTCAATCTCACAGACTTTGGGTCAAAGCACGTATTATTTGGAAGGGAAACAGGCTAAAGAATTGCTTCTGGACATCATTTTATAATTAAATATATGACTCTAAATAAGAGAACAATATGAAAAGGTGCTATAGATAATAAAGAATACCTTAAAACAATTATAATAAAACTATCAGAAAATGGGATAGTACTGGAAATAAAAACCACTTAATGGAACAAAATAGCAGAACCAACATATATGTACATGCCTAGTCTTTGAAAAGGTGGCATTTCAAATTGTGGACAGTTAATCAGTCAATCTGAATAGAAAGTGTTGGCTGAGTTCCAGTTTGGCAACCTTGATCGTCCATTTTACATTTCCACTCTAATAGACATCTCAATCTCACAGGTCCAAAGTAGAGATCTTGTTTCCCCTCAAGCTAGCTCTTTCCATTTCAACAAATGACAAAACTCTCTACTTGATTACTCAAAATGAAAATCTTACAATCTTCCTTGATTCCTCCCTTTTCCTTAATCCTAATACTAAACTAAAATAATTGCAATAAAAAAGAAAACTATGCTCCCATTAAAATAATGAAGTAGATCTATAAGATTGTATACAAAAATTACCCTGATAAGAGTTTTAAGTAGTATAAGCAGGAAACAAACAAAAAACATAATCATGTTTATATGTAATTTTATAGAGCATAATAAAATAAATAACTCGAATTGAATACAGCAGATTATTAGTAGTAATTATTTCTGATGAGACAGAGGTGATGGTATGTGCTTAGTTTATCACTGTCTTTGTGGATTCACAGGAAGACCACATTTCTCAGTCTCACTTTGAGTCATAAGGAGGCTAGGTGGTTTGGTTTGTTTCTAAAAAGGGGTCGTAGTATGAGAATGATTTAAAACACTTCCAGCACTGGCCCCTTAAAAACTTCAGATGCAAACCTCCAGTAATAACCTTTGAGGCCCTATATTACAAATCGAGAAGTTACAAAATAGATGAGGGCTACACTAACTTACATCAAAGTTTGGGTGAGAAATAAATATTTATTATGCTAAGAGACTGATTAATATACCTTTGAAATAGGTTAATGAGAACATTCTCTTCCTACTTCACATGTTACTAAATTGCATGCTATAACAAATTAACCCATAACATCAGTGGCTTTATTTCACCATCCAGTATATTTCCAAAAAAATATACCCCCAAATATTTGTAGATGAAAGTCTCAAAATATAGTACATCTATTATAGACTGAATTGTGCACCCCACCCAAATTCATATATCGAAGCCCTAATCCCCAATGTGACTGTATTTGAAGACAGAGTCTTTAAAGGAGTAATTTAGGTTAAATGTTTTCATAAACGTGGAACCTTAATCCAATATGACTGGTGTCTTTACAAGTAACAGAAGAGACACCATGGATACATATGCACAGAGCAAAAGCCATGTGACGATAAAGCAAGAAGGCAACCATCTGCAAAGCAACATATATAAATATATGTCATACATTTATACACATATACACACAATCTAAAGCCCTGTGAAGACATATACTAGGCTTTAGCACAACTGGGGCCTGCTCACATGTCACTTCAGGAGAAATCAAACCAGCTGAAAGCTTGCTCTTCTACTTCTAACCTCCAGAACTGTGAGAAAATTAATTAATATTTTTAAGCCATCCAGTCTGTGGTATTTTGTTATAGCAGACCTAAAAAACTAATGTAACATCTAAGATTGACTTTTTTCACTTATCTATATTTGTTATCTTTATATCTCTGTTATCTGAAGCATCCATGTTTAATTCTTCACTGAATTTTCTAGATACTACCTCTGACATTACTTACTATGTTGAATCTTTCTTCCTGTGCATTTCAACCTCCACCACTTTTGCTCACTCCTCAATCTTCTGTTGTCTGAACTTATGCAAAAACATTATAAATATTGTCCTCGTTTCCAGTTTCTCCCTGTGTAAATCTGTAACTGTGACCAGAGCAATTATCATGGAATGCAAATCTGCTTAAATCACCCACTTGTTTAATAAATTTAGTTGATCCCCAATATTTTAAAGTATGCCAAAAAGGACCTTCACAACTTATTCTCAATCTACTTTTGTTCCTTCATCATAAGAGCAAGTTTGAATATCACTGTTTCTTTAAAGTCTTTCCTCATTAACCAAAAAATTATTCTCTTCCTTTCAAACTGTATGTAGACTACAGATTTATCATAGTATTTTTTCTTATTATTTATGTTTTATACATATTACCATATATATGTAAATCCCAGTCTCCCAATTCATCTCACCAACACGCCTCCCCCAACCCACACTTTCCTCCTTGGTGTCCATACATTTGTTCTCTACATCTGTGTGTCTATTTCTGCCTTGCAAGCTCGTTCTTCTGTACCATTTTTCTAGATTCCACATACATGCATTAATATACAATATTTGTTTTTCTCTTTCTGAATTACTTCACTCTGTATAACAGTCTCTATGTCCATCCACGTCTCTACAAATGACCCAATTTCGTTCTTTTTTATGGCTGAGTAATATTCAATTGTATATATGTACCACATCTTCTTTATCCATTTGTCTGTTGATGGGCATTTAGGTTGCTTCCATGACCTGGCTAGTGTAAATGTGCTGCAGTAAACATTGGAGTGCATGTGTCTATTTGAAATATGGTTTTCTCTGGGTATATGCCCAGTAGTGGGATTGCTGGGTCATATGGTAATTCTATTTTTAGTTTTTTAAGGAACCTCCATACTGATCTCCATAGTGGCTGTATCAATTTACATTCCCACCAACAGTACAAGAGGGTTCCCTTTTCTCCACACCCTCTCCAGCATTTGTTGTTTGTAGATTTTCTGATGATGCCCATTCTAACTGGTGTGAGGTGATACCTCATTGTAGTTTTGATTTGCATTTCTATAATAATTAGTGATGTTGAGCAGCTTTTCATGTGCCTCTTGGCCATCCGTATGTCTTCTTTGGAGAAATGTCTATTTAGGTCTTATGCCCATTTTTTGCTTGGGTTTGATTTTTTAATATTGAGCTGCATGAGCTGTTTATGTATTTTGGAGATTAATCCTTTGTCCGTTGATTCATTTGCAAATATTTTCTCCCATTCTGAGGGCTGTCTTTTCATCTTGTTTATAGTTTCCTTTGCTGTGAAAAAGCTTTTAAGTTTCATTAGGTCCCATTTCTTTATTTTTGTTTTCATTTCCATTACCCTAGGAGGTTGGTCAAAAAAGATCTTGCTGTGATTTATGTAAAATAGTGTTCTGCCTATGCTTTCCTCTAAGAATTTTATAGTGTCTGGTCTTACATTTAGGTCTTTAATCCATTTTGAGTTTATTTTTGTGTGTGGTGTTAGGGTGTGTTCTAATTTCATTCATGTAGCTGTCCAGTTTTCCCAGCACCACTTATTGAAGAGACTCTCTTTTCTGCATTGTATAGCCTTGCCTCCTTTGTCATAGATTAATTGACCATAGGTGTGTGGGTTTATCTCTGGGCTTTCTATCCTGTTCCATTGATTTATATTTAGGTTTTTGTGCCAGTACCATATTGTCTTGATTACTGTAGCTTTGTAGTACAGTCTGAAGTCAGGGAGTCTGATTCCTCCAGCTCCGTTTTTTTCCCTCAATAGTGTTTCAGCTATTTGGGGTCTTTTTTGTCTCCATACAAATTTTAAGAATTTTTGTTTTAGTTTTGTAAAATCTGCCATTGAAAATTTGATAGGGATTGCATTGAATCTGTAGATTGCTTTGGGTAGTATAGTCATTTTCACATTATTTATTCTTCCAATCCAAGAACATGGTATATCTCTCCATCTGTTTGTGACATCTTTGATTTCTTTCATCAGTGTCTTATAGTTTTCTGAACACAGGTCTTTTACCTCCTTAGGTAGGTTTATTCCTAGGTATTTTATTCTTTTTGTTGCAATGGTGAATGGGATTGTTTCCTTAATTTCTCTCTGATCTTTCATTGTTAGTGTATAGGAATGCAAGAGATTTCTGTGCATTAACTTTGTATCCTGCAACTTTACCAAATTCATTGATTAGCTCTGGTAGTTTTCTGGTGGTTTTCTGGTGGTTTCTAGTAGTTTTCTAGTAGTTTTTAGGAAACTCTATGTATACTATCATGTCATTGGCAAACAGTGACAGTTTAACTTCTTCTTTTCCAATATGTATTTTATTTCTTTTTCTTCTCTGATTGCCATGGCTAGCACTTCCAAAACTATGTTCAATAATTGTGATGAGAGTGGACATCCTTGTCTTATTCCTGATATTAGAGAAAATGCTTTCAGTTTTTCACCATTGAGAATAATGTTTGTTCTGGGTTTGTTGTATATGGCCTCTATTATCTTGAGGTAGGTTCCCTCTATGCCAACTTTCTGGAGAGTTCTTATCATAAATGGGTGTTGAATTTTGTCAAAAGCTTTTTCTGCATCTATTGAGATGATCATATGGTTTTTCTTCTTCAATTTGTTGATATGGTGTATCACATAGATAGATTTGTGTATATTGAAGAATCCTTGCATCCCTGGCATAAATCCCACTTGATCGTGGTGGGTGATCCTTTTAATGTGTTGTTGTATTCTGTTTGCTACTATTTTATGAGGATTTTCCATCTATATTCATCAGTGATATTAGTCTGTAATTGTCTCTTTTTTGTAGTATCTTTGTCTGGTTTTGGTATCAGGGTGATTGTGGCCTCGTAGAATGAGTTTGGAAGTGTTCCTTCCTCTGAAATATTTTGGAAGGGTTTGAGAAGGATGGGTGTTAGCTCTTCTCTCAGTGTTTGATAGAATTCGCCTGAGAAGCCATCTGGTCCTGGACTTTTGTTTGTTGGAAGATTTTTAATCACAGTTTCAATTTCATGACTTGTGATTTGTCTGTTCATATTTTCTGTTTCTTCCTGTTTCAGTGTTGGAAGGTTATACCTTTTTAAGAATTTGTCCATTTCTTCCAGGTTGTCCATTTTTTTGGCATAGAGTTGCTTGTAGTGGTCTCTTCAGATGCTTTGTATTTCTGTAGTGTCTGTTGTAACTTCTCCTTTTTCATTTCTAATTTTATTGATTTGAGTCCTCTCCCTCTTTTTCTTGATGAGTCTGGCTAATGGCTTATCAATTTTGTTTATCTTCTGAAAGAACCAGCTTTTAGTTTTATTGATCTTTGCTATTGTTTTCTTTGTTTCTAGTTCATTTCTTTCTCCTCTGATCTTTTTGATTTCTTTTCTTCTACTAATTTGGGTTTTGTTTGTTCTCCTTTCTCTAGTTCCTTTAGGTGTAAGGTTAGATTGTTTATTTGTGGTTTTTCTTGTTTCTTGAGGTAGGATTGTATTGCTATAATCTTCCCTCTTAGAACTGATTTTGCTGCATCCCATAGATTTGGATCCTCGTGTTTTCATTGTTATTTGTCTCTAGGTATTTTTTGATTTCCTCTTTGATTTCTTCAGTGACCTCTTGGTTGTTTAGTAACGTATTTTTTCACCTCCATGTATTTCTGTTCTTTATGGGTTTTTTTCCTAATTGATTTCTAATCTCATAGTGTTGTGGTTGGAAAAGATGCTTGATAGGATTTCACTTTTCTTAAATTTACTGCAGCTTGATTTGTGACCCAAGATGTGATCTGTCCTGGAGAATGTTCCATGTCCACTTGAGAAGAAATTGTAATCTGCTGTTTTTGGATGGAATGTCCTATAAATATCAATTAAATCTATCTGGTCTATTGTGTCATTTAAAGCTTGTGTTTCCTTATTAATTTTCCATGTGGATGATCTGTCCATTGGTTTAAGTGAGGTGTTAAAGTCCCCCACTATTATTGTGTTACTGTCAATTTTTTTCTTTTATAGCTGTTAACATTTGCCTTATGTATTGAGGTGCTCCTTGTTGGCTTCATATATATTTATAATTGTCATATCTTCATCTTGGATTGATCCCTTGATCATTATGTAGTGTCCTTCCTTGTCTCTTGTAACATTCTTTGTTTAAAGTCTATTTTATCTGATATGAGTATTGCTACTCCAGCTTTCTTTTGATTTCCATTTGCATGGAATATCTTTTTTCATCCCCTCACTTTCAGTCTGTATGTGTCCCTAGGTCTGAAGTGGGTCTCTTGTAGACAACAGTTAGATGGGTCTTGTTTTTGTGTCCATTCAGTGAATCATGTCTTTTGGTTAGACCATGTAATCCATTCACATTTAAGGTAATTATCAATATGTATGTTCCTATTACCATTTTCTTAATATTTTTGGTTTGTTTTTGTTAGGTCCTTTTCTTCTCTTCTATTTCCCACTTAGAGAATTTCCTTTGGCATTTGTTGTAGAGCTGGTTTGGTGGTTTTGAATTCTCTTAGGTTTTGCTTGTCTGTAAAGCTTTTGATTTCCCTGTAGAATCTGAATGAGATCCTTTCTGGGTAGAGTAATCTTGGTTGTACATTCTTCTCTTTCATCACTTTAAATATATATAATGCCACTCCCTTCTGGCTTGTAGAGTTTCTGCTGAGAAATCAGCTGCTAAGGGTATGGGAGCTCCCTTGTATGCTATTTGCCATTTTTCCCTTGTTGCTTTTAATAATTTGTCTTTAGTTCTTGTCAGTTTGATTGCTATTTGTCTCAGCATGTTTCTCCTTGGGTTTATCCTGCCTGGGACTCTCTGTGCTTCCTGGACTTGGATGGCTATTTCCTTTCCCATTTTAGGGAAGTTTTCCTCTATAATCTCTTCAATTATTTTCTTGGGTCCTTTCTCTCTCTCTTCTCCTTCTGGGACCCCTATAATGCTAATGTTGTTGCATTTAATGTTTTCCCAGAGGTCTCTTAGGCTGTTTTCATTTCTTTTCATTCTTTCTTCTTTATTCTCTTCCATAGCAGTGAATTCCAATATTCTGTCTTCCAGGTCAATTATCCATTTTCTGCCTCAGTTATTCTGCTATGGATTCATTCTAGTGCATTTTTCATTTCAGTTATTGTATTGTTCATCTCTGTTTGTTTATTCTTTAATTCTTCTAGGTGTTTGGTCTTTAATTCTTCTAGGTCTTTGTTAAACATTTCTTTCATCTTCTTGTTCTTTGCCTCTATTCTTTTTCTGAGGTCTGTCATCATCTTCACTATTATTATTCTAAATTATTTTTCTGGAAGGTTGCCTTTCTCCAGTTCATTTAGTAGTTTTTCTGGTAGTAGTTTTTTTTGTTGTTGTTGTTGTTGTTGTTGTTGTTCCTTCATCTGGTACATAGTCCTCTGCCTTTTCATTTTGTCTGCTGTTCAGTGAATATGGTTTTTGTTCCACAGGCTGCAGGATTGTAGTTCTTCTTGCTTTTGCTGTCTGCCCTCTGGTGGATCTATCATAATATTTAGCATGTTGTTGCAATTATTTTCTTGTCTGCACTTTCACTAAATAGAAGGAACACTTTTGTATTTATCATTTTACTGACTACTGTGTTCTCATTTGCTCAAGCATGTTATATGCTTAAAAGTTTTGTTCTGATTTATTTAATGAATTCTTCATTCATTCTTGGAGGGTCTTTATGTCTTTTGTAATAAATGGAAGGATATCCTAGGCTTTTACCAACAGCTCCATTATTAATATAGTTTGTATTACAATAAATGTTAAAATATGTACATGATTTGACTAAATGAGTATGTTATAGGATTCTTAAATATAATGTGTATGTAGATGGAGCACACAAGATTATTCAGCATCTGTGACAATGTCTTATTAAGACTTAAATAATTTTAAAAACACCCTAGCTTGTACTTTCATGACTATCAAAAAAATTTTTAATGCATTTATATGCATAGTATAGAACTATTCCTTTTTTATTTGAAAAATTAGAATTTTAAATTTCCTTTAAGTAGTGAAATAAGTTTGATTCATTCTTACCTGCTATGCCCCCCTCAAATTTTATTATTTTTTAATCCATTCCCTTCATATGCTTCCCTGTTATTTCTCTACTTGTCAAAGTAATAATAACTATAAAAACGATTGTCTCTTTCTTCACACTGCATCAACCATGTTCTGTGGAATTTCATGATAAAATTCATTTTGAGAAATTGTGTCCTGACTGATTCATTCTGATAATTTGGCCCATCAGGATATAATGAAGAATGAATTTTGGAAATCAGAGACATTGTGCAGTATTGAAGCAATCTTTTTTTTTTTAAGGTCACAATAAATTATGCATGTCATGCAGAAGACTTTCTTTTAGATTTCCAGATAATTGAATCTAAAAAAAATTTAACAAGTTTATTAAATATTGTATGGGTGTTTGTTTAGGTGTCTAATTACAATAGAAATCTGAGAGAAGACCCTTTCCCTATAAATTAAACCCATTTCAATGAAATCATAGCACAGGGAGATCAGCTCAGTGCTTTGTGACCACCTAGAGGGGTGGGATAAGGAGGGTGGGAGGGAGATGCAAGAGGGAGGAGATATGGGGATATATGTATATGTATAGTTGATTTCTCTTTGTTATAAAGCAGAAACCAACACACCATTGTAAAGTAATTAAACTCCAATAAAGATGTTAAGAATAAATAAAAGGAAATATAATTATAGTTGTTCTAATATTTTCCCTTGTAAACATTTTTTAGATCTAAAAGCTCTATCCCTCCAAAATAATACATGGTTTTTAATAAATGCTTTTTATTTCTTTTAAAATTGTATAAGACTGGTATATCTAATTATCTCAGTTTCTTTCTTTTAAAATGTGTTGGAAACAGAAAGGAACAATTGAATGAAACTGACAATTGAAAACAAGGACTGGTGTCATATTTCCTCTATTTCAAAAATCAAGCTTGAAAAAAAAGTGGTGATATCAGCTAATTTAGAGAAAAGGAAAGATGAAGTTAGTCAGTAAAAAGCTATTTTGCCTAAAGTATTTCTTCTTATTGAGTAAGGACAATTTTCATCTCTGCCCTTATCAATTGTAGCTTCAGACAAAGAAAAATGATATACCTTACATTCATGAAAAATTTAAATGCTAATGCATTTTGAGATCAAGAAATGGAATGAATGACTCAACCTCACTAACATATATAGATAAAAATTGTAATTCTGATCGTTGAAAATAACCAAATATAAGCTGCATGTCACGTTTTATCAGTCTGAATATTTAGAATATGATTTTCCTTTTTTAAAAATACTTGTAATAAAAATTTCCATTAATGTATAACTGCCCAGAGTCAGAACTTAAACCAGATTTTCCATTCCTGAGACCTTTAAAAATTACTGGAGAACACCTTCATTTTCCATACATCCATTCTGTGTGCCCAAAGCCCCATCAGAGGCAGATCTAGTTTTTCTCTTTTGTAGTGTACCTGCTGCATTCTTAGTTCAGTTTCTATCGTGTTTTGGCTATCTTCTTGTTTGAGAGTCATGATTCTGTTCCTAGTGTCAGCAGCTGATCATTCCACTGTAACTTTAGCAATGGAATACTGATCATGATTTACTGTTATTCTCAAAGAATAGGATAGGCCTAATAATAGTTATTAAAAATAGTTATTCTTGAAAACTAAATAGCAAATATACGCTGAGGGTCTTTTTCCAGTCTTCCTGCCCAGATTCACAAGGCAGGCAGCAACTCACTAACTCCCTTCCCCCACCACCACCAGGGATCTTCAGGGAATTCCTTGACTCATATCCCAAGCCTAATTGGATATTTGGCTCTTATGATGGAGTTTTTATTTCCCAAGATTAGTGAACACAATGAACAGATTGGATCAATTTGCTGTAAGGGATGGACTGTGAAATAATAATAAAAAAATAATTATCTGTGTCCCCAGTTCCTGTTAATATTTGGTCTTTGACCCCACTTCCTCTCACGGAATACTTAAAACCCTTGTAATTTCCTGAATGATAGAAACATGTGACACTGAGCTCCTAAATCCCTTGGAATTTCCTGGATGATATGAGCATCTTTTGTTCTAATGAAGTGAAGCTTAATGGGCTTCTGGATGGAGGCTGGTCACTAGAAAGAACAAGCCATGATTAGAAGCTTGGAACTTTCAGCCCTCTGCCCCCACCAAGAGAGGAGAGGGGCTGGAAATGAGTTAATAATCAATCATGCCTACATAAATATCCCTAAAGTATGGGATTTGGGTAGCTTCCAATTTGGTGTACACATCCAGTTGCTAAGAGTGTGGGGTACCCCATCTCCAAGGGGACAGAAGCTCCTGTGCTCAATACCCTTCAGGACCTCACCCTATGTATCTTTTTATCTGTGTGTTCATTTGCATCCTTTAAAATATCAATATCTTTTGTAATCAGCAGTAGTAAGTAGACTGTTTTCCTAAGTTCTGTGAGCCACTCTAGCAAATTATTAACTCTAAGTGTGAGGTCATGTAAACCCTGATTTATAGCTGATCAGTCAGAGTAACAGCCTGGACTTTCTAGAAACCTGGACCTTTGGCTGGCACCTGAAGTGGGGTTCAGTCTTGTTGGATTGAGTCTTTAACCTCTGGGGTCTGCATTAATTCCAGTAGTGTCAGAAGGGAATGGTTGGAGGACACCCAGCTGGTGTTAGAGAATTGGTTATTGTGGGGGAAAAAATCACACATCCAGTATGAAAAGTATTTTAAGTGTGAGAGAAAGTAAAGGAAAACACAGTGAGTTTTTCTGTATAATAAGGGACGTTTGAATATCAGTGAAGAAATCTGGAGAAAGAGGAATTTATGCTAAATATGGGTGGACTTATTAGTAAGACTATATCTGGAGGTAGCTTGAAAAATATAACATAAGCCAAATAAAATTGTGGCTATGGTTAAAGAAATTTTCATACAGAATGTTAATAGTGTCAGTTGGCTTCTTTTTGCTACTTTTGGTATGTTGTTTTAGGAAAGAGGTGATTTATTAAAGAACTATTCCTTTTTAAAGCAGATATTGTAGAAATATCTCTACCCTAGAACTTTGAGTTGAAAAACAAAACTATTTTTCATTCTCAATCTCTCCAGCTGGTAACACATTCTCAAAGCAAGAAATAACCTCAGGGTAAAGATTAAATCCAGGATGCTTTTAGTAAAATATGGTCTTAGGGTTTAGATCAAATTATGGATGAGGCTATAGGGCCTTTTGTTAAGACTTCAGGATGATTTTAAATGATGCTCATAAACCCTCTTAGAGCATCTACAAAGTGTAAGTGAATTGTTTTAGAGCACTCCGACTTTCAACCCAGGGTAGACACATAATCTTTTGTAAATCACCTCTCTGTGTGCTCTCAAGTGAATGTGGCTACATGAGTGACTTCAGCTACACTTTGTAGAACAGAAGAAACACCCACTGACCCTAGTCAATTCATATTTAATAGACAGTTACTGAGGTGGTTTGTTCCATAGTATTAGATAAATGATACATAAATAAAATCAATATAGAAAAATATAAGAAGTTAATAGAAGTGAATGATAGGTGTGAGTGCTCAAAATTCTCTATACTTTTTAGCAGATGTGAAATACTGCATCATAAACCATTTTTAAAGAAAGCTGTAATATAACCCTATATTAAGTTTAGGTTTTAATAGTTGCCACATGAATGATTTTCTAATCATCAGGTTATTCTTGTAATTAGAGGAATGATGATTTACAGCCAAAATTTATAATAGAGGATTTCTGTATTCCTGTAGCATTGAGATTAATATTCCAGCAATAATTTACACCTCTAATAAAAATTCCATTTATGTAAGAAACACATTCAGTCAATGTATACAAGTTGAGCTGTACTCTTTAATAATTAAAAAAATTATAACACAAACATAATGCACAGAGACTGTGTCAAGGCCATTTGTATAAGAGTTTGCTTGAGATCATTCCCCATTTTTAGAAAATATTTGTTTACAGTATTATGCCGATGATAACCATTAACTCTAGATCTTTACATTTGAAAATATAGTATCATTTCACTACATTTAAACATTTAAAAAACGTATTCATCTATATATATATATTTTGGGGGGGTGGGTATGCGGGCCTCACACTCTTGTGGCCTCTCCCATTGCAGAGCACAGTCTCTGGATGCACAGCCTCAGCGGCCATGACTCAGGGGCCTAGCTGCTCTGCAGCATGTGGGATCTTCCCAGACCGGGGCACGAACCCATGTCCCCTGCATTGGCAGGCAGACTCTCAACCACTGCGCCACCAGGGAAGCCCTATATTTATTTTTGACAACTGTTTTTTGGGCATGAGTCTTTCCTATTTATGTAATTTACTTTTCCAGTGCTAATTTTTGTTTTTCAGTTTATTTTAACTAGTTCTACTCTGAAACCCATCTAACATCAATAATACTATTTTCACACTTCAATAGTTAATTTTATTTTAACAAATTCAGTAAAGTTACAGGATACAAAATCAACATACAAAAATTGATGGCATTTCTATATACTAACAATGAATTATCCAAAGAGGAAATTAAGAAAATTCCATTTACAATAGCAGCAATAAGAATAAAACTCTTAGCAATAACCTTAACCACAGATGTGAAAGACTTGTATACAGAAAACTATAAAACACTGATGGAGGAAATTAAAGTGGACACAGATAAAAAGATATCTCAATAAAATTGTTAAAACATGTAAAGCTATGCAAAAAGATACACATGAAAGCGTTATAGGTTAAAAAATGTAAATCTTAATATATCCAAGTAACCTATGGAAGGCAGGGAAAAGAAAACAGGTATGAAAAAGAAAACAGAAATATGAGCAAACTGAAAACAAAAAATAAAATGACTTCAATATTCATTCATGGGAGCCGGAGGAAGATGGCGGAGGAGTAAGACGCGGAGATCACCTTCCGCCCCACAGATACATCAGAAATTCATCTACACGTGGAACAACTCCAACAGAACACCTACTGAATGCTGACAGAAGACCTCAGACCCCCCAAAAGGCAAGAAACTCCCCACATACCTGGGTAGGTCAAAAGAAAAAAAGAATAAACAGAGACAATAGGATATGGACGGGACCTGCACCAGTGGGAGGGAGCCGTGAAGGAGGGAAGGTTTCTACACACTACAAGCCCCTTCGAGGGCGGAGACTACAGGTGGCGGAGGGGGAAAGCTTCGGAGTAGCGGAGGAGAGCACAGCAACAGGGGTGTGGAGGGCAAAGCAGAGAGATTTTGGCACAGAGGATCGGTGCCCTCAGGCACACACCAGCCCGAGAGACTTGTCTGCTCGGCCGCCAGGGCGGGCGGGGCTGGGAGCTGAGGCTCGGGTATCGGCTTTCAGTCGGAGCGCAGGGAGAGGTCTGGGGCTGGCCGCAGGAAGAGACCCTGAAGGGGTTAGTGCTAGCCCGGAAGGAGTCCGGGGAAAGGGTCTGGAGCTACCGGAGAGGCAAGAGACTTTTTTCCCTTTTGTTGCCTGGTGCGCGAGGAGAGGGCATTCCCCTCCCTCCCCTCTGCCTGAGTGAGCCAGAGCCCCCGAATCAGCGGCTCCTTTAAACCCGTCCTATCTGAGCGAAGAACGGACGCCCTCCGGCGACCTACGCGCAGAGGCGGGGCCAGGTCCAAGGCTGAGACCCGGGAGCTGTGAGAGCAGAGACAGGGAAATCTCTCTGTGCAGCCTCCGAGGCAGCGGATTAAAGCTCCACGGTCCATTTGATGTGCCCTGCGTCTGTGGAGTGCATGAATGGACAGCGAATCATCCCAAATTGAGGAAGTGGACCTTGAGGACAAGATTTAAGACTTTCCCCCCCTTTTTTTCCCTCTTTTTACAACGAATTATCTCAAATTAAGGAGGTGGACTTAGCAAGATTTCAGACTTTTCGCCCTTTTCCTCTTTTTACAACGAATTATCCCAAATCGAGGAGGTGGACTTGGAGAGCAAAATTTTTTATTTTTCCCCCTGCTCTCTTTTTGTGAATGTGTATGTGTAATCTTCTGTGTAAGATTCTCTCTGTATAGCTTTGCTTCCACCATATGTCCCAGGGTTCTTTCGGTCCGTGTTTTTTTTCAATAATTACTTTTTAATTTTAATAACGCTACTATATTTCATACTTTATTCTATTTTACTTTACCTGCTCTTTCTTTTTTTCCTCCCTTCCCTTCCTCCCTCCCTCCCTCCGCTCCTCCTTTCCTTCTTTTTCTTTCCTCCATCCCTCCCTCCCTCCCACCCTTCTTCTTTCCACTTTCTTTTTCTTTCCTTCCTCCCTCCCTCCCTCCCTCCTGTCTTTCTTTCTTTCTTTCTTTCTTTCCTTCCTCCCTCCCTCCCTCTCTTCTTCCATTCACTCTTCCTTTTGCTTTCATTCCTCCCTCCCTCCCTCCTTTCTTTCCTTTCTTTCCATCCTTCCTCCCTCCCTCCTTTCTTTCTTCCTTCCTTCCTTCCTTCCTTCCTTACTTCCCTTCTTCCTTTCTTTCAATCTCTCTTTCTTTCTTCTACTAATTATTTCTTTCTACTTTTTCTCACTGTTATTCTGAGCCGGGTGGATGAAAGGCTCTTGGTGTTGCAGCCAGGAGTTAGTGCTGTGCCTCTGAAGTGGGAGAGCCAACTTCAGGACACGGGTCCACAAGAGACCTCCCAGCTCCACATAATATCAAGCAGCGAAAATCTCCCAGGGATCTCCATCTCAACACCAGCACCCAGCTTCAGTCAACGACCAGCAAGCTACAGTGCTGGTCACCCTATGCCAAGCAAATAGCAAGCAGGAACACAACCCCACCCATTAGCAGAGAGGATACCTAAAAACATAATAAGGCCACAGGCACCCCAAAACACACCACCAGACGTGGACCTGTCCACCAGAAAGACAAGATCGAGCTTCAACCACCAGAACACAGGCATTAGTCCCCCCCACCAGGAAGCCTACACAACTTACTGAAACAACCTTAGCCACGGGGGACAGACACCAAAAACAACGGGAACTACGAATCTGCAGCCTGCAAAAAGGAGACCCCAAACACAGTAACATAAGCAAAATGAGAAAGCAGAAAAACACACAGCAGGTGAAGGAGCAAGATAAAAACCTACCAGACCTAACAAATGAAGAGGTAATAGGCAGTCTACCTGAAAAAGAATTCAGAATAATGATAGTAAAGCTGATCCAAGATTCTATTTCCCAGATCCAAAATCTTGGAAATAGAATAGACAATATGCAAGAAACAGTTAACAAGGACCTAGAAGAACTAAAGATGAATCAAGCATCGATTAAAAACACAATAAATGAAATGAAAAATACTCTAGATGGGATCAATAGCAGAATAACTGAGGCAGAAGAACGGATAAGTGAGGTGGAAGATAAAATAGTGGAAATAACTGATGCAGAGAAAAATAAAGAAAAAAGAATGAAAAGAACAGAGGACAGTCTCAGAGACCTCTGGGACAACATTAAACGCACCAACATTCGAATTATAGGGGTTCCAGAAGAAGAAGAGAAAAAGGAAGGGACTGAGAAAATATTTGAAGAGATTATAGTTGAAAACTTCCCTAATATGGGAAAGGAAATAGTTAATCAAGTCCAGGAGGCACAGAGAGTCCCATACAGAATAAATCCAAGAAGAAATACGCCAAGACACATATTAATCAAACTGTCAAAAATTAAACACAAAGAAATCATATTAAAAGCAGCAAGGGAAAAACAACAAATAACACACAAGGGAATCCCCATCAGGTTAACAGCTGATCTCTCAGCAGAAACTCTACAAGCCAGAAGGGAGTGGCAGGACATAATTAAAGTGATGAAGGAGAGAAACCTGCAACCAAGATTACTCTACCCAGCAAGGATCTCATTCAGATTTGATGGAGAAATTAAAACCTTTACAGACAAGCAAAAGCTGAGAGAGTTCAGCACCACCAAACCAGCTTTACAACAAATGCTAAAGGAACTTCTCTAGGCAAGAAACACAACAGAAGGACTATACCTACGATAACGAACCCAAAGCCATTAAGGAAATGGGAATAGGAACATACATATCAATAATTACCTTAAATGTAAATGGACTAAATGCTCCCACCAAAAGACACAGAGTGGCTGAATGGATACAAAAACAAGACCCATATATATGCTGTCTACAAGAGACCCACTTCAGACCTAGAGACACATACAGATTGAAAGTAAGGGGATGGAAAAAGATATTCCATGCAAATGGAAATCAAAAGAAAGCTGGAGTAGCAATTCTTATATCAGACAAAATAGACTTTAAAATAAAGACTATTAGAAGAGACAAAGAAGGACACTACATAACGATAAAGGGATCGATCCAAGAAGAAGATATAACAATTGTAAATATTTATGCACCCAACATAGGAGCACCTCAATACATAAGGCAAATACTAACAGCCATAAAAGGGGAAATCGACAGTAACACAATCATAGTAGGGGACTTTAACACCCCACTTTCACCAATGGACAGATCATCCAAAATGAAAATAAATAAGGAAACACAAGCTTTAAATGATACATTAAACAAGATGGACTTAATTGATATTTATAGGACATTCCATCCAAAAACAACAGAATACACATTTTTCTCAAGTGCTCATGGAACATTCTCCAGGATAGATCATATCTTGGGTCACAAATCAAGCCTTGGTAAATTTAAGAAAATTGAAATTGTATCAAGTATCTTTTCCGACCACAATGCTATGAGACTAGACATCAATTACAGGAAAAGATCTGTAAAAAATACAAACACATGGAGGCTAAACAATACACTACTCAATAATGAAGTGATCACTGAAGAAATCAAAGAGGAAATTAAGAAATACTTAGAAACAAATGACAATGGAGACACGACGACCCAAAACCTATGGGACGCAGCAAAAGCAGTTCTAAGCGGGAAGTTTATAGCAATACAATCCCACCTTAAGAAACAGGAAACATTTCGAGTAAACAACCTGACCCTGCACCTAAAGCAATTAGAGAAAGAAGAACAAAAAACCCCCAAAGTTAGCAGAAAGAAAGAAATCATAAAGATCAGATCAGAAATAAATGAAAAAGAAATGAAGGAAACGATAGCAAAGATCAACCAAACTAAAAGCTGGTTCTTTGAGAAGATAAACAAAATTGACAAACCATTAGCCAGACTCATCAAGAAAAGAAGGGAGAAGACTCAAATCAGTAGAATTAGAAATGAAAAAGGAGAAGTAACAACTGACACTGCAGAAATACAAAAGATCATGAGAGATTACTATAAGCAACTCTATGCCAATAAAATGGACAACCTGGAAGAAATGGACAAATTCTTAGAAATGCACAACCTACCAAGACTGACTCAGGAAGAAATAGAAAATATGAATAGACCAATCACAAGCACTGAAATTGAAACTGTGATTAAAAATCTTTCAACAAACAAAAGCCCAGGACCAGATGGCTTCACAGGCGAATTCTATCAAACATTTAGAGAAGAGCTAACACCCATCCTTCTCAAACTCTTCCAAACAATTTCAGAGGAAGGAACACTCCCAAACTCATTCTATGAGGCCACCATCACCTTGATACCAAAACCAGGCAAGGATGTCACAAAGAAAGAAAACTACAGGCCAATATCACTGATGAACATAGATGCAAAAATCCTCAACAAAATACTAGCAAACAGAATCCAACAGCACATTAAAAGGATCATACACCATGATCAAGTGGGGTTTATTCCAGGAATGCAAGGATTCTTCAATATACGCAAATCAATCAATGTGATACACCATATTAACAAGTTGAAGGAGAAAAACCATATGATCATCTCAATAGATGCAGAGAAAGCTTTCGACAAAATTCAACACCCATTTATGATAAAAACCCTGCAGAAAGTAGGCATAGAGGGAACTTTCCTCAACATAATAAAGGCCATATATGACAAACCCACAGCCAACATTGTCCTCAATGGTGAAAAACTGAAACCATTTCCACTAAGATCAGGAACAAGACAAGGCTGCCCACTCTCACCACTCTTATTCAACCTAGTTTTGGAAGTTTTAGCCACAGCAATCAATGAAGAAAAGGAAATAAAAGGAATCCAAATTGGAAAAGAAGAAGTAAAGCTGTCACTGTTTGCAGATGACATGATACTATACATAGAGAATCCTAAAGATGCTACTGAAAAACTACTAGAGCTAATCAATGAATTTGGTAAAGTAGCAGGATACAAAATTAATGCACAGAAATCTCTGGCATTCCTGTACACTAATGATGAAAAATCTGAAAATGAAATCAAGAAAACACTCCCATTTACCATTGCAACAAAAAGAATAAAATATCTAGGAATAAACCTACCTAAGGAGACAAAAGACCTGTATGCAGAAAATTATAAGACACTGATGAAAGAAATTAAAGATGATATAAATAGATGGAGAGATATACCATGCTCCTGGATTGGAAGAATCAATATTGTGAAAATGACTCTACTACCCAAAGCAATCTACAGATTCAATGCAATCCCTATCAAACTACCACTGGCATTTTTCACAGAAGTAGAACAAAAAATTTCAAAATTTGTTTGGAAAAACAAAAGACCCCGAATAGCCAAAGCAATCTTGAGAACGAAAAACGGAGCTGGAGGAATCAGGCTGCCTGACTTCAGACTATACTACAAAGCTACAGTAATTAAGACAGTGTGGTACTGGCATAAAAACAGAAAGATAGATCAGTGGATCAGGATAGAAAGCCCAGAGATAAACCCACGCACATATGGCCAACTTATCTTTGATAAAGGAGGCAGGAATGTACAGTGGAGAAAGGACAGCCTCTTCAATAAGTGGTGCTGGGAAAACTGGACAGGGACATGTAAAAGTATGAGATTAGATCATTCCCTAACACCATACACAAAAATAAGCTCAAAATGGATTAAAGACCTAAATGTAAGGCCAGAAACTATCAAACTCTTAGAGGAAAACATAGGTAGAACACTCTATGACATAAATCACAGCAAGATCCTTTTGGACCCACCTCCTAGAGAAATGGAAATAAAAACAAAGATAAACAAATGGGACCTAATGAAACTTCAAAGCTTTTGCACAGCAAAGGAAACCATAAACAAGACCAAAAGACAACCCTCAGAATGGGAGAAAATATTTGCAAATGAAGCAACTGACAAAGGATTAATCTCCAAAATTTATAAACAGCTCATGCAGCTCAATAGCAAAAAAACAAACAACCCAATCCAAAAATGGGCAGAAGACTTAAATAGGCATTTCTCCAAAGAAGATATACAGACTGCCAACAAACACATGAAAGAATGCTCAACATCATTAATCATTAGAGAAATGCAAATCAAAACTACAATGAGATATCATCTCACACCAGTCAGAATGGCCATCATCAAGAAATCTAGAAACAATAAATGCTGGAGAGGATGTGGAGAAAAGGGAACACTCTTGCACTGCTGGTGGGAATGTGAATTGGTACAGCCACTATGGAGAACAGTATGGAGGTTCCTTAAAAAACTACAAATAGAACTACCATATGACCCAGCAATCCCACTACTAGGCATATACCCTGAGAAAACCATAATTCAAAAAGAGACATGTACCAAAATGTTCATTGCAGCTCTATTCACAATAGCCCGGAGCTGGAAACAACCTAAGTGTCCATCATCGGATGAATGGATAAAGAAGATGTGGCACATATATACAATGGAATATTACTCAGCCATAAAAAGAAACGAAACTGAGCTATTTGTAATGAGGTGGATAGACCTAGAGTCTGTCATACAGAGTGAAGTAAGTCAGAAAGAGAAAGACAAATACCGTATGCTAACACATATATATGGAATTTGAAAAAAAAAAAAGATGTCATGAAGAACCTAGGGGTAAAACGGGAATAAAGACACAGACCTACTTGAGAATGGACTTGAGGATATGGGGAAGGGGAAGGGTAAGCTGTGACAAAGGGAAAGAGAGGCATGGACATATATACACTACCAAACGTAAGGTAGATAGATAGTGGGAAGGAGCCGCAGAGCACAGGGAGATCAGCTCGGTGCTTTGTGACCGCCTGGAGGGGTGGGATGGGGAGGGTGGGAGGGAGGGAGATGCATGAGGGAGGGGATGTGGGAACAGATGTATATGTATGACTGATTCACTTTGTTATAAAGCAGAAACTAATAAAAAATAATAATAATAAAAAAATTAAAAAAAAATATTCATTCATGATAAAAACTTTCATTTAAGTGACGATAGGAAACATATCTCAACATAATAAAGGCCATTTATGGCAAACCCACAACCAACATCATACTGAATGGTGAAAAGCTGAAAGCCTCCCTGCTAAATTCAGGAACAAGACAAGGATTCCCACTCTTGCCACTTCTATTTAACATGCTATTAGAAGTCCTCACTACAGAAATCAGACAAGGAAAAGAAATAAAAAGTATCCAGATTGGAATGGAAGAGGTAACTTCTCACTATTTGAAAATGACATGATACTTTATATAGAAAACCCTAAATTCTCCACCCAAAAACTATTAGAACTAATAAATGAATTCAGCAACGTTGCAGGATACAAGATTAATATACAGAAATCTGTTGCATTTCTATACACTAGTAATGAAATATCAGGAAGAGAAAGTAAAAAACAAACAAACAAAAAACAATCTCATTTAAAATTGCATCAGAAAGAATAAAATACCTAGAGATAAATTTAACCAAGTAGGTGAAAGACATATACTCTGAAAACTATAAAATATTAATGAAGGAAATTGAAGATGATACAAATAAATTGAAAGATATTCCATGCTCTTGGATTGGAAGAATTATTATTTTAAAATGGCCATACTACCCAAAGCAATCTATGGATTTAATTCAATCACTTTAAAAACACCCATGGTATTTTTTACAGAACTAGAAGAAATAATCCTAGAATACATATGACATCACAAAGACCATGAATTGTCCAAGTAATCTTAAGAAAAAATAACAATACTGAAGGTATTACCTTCCCAGACCTTAGACTATACTACTAAGCTACAGTAATCAAAACATTGTGGTATTGGCACAAAGACAGACATATAGATCAAAGGAACAGAATAGAGAGCCAAGAAATAAACCATGCATCTATGGTCAATTAATCTATGACAAGTTAGGCAAGAATATGGAGTGGAGAAAATACAGTCTTTTCAACAAGTTATGCTGGGAAAACTAGGCAGCTACTTATAAAACAATGAGATTTAGAATGTTCCCTTACACCATATAAAAAGTGAACTCAAAATGGATTAAAGACCTAAATGTAAGACCTGAATCCATAAAACTCCTAGAGAAAAACACAGAACACTCTTGAACATAAATCATGGCAATATTTTGGGGTATCTGTCTCCTAAGAAAAAAGAAATAAAAGAAAAAATAAACAAATAGTTTCCAATTAAACATAAAAGCTTTTGCACAGAAAACTAAACCAATGACAAAAACAAAAAGACAACCTGATGAATTGGAGAAAATATTTGCAAAAGATATGAACCATAAAGGGGTTAATTTCCAAAATATATAAACAGCTCATATAACTCAATAGCAAAAGGCAAACAACCAATCAAAAATAGGCAGAAGATCTAAACAGACATTTTCTAAATATCACATACAGATGGCTAACAGTCACATGAAAAGATGCTCAACATCCTTAATTAATAGAGAAATGCAAATCAAAACAACAATAAGATATCACCTCACACCTGTCAGAATGGCTAACATCAGAAAGTCTACAAATAATAAATGTTGGCGAGGATGTGGAGAAAAGAGGGTCCTTGTACCCTGTTGGTGGGAATGTAAATTGGTACAGTCACTGTGAAAAACAGTATGGAGATTCAAAAAAACTAAGAATAGAACTACCATATGACCCAGCAATTCCACTCCTGGGTATAAATCTGGAAAACACAAAAACACTAATTCAGAAAGATAGATGGACTCCAATGTTTGTAGCAGCACTATTTACTATGGCCAGGATATGGAAGCAACCCAAGAGCCCATCAACAGACAATTGGATTAAGAAGATGTGAGATTTGTACATATCATGGAATACTAGTCAACCATAAAAGAAAGAATGAAATAATGCATTTTGCAGCAACCTGGATGGACCTAGAGATATCATACAAAGTGAAGTTAAGTCAGAAAGACAAATACCATATGATATCACTTATATGTGGAATCTAAAATATGATAAAGTGAATGTATTTCCAAAACAGAAACAGACTCACAAACAGGTAACAAACGTATGGTTACCAAAGGGGAGAGAGAAGGGGGTAAGGGCAAATTAGAGATATGGGATTATCAGATCCAAACTATTATGTATAAAATAGTTAAGAAACAAATATATATTTCATAGTATAGGAAATTATAGCCATTATCCTGTAATAATTTATAATGAAGTATAATTTGCAAAAATAGTGATTCACTATGCTGTACTCCTGAAACTAATATGATACTGTAAACCAACTATACTTCAATAAAAAAATAAATAAAATAAAATGACAGACAATTTTTTACATGTCAATAATCATGTTAAATGAAATTGGCCTAAAATTACGACTTAAAGACAGAGATTGGCAGAGTGGATTAAAAGGAGCAGTCAACTATATGCTTTCTACAGTAAATTCACTTCAAACATAATGAAATAGGAAAGTTGACATTAGAAGGATGCAAAAGTCACATCATCATACACACTTTAATCAAAACAAAGCAGGATTGGCTATGTTAACATCAGATAAAGTAGATTTAGAATCAAAGAAAGTTACCAGGGTCAGAGAGGGACAACACATGAAGCAATCATCCAAGAAGTAGACAGCAATCCAAATGTTTATGCAATATATAATAGTGACAAAGTATATTAAGAAAAGCTAATAGAATTGAAAGAAGAAATAGATAAATCCACAACTATAGTTGAAGTCTTCCATATCCTGCTCTCAAAAATTGATAGGACAACTAGATAGAAATATAAAAGAATTAACATCACCATCAATCAAAAGGATACATATAAACCACTTAAACAACAATAGTAGAATACACATTCTTTTCAACTATCCATGAAACATATACCAAGATAGACCATATCCCATATCCTGGCTCATAAAACAAACCTTGATAAATTTAAAATAGTTGCTGTCATACAAGGTGTACTGTGAGGCCACGATAGAATCAAACTAGAAATCAAAATAGAAAGAAATTGAAATTTTCCCAAAGGTTTCTAAACTAATCCCATAGTTCTGCATAATCCATGGAGCAAAGAGGAAGTATCAAGGGAAATTTTAAAATACAGTAAATGAAAATGAATATACAACATATCAATATTTGTGAAACACATCTACTCACTTTGGGGAAGAGAAAGAACTTCAAGTCAATAATCTAAGAATAGAAACCATGGATATTTAAAGCAGAAATATCAACAGAAATGAATTAAAGTGAATAAAAGACAACATTGTTTGGAAAGCTCAATAAAATTGGTAACCTTTAGCAAGACTGACAAAGAAAAAGAAAAAGAAGACACAAATTACAAATATCAGGAATGTACAGACTCTGCAGATATCAAAAGGACAATAAGAAAATACTATAAACAACTCTAAATACATAAATTTGACAATTTAGATAAAACAGACCAATTCCTCAAAAAGTAGCAGTTACTAAACTTTCTCAATATGCAGCAATTAATTTGAATAGCCTTATAACTCTAAAGAAAATTTAATTCCTAACTAAAAATCTGTGTAAAAAAAACTTCCAGTACCTAATGGTTTCACTAGTGAATTCTACCACATACTGAAATAAGAATTAAAACCAATTCTATGCAATTTGTTCCAGGAAATAGGAGAGGAGGGACCATTTCCCAATTTATTTTTCTGAAGCTGGTATTACTCTGATGTTAAAACCAGACAAAGACAAAACAAATGACAAATTACAGACAAATAATCCTTGTAACTACAGACACAACAACATTAACAAAATATTAGTAAATATAGTTTCACAACAAATAAAAATAATTATACACCATGGCCATGTAGGGCTCCTTCCAGTGATGCAGGGTTAGTTCAATACTCTAAAACTGATCCATGTAATCTAACATATCATCAGAATTAAGAAGAAAGATCATATCATACCAATTGAGCACAAAAAAACATTGTGAAAATTCTTTGTCATTTGTGAGTCAGACTCTCAGAAAAATAATACAGAAGAACATTCTCTACTTAGTAAAGACCATTTAAAAACCCTACAGCCAGCACTATACTTAATGGTTAAAGACATAATACTTGTTCTAAGATTTGTAATAAGGCAAGGATGTCCACTGTCACTACTCTTATTTAACACAGTACTGGAAGTTGTAGATAATGAAGAAAGGCAAGAAATAAAAAAAAATATAAATGAAGCAGAAGGAAAATTATATGTATATATATATATATATATATATATATATATATAACAGTAAAAACAGTAAAAAGAAACTAGTAAACAGTAAAAAGAAACTAATTATCTTGTAAAAAAAAATGGTCAAAATACATTAACAGACATTTCACCAAAGAGGACATACAGATGGTGCCCAAGCAGATGAAAAGATGTTCAAAATTATTAGCCATTTAGCCATGCAAATTAAAAACACAGTGAAATATTACTACACATCTATCAGAATGTCTAAAATAAAAAGTTATGACCACACCAAATGTTGGTGAGGACACAAAGAGGTTGGATTACACATGCACTGATGTTGGGAATATAACATGTTACAACCACTCTGAAAAACAGTTGAGAAGTTTTTGAAAGGAACTAAACATGGAACTGCCAAACAATCCAGCAATTGCACTCTTAATCTTTTATCCCAGAGACATGAAAATTAATGTTCACATAAAGACTTGTACATAAATGTTCATAACAACTTTATTCCTAATAACCAAAAACTGGAAACAACCCAGATGGTCTTCAATAGCATTGTTCCTTACAACTGCATGTCAGTCTACAATTATCTCAAAATAAAAAGTTTAATTAATAATTAATATGAATCAAATTGCTAATTTTAGTCAGTCTGAAATTCTAATTATTGTATACAATAAATAGAAAATAGAAAATAGAATATGTACAATAAATATAATATATACAATAAATATATATGAAATGAATAAAATCAAACAAAGCAAAACAAATTCAATAAATCTAAAATTGAAAAAATTACATTTTATCTAAAATAAGACTCAGAAGAGGAAGAAAAAACAAAATTACTCTCCAAGTCATGTGAATATTTATGTTGTTGAATTCTAGCGTTAGAAGGTATTTGTATAGTTACATAATAAAATTTTAATATACACAACCAATCAACTTGCTCTAGACTGTATCACTCTGAGCAGTACTTAGAGTAATCATTCAATTATTTTGAAAGATACTGTATATCCTTTTTTCTGTAAATATATATATATATATATATATTTTTTTTTTTTTGCGGTACGCGGGCCTCCCACAGTTGTAGCCTCTCCCGTTGCGGAGCACAGGCTCTGGACGCACAGGCTCAGTGGCCATGGCTCACAGGCCTAGCCGCTCTGCAGCATGTGGGATCCTCCTGGACCAGGGCATGAACCTGAGTCCCCTGCATCGACAGGCGGACTCTCAACCACTGCGCCACCAGGGAAGCCCTATAAATATATTTTTAAAAAGAAAATTTCAAGAATATTTTGCCAAGTGCTGAGAGGGGTGCAAAAATAAACCATTTGGGTACTTGACCTCAGAGTTGACTAGACATACAAATATTGAGAATATACTTTTACTGAATTCTTTTTACTTACCAAAGCATATATTATTTTTCCCAATATCCTATCATTGAGTAATTAATCATGAATAACAAACTCGATCATTAACAATTGCAAATGCCCAAAGTGTACAAAAGCCATCTTTTACCAGATAACTTATTAAAATATAATTGACAGGATTTTTTCTTATATTTTCCAGTCTCTACCATTACAAATATTGAAGCATATCCATTTGTTGTTCCCTGATTAAGAGCTTATCTTTCTAGACTGAAAACACAAACAAATTGAAGAATCAGTTTCTTCTTTTCTTAAAAAAAAAACTAAAACAAAAACACCTACTTAAAAGATAATCCTAGGTGTCTTTTTTTTTAAATGAGGTTTAGTTGATGTACAATATTATATAAGTTCCAGGTGTACAACATAGTGATTCAAAATTTTTAAAGGTTATATTCCATTTATAGTTATCATAAAATATTGGTTATGTTCCCTGTATTGTACAATATATCCATGTAGCTTATTTATTTTATACATAGTAGTTTGTATAAAATTTTTTATACAAAATTTTAATCCCCTACCCTTTTCTTGCCCCTCCCTCCTTCTCTCTCCCCACTGGTAATCACTAGTCTGTATCTCTGTTAGTCTGCTTCTTTTTTGTTATATTCACTAATTCATTTTATTTTTTAGATTCCACATATAAGTGATATCATACAGTATTTGTCTTTCTCTGGTTGACTTACTCCACTTAGTGTAATATCCTGCAAGTCCATCCTTGGTGTTGCAAATGGCAAAGTTTCATTTTTTTTTCTGGCTGACTAGTATTTTGTTGTGTGTGTGTGTGCATATATGTGTATGTGTGTGTGTGTGTGTGTGTGTGTGTGTATATATATATATGACATCTTTATCTGTTGATGGACACTTTGGTTGCTTCCATATTTTGGCAATAGTAAATATATGAACACTAGGGTGCATTTATCCTTTCAAATTAGTGTGTTTGTTTGTTTTTTGACTATATACCCAAGAGTAGAATTGCTGGGTCATATGCTAGTTCTATTTTTAATTTTTGAGAACCCTCCATACTGTTTTCCACAGTGGTTCCACCAACTTACATTCCCACTAAGAGTGTACAAGTGTTCCCTTTTCTCCACATCCTTGCCAACATTTGTTATTTGTGTTCTTTTCCATGTAAGCCATTCTGACAGGTGTGAGGTAGTATCTCATTGGGGTTTTGATTTGTGTTTCCCTAATAATTAGTGATATTGAGCATCTTTTCATGTGACTGGTGGCCATCTTTCTGTTTTATTTGGGAAAATGTCTATTCAGTTCTTCTGCCCATTTTTTAATTGGGTTATTTATGTACTTATTTATTTATGACGTTGAGTTGTATGAGCTATATATATATGTTGGATATTAACCCCTTTGGGGTCATATCATTTGCAAATATTTTCTCCCGTTCAGTAGATTGTCTTTTTGGTTTTGTTGATGCTTTCCTTTTCTGTGCAAAAGCTTTTATGTTTAATTAGACACTATTTGTTTATTTTTCCTTTTATTTATTTTGCCTTAGGAGACAGATACCCCAAAATATTGCCATGATTTATGTCAAGGACGATGCTAAGTTTTTTTCTAGGAGTTTTATGGTACCACATCTTACATTTAGGTCTTTAATCCATTTTGAGTTTATTTTTGTATATGGTGTTAGAGAATGTTCAAATTTCATTCTTTTATAAGTACCTGTCCAGTTTCCCCAGCACCACTTACTGAGGAGACTGTCTTTTGTCCACTGTATATTCTTGCCTACTTTGTAATAGATTAATTGGCTATAAGTGTGTGAGTTTATTTCTGTGCTTTCTATTCTGTTCCATTGATCTATGTGTCTTTTTCTGTGCCAGTACCATACTGTTTTGATTTCTGTACTTTGTAGAATAGTCTGAAGTCAGAGTGTGATACCTTGATCTCGCTTCTTTCTCAAGATTATTTTGGCTATTTGGGATCTTTTATGTTTCTGTACAAATTTTAAAATTATTTCTTCAGTCCTGTGAAAAATTCCCTTAGTATTTTGATAGGGATTTCATTGAATCTGTAGATTGCCTTCAGTAGTGTGGTTACTTTTATGATATTAATCTTCCAATCCATGAACAGAGTATTTCTTTTCATCTCTTTTTGTCATCCTCAATTTATTTCATCAGTGTTTTATAGTTTTCTGAATACAGATCTTTTACCTCCTTAGATAGGTTTATTCCAAGGTATTTTATTCTTTTTGATGAAGTTGTAAATGGGATTGCTTCCTTAATTTCTCTTTCTTATAGTTTGTTGTTAATATATGGAAATGCAATAGATTTATGTTTATTAATTTTATATCCTACAACTTTACCACATTCATTGATGACCCCTAGATTTTTAAAAAAAATTTTATTGGAGTATAGTTAATTTATAATATTGTGTTAGTTTCTGTTGTATAGCAAAGTGAATCAGTTATAAATATACATATAACCACTCTTTTTTAGATTCTTTTCCCATATAGGTCATTACAGAATATTGAGTAGAGTTCCCTGTGCTATACAGTAGGTCCTTATTAGTTATCTGTTTTATATATAGTAGTGTGTATATGTCAATCCCAATCTCCCAATTTATCCCTCCCCGTCTTTCCCCCCTGGTAACCATAAGTTTGTTTTCTACATCTGTGACTCTATTTCTGTTTTGTAAATAAGTTCATTTGTATCCGTTTTTTTTAGATTCCACATATAAGTGATATCATGTGATATTTGTCTTTGTCTGACTTGGTTCCCTTAGTACGATGAGCTCTAGTAGTTTTTTGGTGGCATCTTTAATTCTAGGTGTCTTGAAAGTAGAAATGAGGTGTCAAAGTATTTATGAAAGCAAGGAAATTGATGGGGCTAAATTCTACTAGAATGGAGGGGGTAAATTCTTAGGAACTTTGAGAGCAAGGATACTTCCATTGTCCCATGCAGTGCCCTGACAACATAGCAAGACCCTGGGAGTTGGCTTAAGGAGGCAAGCTATCAAAGTAACCTCCCACATACAAATCCTAGTAGAAGTATTTCCTAGTAATAAAAAAATGTATTAGTCAACAAAAGCAAATACCTCAGAGAATTCATAATTTTGTAGCTGTTTTGCATTTAGTACTAAAGAATGTTGTTTGATTTCTATTTTGAAGTCTGATGGTTCTATTCCAGTATAGTATAAACACTTATATAATAAATTATATAATGTATAATTTAATAAATGTAATAATAAACATAGGATTGAGGTATTCTTGACAAATTAATAGATTTAACTTATGAAAGAAACATAAAGCTATCTATTTTTTTAGTATTTTGAAAAATAACTTTTTATTACATTTGTTTTTCTCTTCAAATAGATATAGCAAAAGAACGAAAGGCAAGAAATAGCCACTTTAAAGATATATGGAAATATATCTTTATTAATAACAACAATTTCTTTTACACAGAAACCAAAAGTACTAGTATAAAGCTGAAACATTGTTCATGTAAAACTGGTATATAAAAGTCAGCATGTGGTGTGAGGTTTCTGCTTGTGCATTTTTTCTTTTGTAGATCTGTTCTTGATTGGTATGTTGGTAACAGAGCCCAGAGGTGAAGGTTAATACTAGAGCACAATCTCACTCTAATTGGGTTTCTCTTCCAGACTTGTGTTTTGGAGAAGAGTGATGAAAAGCATTCCATAGAATTTTTACAGACTTACCACGTTTTCAAGGTAATCTATAGGCTTGGTTTATCAAATCCAGAAATGGAAGCTGGATATGGCATCTACAATTAATGTAATCTACAGATTTAGATAATTGTTCACATTTAATGATTAAAAAGGCACATTTTAAATCTGATATTCCCCTAACACATGTAATGGAAGAAAATCTGACTCTTAATGTTCAGCTTTTTGTAGAAAAACTACATTAAAACAGATATGTGTACAAATGATAAATGTATAGCCCAATAAATTTTTCAAAAATTAAATGTGAATCCAGAATAAATGACAGATAATGCTCTATAATTAAGGTGCTGCCCTCATGTTTCCATTTCATTCTCTAGCTGCATCCATGAAAGAGATGACTTCTGTTAACATTGAATAAATGTATCTCTTTTTGAGGTTTATACATATGTAATCATCTGAATTACTTTGTTCAACATTATGTTTTTGGCATTTTTTCATATTTTGTGTCTAATTATGACTAGTAAATTTTATTCATGGATATTTTTCTGTGGTATGAATATAATACAACTTACTTATGCTCTTAATGAGTATTTAGATAATATCCCATTATAAGATATTGCAAATAAGTTTTTAAAAAATATTACAGTCCTTTTTACTGTTGTTGTTGAACATATGTATGCATATCTGTTGAGTATATACTTAGGGATGGAAGAAATGTGTGGTTTGTAGAATATATACATTCAGCTAAAGTTGATAGGGCTCAACAGTTTTCAAAAGTAGCCAAATCAGTTAACAGTCTCATCATTGATGTATGAGAGTTCTGGTTGCTCCATGTGGTCATCATCATGTAACACTAGTATTTTCCTTCTTTTTTTCATTTTTGGCATACTTGAAAGTATATAAATATATCACTTTTTTTTGGCCTTTCTCTAATTCCCATGTTTTCTTTTTAAATAAAAATTACACAAAATCCACATTTAGTAATCATTCAATAATATACTTTGAAAATTTTGTATTTGCGTGTATACATTTATATATCTCTATACATTTACAAAAAGTAACAAAAAATTGTAAAATTATATTTAATGTCATATAATGACTCTACATACCATTAAAAATCTTGTGCTTCTTCTCACCTTCTTATACTTCATTATATAAGACATAGAAAGATCTTGAAATTAATGGTTTTCAGAAAGTTCTGCTGAACTGATTCACAGCAATCTTTGAGAAGGCAGTTAAGGACTCATTGAACTACGTAAATGACCTTTGATCAAGGGATGCCAGTTTTGCTCATCTCAAATTTTGTTTGTATGTTCATTTGTTTTGACTATCTGTGGCACATAGGCAATAGCTACCAGATTGTGAGTCTTTCTTTGTTTGAAAACAGTCTTTCTTGAGTCTTCATCAGAACCAGTTATCTAATCTTACAAGGTACACTTGAACTTTAAAATTCATGAGCCAACTCTTATTTCCATTGAAATTTCCTTTCTTCGATCCCTTGCCATATTGATGTTTCAGAGAGGCAAAAGAAAAAGAAAAGTCTAAATTTTGGCAAAAAATACTGAGATGGATCCTGAAGTCTGCAACATTGATTATTTCCATTTTAATCACAAATTCTGCATGTGACTATACAAAAACTATATTGTAATTATTACTTTTTCCCTATTTGTTTTTAATTAACATATGTTAAACATTACATAAATCTGAAGTATAAAATATCTTAATAAAGTAATCATACAATATTTTCTGCCATGGCAATGCCTAAATTTATGTGGAAGTTTTAGAGATTTTAGGCATTTATTTTTATAAGTAGAATTTTATATTTTCATGGAGGTCTTGGGGCAGAACATTCTAACTTACAACATTAGATTTGGACCCAATAAAGGCTTTAGACTTGAAAACATATTAAACTAAGAATAGCAGTAAGTAACAGCATGAATTGCAATTGTAGCTGACTACTATAGGTACCATGAAAAAACAAGAGTAGTTTTAACTTGCTCAGAGTAAAAAATGTGGATCACCACAGATATATATGGTTATAGTTATATGGTTATAATATGTAAAATTTTTTTTCTGTTTCAGGCTTAAGATTTATGGTATATAAGGAAAAAGCATTTGTCATTAATTTTCTGCTTCCAAACTCTGATAACAATATAGTATTTAATTACCTCTGATACAATTTTTAAATTATTTGATATGGGTTTATTCATCTCTCTAACAAGAGCCTTGTAAATCTTCACAAAACATTTATTTACCTGTTTATTTGTTAACCTCATCAGCAAATACCATAACAATAAATAAACAATTTTATCCCAGTATACAACTTTAAAGTGATAAACTCTTTTGGAACATAAAGAAAGCTTTCACAAACTTATTATTTTCTTTTAGTGAAAAACCAAAGTTAAATTAGGTCAAAAGTATTTTGGTCATTTATATTTTTAAGATTTATATTTCATGTCATGTGTATTACTATGTAAGCGTCTTTTAATAATAGTTACTAGAGCTGTAATATGATTTTTAAAATTTTATTGAAGTATAGTTGATTTACAATGTTGTGTTAATTTCTGCTGTACAGCAGTGACTCAGTTATACACACACACACACACACACACACACACACACACACACATATATATATACATTCTTTTTCATATTCTTTTCCATTATGGTTTGTCACAGGATATTGAATATAGTCCCCTGTGCTATACAGTAGGACCTTGTTGTTTATCCATCCTATATAAAATAATTTGCATCTGCTAATCCCAAACTTCCAATGGTTCCCTCCTCCAACCCTCTCCCTTGGCAACCACAAGTCTGTTTTCTATGTCTGTTAGTCTGTCTCTGTTTTGTAGATATGTTTATTTTTGTTGTATTTTAGATTCTACATGTAAGTCATACCATATGGTATTTGTATATCTCTTTCTGACTTACTTTGCTTAGTATGATAATCTCTAGGTACATCCATATTGCTACAAATGGAATTATTTCTATCTTTTTAATGGCTGAGTAGTATTCCATTGGATATATATACCACATCTTCTTTATCCATTCATCTGTTGATGGACATTTAGGTGGTTTCCATGTCTTGGCTATTGTAAATAGTGCTGCTGTGAACATACGGGTGCATGTATCTTTTCAAATTATAGTTTTCTCTAAGTATATGCCCAGGAGTGGAATTGCTGGATCATATGGCAACTCTATTTTTAGTTTTTTGAGAAACCTCTATACTGTTTTCTATAGTAACATGCTTTAATATTTAACATTTAGTATTAGTTTCAATTGCTGATGTAACAAATTACCACAAGCTTAGTGGATTAAAACAATATGGATGTATTATATTACAATTCTGAAGGTCAGAAGTCTGACGGGTACCTCACTGTGCTAAATCCAAGAGCCACTAGGGAGGGGAGGGCTGCCTTCCTTTCTAGAGACTCTAGGGGTTATTTATTTATTTGTTTGTTTGTTTGTTTGTTTATTTTACTATCAGGAGTTGCTCAGGTTTCTTGACCATGGCTCATTCTTCTATCTTCAAAGCCAATCAAGCTCCTTACACACTTCAAGTCTCTCCCTCATCTTCTTCTATTGTCACTTGTCTTTATGTTAAGTGGGCTGAATTTACTTTCTTAAAATAATTAATCAAAGTCTATAAACAAGCTATTTTTGGAGCAGAAGCTTTTAAAATTTTGAGTAGTCCTTTTAAGAAGAAAAAAAAATCTTCTTTTTTATATATCTCCACCCCCCCACCCTCCAGGAACACACACATGCAGTTCTGGGCTCCTAGAGTTCTACAGATTTAATTTCATTGTCTATGTGGTTAATATGCTTCTCTTCAAGTCAGAGAATCTTTCCCACACACTTGGTCCAGAGTCCTCTTCTTAGAACCAACCATGACTGAATAAAGGTCAAGTAAATAAAAGTCAGTAAAGGTCAAGTCATAGTCTTTCATATTCATGGCTATTTTAATTTGATAGGACTGCTAGTATTAGAATAGAGGTAAAAGACAGGTATTTATGGGAGTAAAAAGGTTATTAATAACCTTGATTGACTTAAAAAGCTATTCACACTCAGTGGCTATGTGAGGTCTCTCTCTGGTCTGCAAAAGCCCGTATTTCTATGGTAGAGGGACACAGTAGTCATGATTTATAGAAGACAGTATATAATATTCTCTTTGTGTTTCTGTATTGCTCTGCCTCAGTGCCACATGAGAACTTTGACTACCTTAGGGTTTTCTGACAAATAGTCTTAATTTGTACTGGTACTGTGATGGATCAACATAGCTCCCAATGATTTTCCTCTCCTGGGATTCTATCCCTTGTGTAATCCCCCTGAGTGTGGGCTGTGCCTAGTGATGTGCTTCTATTAAATAGGATAGAATTAAATAGATGAGATATCATTTCTGTGATTAAGTTACAAAGGAACATGACTTTCGTCTTGCTGGACTCTTTCTATTGCTTTCTCGGCTTGCACATTTTAATGAAGCAAGCTGCTATGTTGGAGAGGCCCACATGACAAGAATTCAGAAAAACCTCTAGCCCACAGCCCACAAGAAACTGAATCCACTAACGAAATTTGAGTGAGCTTGGAAGCACATCTTTCCCCAGTTAAGCTCTGAGATGACTAGAGACTCAGCCAATTTTTTTTTTTTTTAACCACCTGTGAGATTACTTAATATTTGTTCTTTAAATCAATTCACTTTTTAAAATATCTTTGTTGGAATATAATTGTTTTACAATGTTGTGTTAGTTTCTGCTGTACAACAAAGTGAATCAGCTATATGTATACATATATCCCCATATCCCCTCCCTCTTGCGTCTTCCTCCTACCCTCCCTATCCCACCCCTCTAGGTCATAACAAAGCACCGAGTTGATCTCCCTGTGCTATGCAGAGGCTTCCCACTAGCCATCCATTTTATATTTGGTAGAATATATAAGTCCATGCCACTCTCTCACTTCGTCCCAGCTTCCCCTTCCGCCCCTGTGTCCTCAAGTCTGTTCTTTACGACTGCGTCTTTATTCCTGCCCTGCTACTAGGAGGTGGATGGACCTAGAGTCTGTCATACAGAGTGAAGTAAGTCAGAAAGAGAAAAACAAATACCGTATGCTAGTGCATATATGTGGAATCTAAAAAATCAGCCAACACTTTGATTGCAGCTTTTGTGAGACACTGAGTAGAAGACCCAGCTAAGCCACACCCAGATTCCTGATCCACAGAAACTGTAACCTAATAATGCTGGTTGTTTTTAAGCCACTAAACTTTGGGGGTAATTTGTTATATAGCAACAGATAACTAATACAACTGCTTTTGAAACTTAACATTTCACTTTGTATTTCAAATATTTAACAGAAAATTTGGGGATGGATAATCAGATGGCTCCAATGTTACTAATATGATCAGGACCTTTTTTGTAACTCTGATAGGTTATCTTTTGAATATTACAATTTTGTAAACACAATTCAGGTAATTATTTAATTACATCACTAAATGCTTATAATGTCTTTCAGTGTTTACTGTCAATCCTTTTCTGCCATGATTCCCTCATTTCAAGTTCTTAATTATATTTATTTCAGTGTAATCAGGTGATTCTTTCAAGAAGAATAAATGGTAATACAAGGACTTCTGCTGTTACCCACAAATAATGATCAAAGTCAGAACCTCATGGTTTCCATACATTTTGCAAAAATGTATGCAAATATTGGGTATATACATTTTCTAAGACCAGGATTCATGGATCCCTTCAGGTTCTCTCAAATATTAAGGACCTAAGAAAACCTAAGAAAACTAAGGAATCAGAGCAAGGAATATATCATAAAATTGGGAGAACTATGACACAATATAGGGGAGCTTATTTATAAGATATAAACTAAAAGCCAATATTTTGAATGTTATTATAGATTTAGTTATTCACATATTCAAAAAATATATGTATGGTGCCTAGTGTGCTAGATAATTGAGATACTTGGTATTCTAAACCAAACCCTAATTCTACCTCTTGTGCTTACTCTTTTTATCTCAATTCTTTCTTTACAGATCTTAGTCTGCAATGGGTTAGACATGTTATTATCCCAATTATTGTATATTAATATAGTAGATTGTAAGAAGTGCTGTAAGAGGAATTCAAGGCACAATGGGTACACCTGGTAAGGGCAGCTAATGTAGACTTCCACAAGAAAGCAAAACCTTAGATGACCCTGGAAAATGAAAAGGCAAACCGTAAAATGGAAGAAGGAAGGTGGGTTGTTTTAGCAGAGAAAATGGCAAGTGCAAAGATAATAGAGAATAAGTTAAAAACTCAGAACTCAAAGACTTAGTGTGATTTGGGCACAGCATGAATGGAGGGAGGAATTAAAATGACATGGAATTGACAGACAGAGAAAACATTAGGAAGGGTCTGCCATGTTTATTAGTTCAAATTTATTTGCATTAGGTTCCTAATAGAATAAGAAAAGCTGAAAATTCCTAGCTTCTGATTGAAAACAAGACTCCTCTTATTTCTTTTAATTAGAAATAGGTCAATGAATTGAAAAAGTACACAGTACTTTTTATACATTTTGGTGCTATGGTATTTGATTAAGTTATTATAATCTTAATAATCTTAATCTATATAATCTTGTTCTTGACACATGATCATATATGCCTTGTTTTATCAAATTCTATTTTATACACTTGTCAGTTAGTAAATACATTTAAACTTTACATAAAAAGTAAAAGCAGTTGTTCCTGAAAATATACTATATAACTTAAACCCTGAATAAATGGAAAATGCTCTTAAACTGAAAAGTTCCAATAATTTAGACTAAAGTACTCCTGAGAGATTCAAGGTATGAAATAGCTTTTTAAGAATGTTGAGGCTTCAAATCTTAAATATATGATTTTATAATCATAAAACAATAATTGCTGTTTATTATGTTTGTTTTAAAATTTGTTCCTGACATAGATAAATAAATCACCAGTTACCTCAGTGTTACCATTGACCAGTCTAATACTGTATAAAATATACACGCTCTTTGCTTCATTAATTACATGCAAAACCTTTATTTTAAAACTCCTGAGAGCTTAATTTGCACTTAAATCACAGCACTTCAATTTATCTTCTTTATTTCGAGTTGCAGGCCTTTGAATATCGAATATGTTATAATATTGTAGGATAGCTCACTACACTAAGAAAATTACATTCCTTATCTCTTCCTTTTCAAAGCTTTTGTGCCACGAGTTGTTAAGAAGCATCCCTCCTTCGTTGCAACAAGACTGGTAGATGAATGAGTGCAGGGATACAGAAGATATCAATAAATATTTTAAAAGAGTAAATCAATGATTGAATAAATAAATTAGTATTGTTTGAAGAGTATAGCTATCAATTATTTTGAACACTGACATTCAGAATTATATAAATAAGAACCACCAAAATAAGACCACATGCCTCTAGGTGAGATATCATTTTAATAACTTTACCACATATCAGGAATTGACCTTCTACTTGGAAGACATGGATGTGAGTTTTTGTCAAATCCTGCGTGGCTAATACATGCTTTAACTCAGAAAAGAACTCAGAAAAGAGTGAAATTAGCAAGATGGCCGAATAAGATGTCCCTTACTCCTGTCCACCTCTCAACCACAATAATTTGGCATCCATCCATGAACAAAAGTGCCTGCATGGGAGCTTTAGAAACCAGAAGACTGTGAAACCTCAGTGCAGTCCAAGACCAAGGAGAGTCATTTTTAGAAGTCAAGCTCACACCCAGGTCGTTGACTCACTGACCATGGTCCCAACTACAGATCTGGAAACAGCCCCATACCCTGAGAACTCAACTACAGCCCCACTGGCTTTGGTTCTGTCGCTGGCACCATATGCCAAGAGGCCTGGGAGGAGTCAGGCCCATCTGTGAATCAGGTGATAGGCATATAGACCTCAGCCCCAGCTCTGCATTCTGAAGTGGACCATGAACCTGCTCCAACCCATCTCAGTACAGTCTGGAAGACCCTGGAGGTTGGCCCACCAAACCTGGTCAGGTCAGACTGTAGATCCTGAAAGGACCCTGTAACTGGGCTCCAGCACATCCCAGCTGCAGTCCACTGACAGTGTTATTGGTACAGTGATCCTGCAGCAGGCACTCCCATCTGCACCTTCAGAAAACCTGAAAGAACCCCATAGGCAGCTCCAGCTTCCTCAAGCCACAGTCTGCCAATAATCCTGAGGGTCCAGGGTCCCAGGAGGAGACCCTCCCATCCTTGTGCCCAGCTGTCCTGAAAGAGGCCTATACTTGACTCCAGGCCCCTCCCAGCCACAGTCTGTGAACATATTGTTGGCAAAGAGACCCAGTAAGAGACCCTCTTAGCTGTGCCCCAGAAGATCCTGAAGGGCCCTATACTCAGCTCCAGCCCCTCCAACCATAGCCATGAACTAGTCCAGCCTGCCCAGGGACCTGTTAAGAGACATGCTCATCCTTGTCTTCACAGCCAGGTCTGAACACCTCATTTCTTGGCTGAGGAACTTGAAACAACCAGGAGGCTCTGTTACTGCCCCCTCATAGCCACAATCCAGGGCCAACCAGACCTGCCCACCCAAAGATCTATCCAGTGAACAGACCAGAGCCCTCCAAGTGACCTTGCGGAAGCCACACCTGTCCACGCACCCAACAATAGATTCACTGTCTGAAGACCCAATTGTGGACCCTGAAGCAGATCCTAGTCCTAGAGCCTACTGAACAAGATACTGCACGCAGTTTCATCCACCCTGGAACCAGAGAGGACCCATGCCTTCCCGAGACCCTGGTGACAAGCAGTAACTGCAGACCCCATTGTAGACACAGTGACAGCCTCATAACTGGCTCCAACTCAGCACAACTTCAGTATCAGAGTTAATCTGATCAGCTCATGGAGCACAGAATATTTTCAAGATAGTGAAAATACTTTTTGTGATACCATAATGATAGATACATGCCATTACACATTTGTCCAAAGCAATAGAATGGACAACACCCAGAGTGAGCTGTAATGTAAACTGTGGGCTGTGTGTGATTATGATGTTTCAATGTAGGTTCATCAATTGTAACAAATGTACCACTCTGATGGGGAATGTCCATAATGGGGGAAGCTATGCAAGTGTGAGCATAGTGGGTATAGGAGATATCTCTGTACCTTTTCCTAAATTTTGCTGTAAACCTTACACTGCTCCAAAAAATAATAAGGCCATAATGATAATAATTTAAAAACCTTACATCAATATAATTCCATTTACTCCTGCCTGTATTTCTTATCTACTATTTCACATCTGTGTATTTTTTAAGTTCGCAACACATTTTTGTTAATTTTTCATGAACTACTCCATGTATTTTAAGAAAATTAGAAACAAATTTGTAATAAAATGCTAGTTTGTACTCACATATTTATATCAATACTTTCCAGTATAAATTCTTCATTTTTCCTTGCATTGTTGGGTATCTATTGGTTTCATTGACTGTCAGTACTTTAGAATTTCTTCTCATGCCAGTCTTCTGGATACAACTTCCTGCAAGTTGTCTCTGCCTGAAACATCTTTATTTATATTAACTTTAAGGGTATTTTTTAAAAATATAGAATTCTAATGGACTTTTAAATATAAGCACTTTAAATATATAATTCCATTGTTTTTTTTTTTTCTGATGAGAAGTCAGTGCTTTTTATTGTTATTCCTATGAGTGCAATGTATCTTTTGCAATTTTCTCTAGGGTATTTTAAGTTGTTGCTACTGTTGTTAGTCTTAATTTTGTTATTGTTGTTTTCCTCTATTTGTGTCTGTTGGCAATTTTACTGTGATATATCTCAGTGTGGATTTCTTTGTATTTAGGCTACTTGGAGATTGCTGAGCTTCATCAATCTCTGGGGAATTCTCATTCATTATCTCATATATGTTTTCTGACTATTCAATATCTACACTCATTCTGAAATATAAATAAAATTATGTTCTTCCTTTTGATGTTGTCCCATATTTTTCAGACATAATTTTCATTTGTTTTCTCTCTGTACTTCTGTTTTTTGTTAATTTTTATGAACCAGTATTCAAGGTAATTGATAATTTCTGCAGCTAAGTCCAGTCCATAGTTAAACTCATTGAGTGGTATATGCATTTTCAATATATTATCTTTTAGCTCTAGAATGTTGAGTTAGTATTTTATTTTTAAGAGTTTCCCATATTCTAGGAAATTCCTCAAATGTTCACAAATTTTGTCCCCCTTTCTATCAATCCCTTCTACAGATTTATGATAGTTATTGTAAAACCCTTATGTGGTAATTCCAATATTTGGATACTTTGTGGATCTGCTTCTATTGACTTTTTGTCCCTTAATTATATGTAATATTTTCTTACTTTTTCTAATATGTTATATTCTGTAATTATACCCTGGATATGCATAAAAAGTTAATAGAAAGTATAGAAAGTAATATTCACACACTGCATGGGATATGCATTTACTCTTATCAGGCACTAGGATTAGGTGAGTCCATCTAATGCATTGTTTAGCTGGATCTAGGCTTTGTCGCAGCTTTATTCACTACCACTTTCAAATGTTTCAAGAGTAGATATAACTCTTCCTTCAGCAGTGTCTGGGATCTGATCATCAGTGAGATGTCAGAGTTCTACTTTTCAGCTCAGATTTTAGGCAGCTGGGAGGGGTCCTTTTTTTCTCTAGTGTAGCTCCCTTCTCTCTGTACCTAGGAAAAAATTTCCAATTTGATGACTAGCTCCCAGACTTTTGTATGCTGCTGCTATAACCTGCTGAAGTTCCCTAGCTATTAGTATGCCACCAGTGACTCAGTGAAGGCCTTGAGCTATTATCTGGTTTTCTACCGCTGTCCTGCCTTAAACCTAACCTTCAGGACACCACTCTTAAGCTCTTTAAGACCCTTGCAGTGGTCTGAATGCTTGTGTCCCTCCAAAATCCATATGTTGAAAACCTAATGCCCACAATGATTAAATTAGTACATGGGTGCCTTTGGATATGATTAGGTCATGTCATGAGGGCTGAGCCCTCATTGATGGAATTAGTGCCATTATGAAAAGGATCCCAGAGAGATTTCTTGCCCTTTGCCATGTGAAGATACAATGAAAAGTCTATGACCTGGAAGAAGACCCTCTCTTGACCATGCTGGAACCTTGATCTTGGACTTCCAGCCTCCAGAACTGTGAGAAATAACTTTCTGTCATTTGTAAGCCACCCAGTAAGTGGTATTTTATTATAGCAGCCCAAAAGGACTAAGATAATCTGATATCCTGTTTGTATATCTTTCTCAGGCCTTTTGCCCTTTCCCCAACCTTCATCACAGTGCTTTTGTGCCCTCAGTAAATGGTATGTGAGAAAGAATTAGCAGTTGCATCCAAATCAGATCTGTGAGGCTCCTCTGGATTCTAATCCAACAGGCTCACACATGTGTCACATTGAAAATTTGCTAAAATTTAAGGCATTTCTTCTCATCCCCCTGTATGGTGTATTTACTTTTCCTAATCTCATACCACCAGATGTGGAACTTATTTCTCTCAAGAAGTGCTCATCCCTTTTTGGAATTTAGTTTTTCAATATTTATTGCATCATCAGATTTCTGGGAGGTTCCCTATAGCCTATAGAATTTCTATTTCCTGACCAGAGTATAATTCATTTATTTGTTTTCAACATTTAATTGCCCTTAATTATTAGGTGCAATTTTTGTAAGAAACACAAGGAGTACCCCCTTTTTAAATCTGTGATGATTTTCCTTTTTAATGATTTATGCACTTTATACACTAACTTTACTCCAGACTCCTTAATTTTGAATTCTTATTCTATCCTTTGATCTCTCCCTTATTTTGAAAGTTTGTTTTGTGTCCTAGGTTGTGTGCTTAAATATGTAATTTTCAGAGCAAGGCAATCTGATAACTAATTAGCTAGATAAATAAATAATTTAATAGCCCATGTGATTTTATATAAAATGATTTTTTGTTTTTTGAAAATTGATTGCAAAGGTCATATATAAGTGTACTTCTGACCTGTATCTGCAAGATGTATGTGCATTCATTAGTGTAGAAGAAATAGAATCAGTGTCAAACCTCCCCTTGATTCTTTTCTTTTGTCTCCAAAGAGTTCTTATTTGGTCCTTGTAGATAACCCTCTTCTCACCCAAAAAAGTGCAGGCATTAAGAGTGAGGGCTCTGATTCAGAAAGACCTGAATCAGTGTATTGCTTTCCTATTGATGCTGTGAAAAATTACCACCAATTTAGTGGCTTAACTACAGAATATAATATTGTATTCTGTAAATATAATATTTACAGAAGTCTGACATGGATCTCATTGGGCTGAAATTAAGTTTGGCAGGGTGCATTCGTATCTAGAGGTTCTTAGGGAGAATCTGTTTCTTTGCCTTTTCCAGCTTCTAGAGGCCATACCATTCCTTGGCCCATGCCCTCAGCCTCCATCTCCAAAGTCAGCAAATGTAGGTTGAGTCCTTCTCACATAATATCACTCTAACCTCCTCTTTTGCTTCTCTCTTCCACTTCTCAGGACCACCACAATAATCTATGATAATCTTTTTTATTTTTAGGTCAGCTTTTTGGCAATCTTAATTCTATTGTCAATCTTAATTTCCTTTGCCATGAAACTTCACATGTTCATAGGTTTCTGGGATTAGGACTAGGATGTTCTTTGGGGGACAGTCATTTTACCTACCACAGTCACATCCTGATTCCAGACCTCGACCACAATCACATCCTGGCTCCAGCTCTTAGAATTTGTCCATAGTATTATGCCTTTAAAAGCTTCAATTTCCGTATTTGCAAAGTGGGAATAATCATCCTAGCTGTGCTTATTCGTTGTTGGGAGATAATGCGGTGATATATGTAAAGTGTTTAGGGTAGAACCTAACAAACAAGAAATAGTAAATAAATGTTAGTTATACTATTATTGATAATAAGTACAACTAAAGGATAAGGACACAGGAAAACTATCCTGAAAAGTTTACATATTTTTATCTATTCCTCCTGTAATTTTGTAATTTGCTGATTAGCTATAAATAGTTAGTGTAAAGGTACTTGGGTAATGCTTACATATTTTTGGAAAAGTCTGTCATTAACACCATTTTTACAGTTTAGTACTACAGACAAAACTGATACCATAAAAACATTAGATTGTTTAACAACATTTCTATTACTGCAGAGCTTAACAGCCTAAATAGGCCCACAGAATGCTCATCACTGTCCAGACAGACCCTGTGGACATTTCAAGGATCCAGTACCACCCTGGCATCAGACATGGAAGCAGATGCTATTTGCATCTGTTTCCTATGACAGTCACTGAAGGTGGCCGAAAAAGAATACATTTTTAACATAAGCTGCTCAAATATTCAAGAACATATTTGGCTTGTCAAGGTACTTTTAAAAAATTATTGTAAGAGATGAGATTTATAGGCAATACAAATTTTAAGCAACCAAGAAATATATTTTTCTGAATTTACCTGTGAATAAATATATTGTGTATGATTTTTAATCAATTGCTGTCACTAAATTCTGAAGGACAATATTTTTAAGCAAAAGGAATAAGGAAAGGAAATAATTATTCTTTCATTTTAAAACTTACATTAGTGTTATTGACCAAATCTACCATATACTATGTACCTGAAACTTAGGGTTTATGTAAGATATATAAATTAATATAGTTCCCTCTATTTTTAAAACGTATTTTCCTTCTAACAACCTTGTTAACTTAGCTCCAATCCCATAGGAATTTTTAAGCAAGCTCAAAGATATGATTGCTTCTCAATCAGTCTAATTTTCCCAGGGTTCCTGGAAAGTGATTTTATCAGTCCTGGACAGCAGAAGGAAGATTGACATAGTAATTTTTTAAATTCTCACCCAGTCCAGATATTCTATATGTAAAAATAACTAGAGGGAACCTTTAATGTTGGGACATTATGACAATTAAAAGTAGGAGAATAACTGTACATTCAGAGCAAGATTTTAAAGTTGATTTAAACATAATTTTATACCATAGCTATAAAGAGGATATAATAGACTTTATTGTGTGACATTTGTTGGTAAATAAGAAATTATTTCCCCTTTAATTTGATAGAGCTCATTCCTACTGGACCAGATATCCTAAGTTTGCAAGTTGTGTCAGAATGTAACTTTCTTGTAACATTCTATTTGCATATTATGCTTACAGGAAACAGTCTCTGCATCTGGTATTTTGTTCAATATCCTTTTAATCATCACTGTCTAAGATGGTTATTGCTGTCAATATGATTTGAAATAGTGATTCCTCTTGATTATATTTAGCTCTAGAAATGGCATCTAGATGTATACCAGTTTGCATGGACACAGAAAATTTTAGTCTAAGGATATTTTGGGCTTTTGTGGACATAATAAATCCATAATTGCTGTCCAAATAGAAAATAGTTACATCTCTAGAGAGGGCAAAAAGAAAGATAACATGCAAGTTCCTACAGAAAACTTTTATAAGTGCCATCTACAACAACCTGTGGTTGGTCACAGATCTTCCTGTTTAACTTCTCACCCAAAGAGTCAGATTACACTGTGCACAGTGTAAGGATGTCCCTGAGAAAACTGACATTAATTAGGAAACTAAACATATATTATATAAGCAAAGCTCTCTGTATTTTTTAAATTGGGGATGCAAAGTTTTCTCAAACAAAATATAATCCAAACTCGATTATTTGAAACATATAAACCCATAAATACCACAATCAAAACTTATCTGAATCTCTTAATTAGAAAATAGTAAACTAGATAAATTGTCCCATATTTAATGTGGATTGATATATTTTATAAATATATTCTTCCTCTCTTTCCCTCCTGGAATTGTATACATATATTTGACACAAATGAACTTTATTATAAAAGATGCCTAATTATATAGGGCCCTAAAGTCTTATTTTATCATTCATTTAATCAGATTATCTCCTAGTGTGGAAACAGAATGTAAAATCTGAGATTAAAATAATTGCTTTAGAGAGAGAACAAAGAAGTCCAGTAAAGAATGTCTTAATTCTCCTTGGATTTGAAAGTGTGTCAAGATATGAACCTTATATATGAATGCAGCACAAATAACAATGAAAAAGAATGCCCTACTAGAAGTATAATTGGGCCTATAATTCAACACACATATATTTTAATTGTTTTCGTTTATCAAATGAATTGCTCGGTTTTTTTCTAAAGTTGGATTGGTTGAAGTTTTCATTGTAGTTCAAATAAATAAGTTTTTCTGTTTATATGTAGAATATTTTATAGTAACTTTAAAAAAGAAGACTCATATGCTCATTATATAAATATATTACTTTTCCCTAATATGTGAAATATATTAAAATTTCAAAAACTAAAAATATATAAGATCATTACTGTCAACAGTTCAGCAATAAGTAAAATAAGCCACAACCAAATAATATTTTGAAATATAGAGCAAGTTAATCAGGAGGATAGTTTTCATAATTAATATAGAGTAGGAAAAAATCATGACTTACCAGCAAAATTCATATATTGATATTGAGAATTTCAATTGTTACATGTGAATTTCCAAACTACGAAAGCTATCACTGAGACAAGATAATAGTTTAATATAAAGATACACACACACACACACACACACACACACACCCCAAACTTAAAAACTACTGTGCAAAAAAGGACACAATAAACAGAGTGAAAAGGAAACCTACAGACTGGGAGACAATAGTTGCAAATCGAATATCTGATAAGGGATTAATCCAGAAAGTATAGAAAACTTCTACAACTCAAGAACAAATAACCAGATTTAAAAATGGGAAAAATACTTGAATTTTTCAAAGATGATATACAGATGGCCAACAAGCATATGAAAAGATGCTCAATATCATTAATCATTAGAGAAATGCAACTCAAAACTACGAGATATCACCTCACCCTTGCTGGAAAGTATATTATCAATAAAACAGAAAGTAACAAGTGTGGGCAAGGATGTGGAGAAATTGGAACCCTTGTGTACTATTGATGGGAATGTAAAATGGTGCAGCTGCTGGAAAGCAGTGAGGTGATTCGTCAAATAATTAAAAGTAGAATTAACATATGTATTAGTCTGCTCAGGCTGTCATAACAAAATATCACAGACTGGGTGGTCTTAAACAACAAAAATCTATTTCTTACAAATCTGGAGGTTAAGAAATTAAAGATCAATGTACCAGCTGATTTGGTTCCTGGTAGGAACGAAAAGCTTCCCTGGCTTTCAGATGGTTACTTACATTCAGAAAAAAGAGAGAGATAAAGAGAGGGGCTGAGAAGAGGGGAAGTTGTTTAATAGGTATAGAGTTTCAGTGTTGCAAGATGTAAAAGTTTTGGAGATCTGTCAACAATAATGTACATAAACTTAGCACTGCTCAGTAATGTACACTTTAAAATGGCTAAATGGTAAATTTTATGTCATGTGCTTTTTTACCATAATTAAAAATAAAAATAAGTTTAATTGGGTTCCATTTGTTTATTTTTGCTTCTATTTCCTGTGTTTTAGGAGACAGATCCAAAAAATATTGCTACGATTTATGTCAAAGTGTGTTCTGCCCATGTTTTCCTTTAGGAGTTTTAGGTTATCCAGTCTTAAATTTAGGTCTTTAATCCATTTTGAGTTTATTTTTGTATATGGTGTTAGTGAGTGTTCTGATTTCATTCTTTTAGAAGTAGTTGTCCAATTTTCCCAGCACCACTTGCTGAAGAAACTGCCTTTTCTCCATTGTATATTTTTGCCTCCTTTATTGTAGATTAATTGACCGGAAGTACCTGGGTTTATTTCTGGGCTCTCTATTCTGTTCCACTGATCTAAGTGTCTGTTTTTGTGACAGTACCATGCTGTTCTGATTTCTGTAGCTTTGCAGTTGTTGGGCTGTACCCCACAGGCCTGCAAGGCCTATACTTGCCTAGCTTCAAGACCAAAGAAAGAGCCCAGGGTCAGCGACAGAGGCATCAATGGTTTAATGGATAGGGGGATCTTATATGTCTGAAGCAAGGTCCTGGAGTGACACTGCACCATTTGTGGCAGATGGTGGGCAGGACACGATGGCAGTCTTCTCTCCTGGGGGAAGGAAGAGGTTACCAGTTATAGGGGGAATTGAGTTAGGTTGGCTCATGGGTTACCAGGGAAACTAGCAGAAGGGCATGCCCCTCACTACCTCTTTGATAAGCTATCATGGTGGAGATGTTCTGACCTAAAGGTTAGAACAGTCACTAGCTGGGGGGGGGAGCAAGTATGTAGGAAGGTCAGTCATGTGAGTAGGATGTAGGTGAAGCAGGCACTGGTCAAGCAGGGGATGTACAGAGAGCAAGAGAACAGCCATCTTGAGTGATGGCTTGAGTGACCTGACCATACAGTAGTATACTCTGAATACCTCCAGCTCTATTCTTCTTTCTCAAGATTGTTTTGGCTATTCAGGGTCTTTTGTGTTTCCATACAAATTTTAAAATTATTTGTTCTAGTTCCATGAAAAATGCCCTTGGTACTTTGATAGGGATTTCACTCTGAATCTGTAGATTGCCTTGGGTAGTATGGTCATTTTAACAATATTAGTTCTTCCAATCCATGAACACAGTATACCTTTCTTTTTATGGTCTTCAGTTTCTTTCATTAGTGTCTTATAATAGTTTTCTGTGCACAAGTCTTTAACCTCCTTTGGTAGGTTTATTCCTAGGTTTTTATTGTTCTTGATACCATTGTAACTGGGATTGTTTCCTTAATTTCTCTTTCTGACAGTTTATTGTTAGTATATAGAAATGCAACTGAATTCTGTATATTAATTTTGTGTCCTGAAACTTTATCAAATTCACTGATGAGCTCTAGTAGTTTTCTGGTGGCATCTTTAGGATTTTTCTATGTATAGTATCGTGTCACCTGAAAACTGACAGTTTTACTTCTTCCTTTCCAATTTGGATTCCTTTTATTTCTTTTTCTTCTCCTTTGCATGGCAAAGGAAACCATCGACAAAACGAAAAGACAACCTATGAAATGGGAGAAAATATTTGCAAATGATATGACCCATAAGCAGTTAAAATCCAACATATATAAATAGCTCATACAACTCAACATCAAAAAAAAAAAACACCCAATTTAAAAATGGGCAGAAGAACTGAATAGACATTTCTTCAAAGAGGAAATGCAGATGGCCAACAGGCCCATGAAAAGATACTCAGTATCACTAATTATTAGAAAAATGCAAGTCAAAACCACAATGAGATATCACCTCACACCTGTCATAATGGTTATAAACAAAAAGAACACTAATAACAATGTTGGTGAGGATGTGGAGAACAGGAAATCTTCAGACATTGTTGAAGGGAATGAAAATTGGTGTAGCCACCCTGGAAAACAGTATGGAAGCTTCCCAAAAAAACTAAAAAATAGAACTACTGTATGAACCAGCAATTCTACTTCTCAGTATATATACAAAAAAAAAAAAACCCTCCAAAACACTAATACTAAAAGATACATGCATGTCCATGTTCATAGCAGCATTATTTTTTGGGCTGGTGCACCTCGGGGCATGGGGGAATCCCAGTTACCTGACCAGGGATTGAACCGGTGCTCCCTGCAGTGGAAGCACAGAGTCTTAACTGCTGGACTGCCAGGAAAATCCCACATAGCAGCATTATTTATAACTGCCAAGATATGAAAGCAACCGAAGGGTCCACCAACAGATGAATAGATAAAGTAGATGTGGTAGGTATACATACAATGGAATACTACTAAGCCATAAAAAAGAATGAAATTTTGCCATTTGCAGCAACATGGATGGACTTGGAGGGCATTATGCTAAGTGAAATCAGTTAGAGAGAAAAAGACAAATACTGTATGCTATCACTTATATGTGAAATCTAAAAAATAAAACAAACTGGTAAATATAACAAAGAAGAAGCAGACTCACATATATAGAGAACAAACTAGTAGTTACTAGTGGAGAGGGAAGAGGGGAGGGGCAACATTGGGGTAAGGGATTAAGAGGTACAAACTATTAGGTATAAAATAAGCTACTTTGATATATTGTATAACCTGTGGAATATAGCAAATATTTTATAATAACTATAAATGGCGTATAACCTTTAAAATAAATTTAAAATAAAATAATGTTAATATTAAATATCAACTCTTTAAAAATATAATATATATATATATATATAACAAAGCAAATATTCAGTTGCAGACTATTTCCCTAAATATTTCCCTCCAAATGCCCATCATTTCCCCAATATCTTTTTGATATTTATTTTTAGCATTCTCAGTCAGGATCTCCAAGTATCATGATTTAATCTATAAGAACATTAATACACATAAAATGTATTTTTAAATGAATGATACTTTAAAGGTAGTATTTCTGTTTTAATGTTATAGATGAATTTTTTCTAGATCTAAGGAAATGTTTTGTCTTAAGATTTTTTAAGAACTAAAGGAGATTATAATAAAAGGAAATTCAATACTATTTACCATCATGCAAATTTAATCTAATTAATTCCTGTTAATAATATGTAACTCTTTTACTGTAGGTATTGCACCAAGATGTTTTCACTAATTGAGGACAGAAAATAAATAAAATTTATCATTTAGCTTGTAGAAGCAAAAACAATTGTTAGTCTATCCAATACTACAAATTTTGACTCTGACTTAAAGCACGAGGGAAGAAAAAAAAAAAAAAAAAACAGGGAAGGCATGCTTACATTAATTAGTGAAGGAAGCTTTGCCCTGACTGATCACAAGCCCCAACAGAGAAGGCTGATCCTTTAGGACATATTCAAGAGGAATTTGTTTCCTAGAGCTTTTGGAAACATGATCCTATGATCCCTGTATCTACAGAAACGGTTCTTAACGCTAGTTAGTGCCCATCCTGTTGTTCCACCCTCTCTAAGGTCGCCTGTTAACTCGGGGCGGGGATGCAGGTGAATCCGGGTCAGATTCAAAGGAACAAGCAGGACCCGAGGATTTGGTTGGGATGCGGAGTCTGTGTCCCAGAGGGAAATAGGGGAGGAGGGACCTCATACAAAGACGCGCGGGGCTCCTCCCTTCACTTAGGCTCTTCCGCAGCGCCTGCTGCTCAGGCCAGGAGAACAGCGCCCAGGGCGGGCGGGCGGGAGAGGGCGCCCGGGCTGCAGTTCCTGACGCGCCCGGCAGCGCGGGAGGCGCCCTCGTCCCGCGTTTGGTGGCCCCTCCTTCTATGCTAGCTGGGCTGGCTCCCATGGGGAAGGCAAGGTCGTCCAGCGCCGGCTCCCCCAGTTCGCGGGAGAAGCTACCCGGCATTTGTTTCCGGACGCCTAGACTACAGCCGCGATCTTCCCGGTGGCTGGCTCCGGCCGCGCGCTCCTGTCTGCCCGGCAGATCGTGATATCGCGCGCAGAGGCTTGGCTCCGGGGCTCCGCTCCCGGGCAGCTGCGGGTGTTCGCCCGGGCCGGGGCCCGTTGGAGGGAACAGCAGAGAGCGAGGCCCCTTCTATGTCCTTTCGAGTCACGGGCATCGTGTGTGTGTGGTTGGGTGGGGGTGGGAGTGGGGTGAGAGAGGGAGCAATGTTGCGCGCTAGAAAATCTTCCTGAGCGTTGCTGCCTTTGGGAAAGCGACTCAACTTCTGGGACAGCGACTCAACCTCTAAGTGAGGACTCGGGTTTCGTACACACGGGCCGACTTGCGGGTGGGCATAGGGCTGACTCTGAGGGGCAAGGGGTTTTCCTCTTGGCCAACGCGACCCTTCTCCTCCCACTTGGCAAAGGGCGCCGCTGGGGACCGGCCTTTAAGCTTGTGACGATCCCTAAGGGGTTGAGGTGTCTCTTTCCTTCCAGTGAACCAACACCGACCCACCAGCTGAGGCCAGGGCACCCTGAGGCTCCTGCCGGGAAGGGGGTTCCCACCTAGTGCCTTCCGGGTTTGCTCCCTCCCCACTGGAGGCTTGGACGCGTCCGTGTCTCCACCTCAGTCCCTGTTGCCCCTCGCCTCGTACCCTGACTCTGGAGTCAGAAGTAAAACCGGGGGATTCTCCAGAGACGCTTGCCTGCGCTGGCCACAAGTGACGATCCCTGAATTCACTGGCCGCCCAGAAAGCCACGAAAATCTTGGAGATGGGGGTTGCGTAGGGGACCGTCTTGGTTCCAGGGAACAACGGCAGGCGGACACAAGCCTTCACTGTTTTTACTGTGATGAAGCCCTCCCCCTCACCCAAAAGCTTTTAGAGGGAGCGCTAAACTTGGAAGACGCTGTACCAAGCGAGAGTGCGGGGTGTAGGCGTTAACAAAACAAATTAACTCTGTCCCCTGACTTATTAGGAAGTTTCACTAGAAATCTGATTATTCGAAGAAAAACTAGTTGGTTTATGTTGTTGATGCTTTTCTAAACCCCTTCGATGTTCATCTCCCCTCCCCAGTTCCAACTTCTATCTTTCTGGGTATATTCACTACGAAGAGCGTAAATGCTGTCGTTAGTTTCCAAAGTTTCCAACGCATTTACAGCAATGCCTCTAGGTGAAGTTTAGTCAGACCCTCCCAACTCAGGGTCAACGTCTGAGGAAGAAACCAAGCTCTAGAAGTAACGCTAGAGCTGCAGCGTCCAGGCGAATGGTCCTAGCTAGGCCGAAGAGGGGATTATGGAGAGCAAACAGATATCTGTGGGTTCTCTCAGGAATCAACCCTCCCACACAAACCGGCACGCACGCACGCTTGCGTGTATACACACACACACTCACACACACCGGCACGCACGCTCTTGTGTCACACACACACACACACACACACACACACACACACACACGAGTGTTTCCCCTAGACGGCCGCTAGAGGGAGGACCACCGGGCCGCTCGTGCGCGAGGGCGCAAATATGGAGCCTGCTCTGGAGGAGTTTGTATATGTCATTTTTTTTTTTTTTTTTTTTTTTTGCAGTACGCGGGCCTCTCACTGTTGTGGCCTCTCCCGTTGCGGAGCACAGGCTCCGGACACGCAGGCTCAGCGGCCATGGCTCACGGGCCCAGCCGCTCCGCGGCATGTGGGATCTTCCCGGACCGGGGCACGAACCCTCGTCCCCTGCATCGGCAGGCGGACTCTCAACCACTGCGCCACCAGGGAAGCCCTATTTGTCAATTTTAAAAGACTTGGAGTGACAGTGATCAAGGGGAATCTACCTTGGTTAGGTTGGAAATGCACAAAGGGGAAAAATGTTAAGTGTTATCTTCTCTTCACAACCACAGGTTCTTTTGGTCTTGGGACTTTCCATTCTATTATACCTTCTTCACTACTCTGGATACTGCCAAGTCTCAAGGTGCCCAAAACACAGCCAGGACAACTACTCCCCTAATAAGTGCTCTCAGTTGGTAATTTATTTTTCCTGAAGGGAAATTTAGGAGAGGGCTGTGGAAATGTGAATCTTGTTTTCTGAATTATTTTTCCACCTCCGTTTAATCTTACTCTGTAACTTCAAAAATATAGCTAATATACATTACATCATCGTTCACGTAAAAATGTAAAACTCAGTTGTAAACATAATTGGTTATTTTACAAAGGATAAAGAAAAAGAATTCCCTTTTCATCACATTTCTGACTTTAAATTTAATTCCTCACCGCCAACCTGGAAATTGTCACAAAAACATTAGAAAATGACACTTACAGTAACGTAGAAATACTACCTCCTTGTGCAAAGGCTCCTTAAGTTCCTAATGAGTATCTAAGCGTGAAAATCATCTAAGAAAAGGAGTAAGGGTCATTTTCTACACGTCAAATAGTTACATCCATTGTAACTCTGAATTAGAAAGTAGGTAGGCATGTGGGGGTAAAGGGAAGATTATTGTCTTGATTGGAATTTCAAGATCGAAAAATTTAATTCCCTTTATGTAAAAGGCGTCTCGGTGTACTTAAACTAACTTTGAGAAATGAATCAAATGATGACTCAACCATAGCGAAAGAGGGAGGTGATTTCCCTTAAAACGAGGTGTTGAGTGCCTTGGTGACCCAATACTGGGTGCGCGCAGAGTGGCCAGATGCCCCTCCACGCAGCTCTGGCTCTGTTCAATTCGGTAAGCACACCTACGGCAGTAATACCATCGGTATACCATTTACGATGATGGGCTGGGGGGTTGACCCTCCGCAGCGCCACCAGCGCTGTTTTCTACCCTAAGTCAGTCACTCAACGGCGCAAGCAGGTCGCCCTCTGCGCGCTACAACCTGCGGGGCGGGGAGCCTTGGCGTTCACCCCTCGAGCTCAGCTGGTGCTGACGTCTGTTCAGGTCCTTAAATGTGTCCGTCCCTGCGCAGGAGGGACCAGACTTTGTAGCAGTCACTTTGCCTGAAGGGAGTCGCGCCTCTGCTCTTGCAGGCGGCAGCTCCGGTTCTTCTCGCTCTTCCTGGGTCTGCGTTTGTCTCCGTCCTCTTGGCACCGAGTCCCCGCCAGCCTCTCCAGCGGGAGGCGCATTAGGTATTCGCACTCCAGGAGAGAACCAACAGGGCTGCACATGCCCTGTGCTTTCCGGTGGACTCGAAGACCAGAGATTACGAGGTGCGCTCGGGGATCGCTCAGGGAACAGGGAGCTTCTTCTCCCTGGTTTCGGTCGGGGGTGATTTATCTCAGCTGGTGAAAGCGTCCTCCCCGCCCCTGGCACCTGCAACTTGTTTTGGTTTCTTCTCAGTCCTGTGTGTGCGGTTCCAACATCAAAGTTTTTCCTCCCTTACCCGAAAAATCTATCCGTTTAATCCATTCTCCTCCCCCTGCGCTATCTCTGCCAGGCCTCCTCGCTGTGTGGTGAGTGGATAGCGGGGCGCGCAGTGTGGCAGCGGCGGCGGAGATTGGAGCGGTCAGGCAGAGCAGAAGAGAAGGAGCGGCTGCCAGGGGCTCCCAGGTCCCTGGGTAACCCTTTGCCAGGCGAAAGAGCTGGGTAAGAGTACAGAAGAAGAGTCGGAACCTTCTGGGACGCTGGTGCCTAAAAACTGGATTTTAACCAACATCCTGGTTGCGCGTCTCTGTCCCTTTTCTCATTTGGTAAGTCGAGAGAAGCGCTTGGCACGAGCGCTCTGCGGGACGCAATCTCCTAGCTGCTCAGGATCCTTGTGTCCGCTGCTGCGGAAGGAGCGGAGGCGAGGAAGCCGGAGGCTGCTTACTGGAGCCTGGAGGTAGGCAAGGGGGTGGGATCCTGATTCTAGCACTCAGCCCAGATTCCAAAAGGGTGTCTGGTTTCACCGAGCGGAGGCATTCTTCTCCCCTTCATTTCCCATTGCACCCTCCCCTTTTCGTATTCAGGCTTAAGAACAAGCAGATTCACAGCACTCTCAAGGTGGACTGCCTTCCGCCGCTCATCGCCGGAATGCCTCGCACTTAACATTTATTCGATTGTGTTGGGGGCATTTAAGCTTTTCCAGGAAGTTGATAGCTTGCAGATTTTTTGAAAAGGTCCAACTTGATTTTATTCAGTTTCTTAAAGGATGTGTTTCCTGTGGGCAAGAATTATGGGAAATAAATATCAGTGTCATATATAAATGCAATAGCAGCTTGGAAATCACCTGCATTTCCCCCGCAAAAGTTTTCCCCATGCAAGTTTTCTTAATGCCCAGAAGCAGTGCATGGAGACTTGGCTTGTTTTATTAAATGTAAACTGGGGAGGGGGTTCCCCTTCTATTTTTAAAGTGCACGATATCAAGGACATTGTCGTTTTCTTTCATTTCTGTTTTTCCCTATGCTGCCCATGTAACAAAACACTGTAAGTGTAGAGAGAATGGAACACTTTTTAAAATCTGCAGGAATGATGAAGGACTTTGCTGTTCCCAGCCTTGCTTGAAGTTTTTATTGAAATACCTGATCTTTTTTAGTTGAGAGAAATAATTTGGGATAAGACTGGAGTAATATTGTGAGTGCAATTCAGCATGGCAAGATTTTGCATGTAGTGTATGTAATTGATCCCTATAGTTGCACGTTAGCTAATGGCAGAAATTGCATGCGATGATAGAAACAGCCCTTGATTTTTTTGGCAAACAATATTTTTGGACTGTGGGGAAATTTTTTTAAATCTGTATTAAAATTTATGTGGCAAGAATATGGATACATTGATGAAAACAGAAAGGCAAGGCAACTTTAAAAGGGTGGTTTACTGAAAATCAGTGTCTGAGATTTCACATCCTCGTATGGTAATCAGTGAAATAAATGAACCAGTTAGTGTTCCACGCTTGCAATGTTTGGCTCTGTAGAAAAACTGCTGTTACATTTCATTTCCAATCTCGTTTGTGGGAATAGAATAATGTTGGATGGGTTTATTAACTTCCTCACACATGTGTGCTGTAGATCCCAGGATGTCCTGTAAAGCAGAGAGAGACAAGGTCCAAGATCTGGCCTCATTACTCCTTTCTGTCTCTCCACTACAAGGTATTCTTCACATAAGCCGCAACTAGTGGAATCTGGAGCTCCTTCCTTTCCTTCTTCTTTTGCTCTGTACACTTGTAGCTTCCAATTTAGACCTAAGTCTCACTGCAGTAAGCCCTATCACTCATGTGTTCTTCCTCACAGGGCAGCTCTGAGTTGGGGTTGCTCTGAACTGAAATAAGTTAACACCCCAATAATAAATTGTATGCAGTTGTTGGATAGATACTGAATGTACCCAGGCCTCCTGTTAAGCCAGGTGGGGGGAGAGGGAATAGGGGGAGGTTAGAGTACAACTGAAGTGGTGAGACCGTAGCTAAGAAGATGGATTGTACTTAAGGAAAATTGGGGCAGTGTGAAAAAGAAGGAATAATGCTAAATTCGGAGGGCATGTGTGTGTGTGTGTGTGTGTGTGTGTGTGTGTGTGTGTGTAGAGGGATGGATTATCTTCAGCAGAAATCAGCTTTATCTTAGATCTGCACGGGCAAGTTTTATCTCAAAGGTCAGACTCCTTGCTTGATAAAAGCTTTAAAGAGGATTGAGAATCCCGAGAAAATAAATAGCTCTCATTTATAGCTATTGACTTTCAAATAAATTCTTCAGTTCTAGGGTCTAAAACAGTTTTTCTGAAATCTTAGTGCCTAAGAATGCATAACAATTATTTATGACCCTTAACACAGGAGAAGTTGGTTCAAGAGGATCCAATTAACTGCATGTTTAACACTATGGGTGATTCCAATTCTCCTAGTTCAAAAATTATCCTGTGAAAAATATAAGCTTGGTGCTAATGAACTTTCTTTTGTTAGGGAGGGTGTTGTACACTCATATTAGTCTAAAATTTTTTCTTGGTACTTATCTTTTGAATTTTCCTTGTTTTCCATAATCAATGTCATTATTATTGTCACGTCTGTCCTGTGAGATAATGGCTATTCTCAAATACCAACCTTCTATCATTTGTGTATTTGAAGTGCTGGATGGTGGCTATTTGAGATTAAAACTAGGAGGCACTAAAACTAAGGTGATGGAAATGCTTCACAATTACTGAGCATTAATACGTTTAAAAAAATCAGTTTGTTGATGGGTTTGGTTAAAGGATATCTTTAAGTAAACATGATTACCTCTTCCTCACTGAATGGAGGACAATTTTTAAAAGATTTAAAATCTTTAAAAGAGTTTAACATGCTGATCTTTTTATTTCATATATTTACATGTTTTCCTTACAGCGCAAAGTAATTCAAGTAGCTTACATGAAATTATAAAAAGAGAAAGTAAAATCCCTACAGTTTTTTTCTATTAATTCTCTTTGTTTTCATTAATCAAACTTCATAAATGTGCCATAAAAGTGAAGGAAATGATTGATTTAATCCTGAACCCAGTGGTAAAATTGGTCATTTCTTTTGGGTCTTTTTTTTTTTTTGCAACTAACATTTTCATGAAATTCTTAATTTCTCTCATTCTTTCCAGGTAAAGGAAGTTGGTCATTAATTGTTGGGGTCATCAATATGTGTGGTATTCATTGACATTCTGGAATCAGTGTTCTGATTTCTTTATTTTATAGTATTTTCTTATACAGTGCTGCTTGTACAGAACATGTTTTCACAATAGTAAACATTTACAGCCTTTTCACTACTTAAAAGATTTGCACAAAACAGCACAGCATCAAATATAGATAGAGGAAGAGTATACTGTATTTCTTATTTTGTTTAAAAAAAAGAGACACTTTATTCAACTGCATATACATTGGTTAACTACTATTTTAAACTAGGTGCATGTTGAAATTAAGAAATGCAGATTGCATGCTTTAAGAAATTATGACCTCTCAAGTAATACAGACACATATTGATGTGAATTATATGCTAATTTTTAGGTGGAGTTTTGTTTTCTTTGAAACTCCAGCAACCTCTTTAGCTATTTGGTTGATAACACCCTAAGAAGTGAGAAACCTGAGAAGGAAATCCCAAAACTAGTTTAATCCTAGTCTTAACCTTAAAAAAGGAATGTTTTTGCTTTATATTAACCCCAAATAACAGGTGTTATGATTGATATATTGAGATTGAAACATGATGCCACATTGTACAGGATTCCTGCCACATTTTAGACTTTTTGTAAAGTAATGACATCACTGATAGCAAAGACAATCCACTTCTTTGTATAAAAATATATAGCATTTTGCTTGGAAGTTCTAGATACTTCTTTTTCTATTATGTAACCCCTGTCCCCATGGGGTGAGAGAGAGAATATTTGTGGAGCCATTGTGATGAATAATATTTTGCATAATTCTACCCTTGAACCATCTTTAGCTACCATCTATACCAAAGGAAACATTGAGCATTCCCCTAATGATATATTTTCTGACAGTATTTTTTCAAAGTAATATACTATCTCTTAGAAAATCTGAGTGTCCATTATTGCCAGTTTTAAAAAAAGAATACCCAGGCTCTGTCCAAGAAAACCTAAAAGCCATGACTCATCTTTTCTCCACTCTCCTCCTCCTCTGTGCTCTGATATAAAACACATCATATCTTTAGAAGATATTATCTCTTAAAGTGATTTCACAAATACCAGATAAATATATTTTTTCATCAATTACAGTGTTATATGCATTCTCATCTCTGTTCTATAGTCTTAAAATCAGAATGGATCCTCTCTCACATACACCGTTTGTGTTTATATTAAATTCTTCCATGCTACCTGAGAAAATCCATTCACACTAAGTCAGTTATTTAATGGATTCCTTAAAAGGTTGTTTTGCATTTTAATAGAGGACCATTAGAGAAAGACAAATCCTAACACATGTTTCCAGTGAGGGTTTTAAAGTCCTCAAACAAAAACTCCTACAAGTAAAAGTCTCACAAACCACAGTCACATGTAGATAAGGCCATCACTACAACCTGTTTGAGATCTGCTGGTCTCTGCTATTTAATATCTCATATCTGGAGTGCCAAAGTCTATCCAAAGACTTCAGGTGCAAGCAAGATACAACAGCTTGAGTACATAAATGACATTTGGATGAGGAGAAAATGACATTATTGTTAATAAACCTAGGGAACAGAAGATGGGATCCAGGAACTAGAGACATATCAGGTAAGCGGACCACAAGTAAGATTCTCTTTCTTGGTTTGCCATTGGCAGGGGTTACCAGTGGGATCAGACTAGAAGACAGAATTGTGGAACAGAGAATAAATTCAAGAGGCAGGAGAAATCATAGTGCCTGGGTCCAGTCAATATTGTTGTCTCTGGGAGTGGAGGGAAGATATTTACCTGCCTGTTTCTTGCAGTTCTTCTTTCACCAGACAATTTGAGAAATTGTTTTATGGGATGTCAACTAAAAGTTTGATTCCTGGTGGAAAGTGATTCTTTGTTACTTTTTTTTAATTCTTAAAACTATACCATAATTGTCTTCTAAGAATTATATCTCCTTGGGTACTAATCCAGCAAAATAGCCATGGTTGGTCGACCACATAATTTAAATAAAATGACTTACAATTTATGTAAAAATACTCTTACACTGAATTGTTTCTGGACTGTATGCTACAGCTGCATAAAATAAGGTGAAATATAATAATTGGCTTCTGTTTTAAAGATGAATAAAACATTAGAAATGATTTATGTGACTTTAGGTATTTTGTAACTTTCCTACAATTTTTATTTGTGAATTACTCACTTAAATTCTCACCTGGTTTTTAGTGTTGTATTCCTTTCAGGTGTGAAGCAAGGAAGCAAAAGGAAGTACAGCTGTCAGTTTAGACTTGAGATATTTAACTATGAATGATGTAAAAAAAAAAAGGCTCTCAAGGTTATTTTCTCATATTGCTTTTTTTCTTACATACTTCAAATAATAAGCAAACTATATATATGTTTGTGCATGTGTGTGTGTGTGTATATATATATATATATATATATATATATATAAGAATTTTCTCTTAGATTTATTGAACTTTTTATTCTAATTACCATGTCTATCCCTTTTCACTCTGAAGTCCTTTCCCCATTGCTATTATGGACAGATTTTTCAGAGAAATTAAATAATCAATTAATTTTTGATTAATCTAATGTTTTGATTCAAAATCCCTTTGTAAGAACATTTTTAAAAGGATAACTAAGAATCAAATAGGTATAAGTTAAAAATCCATATTGTCCCAGTTCTTATTTTATTTGCTAAAACACATAAGCCAAATGTTATTCAAATAATTATTTATACTGTACATTCTTATAGATTTCCATATACTTAGAAGAGTAAAAATTGTGTTCACTTATGTTATGATTTAATCATTTGATGAGTCGATGGAATCTAATTACTGTCTAAAAATAATTTTGCATATTTAACACAATATATATTATTCAGAACAATTTTTAGGTAATGCATGATGTATTAAGTTAGCATCTGCATAACATTTTATGCTCTCTTAAATGGGTTCATAAATGTTAAACATAATTTAAAATTATTAAAAGGGTCTTTAGCTGTGAAGATGTATGTGTAAAGTGGAGCAGATATCATTGTTTACATCATATTTTATACAGTTTAATTTTAAAGTGCTATAGGTGTTGAGTCCTGAAAATAATACCTTTGAAAAATAATATATTAATTACTCTACCATTGCTAAATTACATATTTCCTTTGACTTTGTAATAAATCTGAAACCTAATAATCCAAGTTTTCAGTTGTTTTATTGTTTTCTCTAAGAAATATTTTACTGACATTAAAAATATTGTGGTAAGTTTTTAGGAGATATACATATATATATATATATATATATGTGTATATATATATATACATATATATATATATGTATATATATATATGTGTATATATATATATACATATATATATATATGTATATATATATTCTTGCTGACCACTTTGTGGGGATGTGAGGGAGTGTAATTTGATTTTATATTTTAGTAACCAGAACTATAAAAATTATAACACTATGCAGATGCATACAACACATACACAGGAAAACAAGAACACTGATTGTTAAAGAATGCCCACAGTTCCCAAACTCCCTACAGTTATTCACTCTTTAAAATACATGGTGTGTACTTAACTCTGGGAATGATTTTCTATTGGTATTTTGAATTCATCTGGGCCATGATATATTGATAACATTTGGAATGTATCAAGGAATTGCAGACCCACTTGTAAATATTCTGTTTCCCGAAATAACAGGTTAAACTTGGTGAAAAAGCACAGTAAGTCTGTATTATTAATTGTGCACATATTATTAGGTAGGAGCATATTTATAAACAAAAATAGGGTGGGGGAACTCAGTAGTACCCTTACTCATCTTTTTAATGGGAAAAGAAAGATTGTGGTCTTAGGAGTAAAATCTTAGGAAAGAAGACTTATTGCTCTAGGCAAAAATTTAACTAATAAATAAAAAGTTGGCCAGTGAAGACCTACCCTAATGAGCTTTAAACTGATTAAAAATTATGGCAGTCCAGTATTTGTAAAATAAATATTATATATGACTTCTATATTAAATATGATTTTTTGGAAAGCTATATTTTTCTACATGATAAGTAATGAAAAGCATTTTAGAAATTTAAAAAATATATGTAATATTTTTATCTTCATTAAAATATGCTTAGCCTAAAAAAAAGATTAGCAAAATAATAAATTATACTCTAGTAATTATTTTATGCAAGTTATTACTTTACATTTATTAACTCATTTAATCCTTATAACCTCATAAAATACATATTATTATTTTCCCAGTTATAAGAAAATGTCTGTTCAGTTATTCAGTATGTAAGAGATGTAATCTGGGTTCAAATTAAGCTCCAGATACTATGTTCTTGATTCTTACACTTTAAGGGCTTTTGATGGCATTTAAAAAAATTGCTGTCAGCCATAATTTTAAGACTTTTGATTAATCTTATTAATTTCACATTTAGCAGTATATGATTGCTTGTTGCCAGCACCAATTTTACTTTAAGGATTTTTTATTCTGATGTAGTTTCACATTTGTTACATTTATATATATATATATATTTCCCTAACCTTCAAGTCTATATTTTATATTCTTAGAAGTTAATTTTATGACTATTTGATGTTTTTCTTTCTTCACTAAAAGAAAAAAATCTTATTTTTAACATTTAAGTAACAGGGATTATTGGGTTTGATGCATCAACATAAGTGGGTGCCTTTTTAATAAGATATGGATAGCTTTTCTTGAAAAGAAAATTTTACCTGCACAGTGTTAAAAGTATAAATGTATTATTGTGCTTTTATTATTTACACATATTTACCTTTTAATTTAATTCCAAACTCTCCTGAGTTCCTTTCTGTCTTATAAAGTGCATTACAAGTTCTTCTTCCTGATTTTTTTGTCATCTTGTTAGGCATGTTCTCTTCATGTGTATTCATCAGATTAGGATATTGGAGGCCAAACCACGTTCTTTAGATCATGCTTCTAATGGATTGATCTCCCTCTAGGCCCTTCTAAGTCAGTACAAAAAGTGGTTAATGGTACAAGGTCAGTAGTTGAACTCTAACGTTTAGCTGCTCTGAAGCTGGACATTTTTCCTTAAAGTTTCTTTGCTTTGCTTTCCTCACTGCTAGTACCTCCTGAGTATTGACAGGTTTTGATTAGATAATTCAAGTAGCATGTTTATGGTAGTGCTTGACACACAGTTCAGGCTCTTTAAAGGCAAGGGTTTTGAACAAGTATTTGGAAGGAGAACAGTGGAAAGGCCAATATCACATATGACCACTTGATAGTTTCAGGTGTATAAAAATATCTTCTTATAGAATTAAAGTGTTTGTCATGATCCTAAAAGGGAACATGTGTATTTTTATATATTTAAATAAAAATAAAGTTGAAATTTTTCATTTGTTTTTGCTATTAGGACATTCTTAGGAATATTAAGCTTTCCAGAATTAGGAAAATAGATTCACAGACAAAAAACTACAACAAATTGACAACTGCTTTAATCCTGTGAGAGGATACCTGAAAAGTCTTACCTAAGTGAATTTTCCACCTGAATGACTAGTTCAGTTAAAAAAATGAAACAACAAAACAAAACAGATTAACAGAGAGATGGTAGATTTTCTGGTGTTCAGCGTTTTTGGCTTTGAGTAGCTACAATAAAAAAAAAAGCAATACAGGTTAAAACAAAAACCATGACTTTCTTCTGGGATTGTGTTTATGCTGCATCACAGAAAGAAGGACACGTAATTCCTTTCTTCATTTGTTTTTCAGAACAAAACAGTGGCCTTCAGTGTCCTATACTACTCAGTAGCATCAATTAAAAGAGTAAGATTAACCTAAAAGTTTAGATGAAAAATACAGTCATAGAATTGTGTTCAATTCTAAAAGCTGACTACTGTGAAAGGGAGAGCTGTCTCTCAGGTTGAGTCTCCAGCCTAAGATCTGCAGCCAGAGTCTTACCCGCTGCCACTCTGAACTGAAGGATGTAATGTAATCAGAGCTTTCTCAATTTAAATGGTCATTATCAGACAGATAATTAGGAGGATAAGAATTAAAAGAGAGCACCAGAGAAATTATTAGACGATTTCACTCTAAAACAATATGGAATCAATACTACCATTTCTCTGAATATGTGTGCACTAATTATTAGAAAGAGAATGTAATTTAAATGCAGGTATTGCCCTGTCATGGAACTATCTGATTCTGTCAGTGAAATATTTGATGAAATTCTGCTGACACTCATTGATCTATTGGACTAGTCTTTCGCTGTTTTGTAGTTTCTCTTCGGCAAAAATATGGGCACATAATTGGGCTTTTATGAACACACTGTGTATTACTTTAGAGTCTTTCATTGCTTGCAGTAATTGTAGTGATTATACATTTTTATAAGAAAAGTGTTACTAATATGAGTGTTCCATAGTGTTACATCTCTCCATGGGGGTCTCCTCTTGATCTAGAACTTACAAATAAAATCTATCTGCTCTACCTCACACTCAATGTATAATATGAAACAGGGACAGAGTAACTATTACAAATGCCCCTATTGGGAGGGAAAAGAGATGGGAGATATATCTCAGACAGTGATCTTTGTAGACTATATTCCATCCTATTCCTGCTTATAAACTGGCCATTTATTTACAAGGTCATCTGTTTCTTGTAATACCTCCCTAATGCAGGCATCAACTATCATCCAATACTAATATTCTGTATTCTTGCTTATGCTTACTAACACTAGAAGTTCATTAGGTACAGCTCTACTTCCCAAGTTACCTCAGTCCACAGTGTTATCAATCTTTCAATGCCATGCATGCATCAGGGGTCACCATCTTCCCAGACTCATAATTTCCTTGCTGCCTACTAGCTGACCTCTAGATAAGATTTTGCTATAACACACCGTACTTCTTGGTACACATTTCTATATTACTCAGAATGTTACTTTTTTTTCCTAATTTCAGAATAATACTTCCTAATAATGAAAACTTGAAAATACAGAAAGAAAAAATAGATGTCATCAGTTCTACTATTGAGAGATAGCCCTGTTAATTTCTAGTTGCCTGTAATTCTCTGTCAGCTCATTTTTATTTTATTTTATGGATTTTTTTTTTTTTTTGAGGTACAGGGGCCTCTCACTGCTGCGGCCTCTCCCGTTGCAGAGCACAGGCTCCGGACACACAAGCCCAGCGGCCATGGCTCACGGGCCCAGCCACTCCACGGCATGTGGGACCCTCCCCGGACCGGGGCACGAACCCATGTCCCCTGCATCGGCAGGCAGACTCTCAACCACTGCACCACCAGGGAAGCCTTTATTTTATGGATTAAAAAAAAAAATTCTAATTGGAGTATAGTTGTGTTTACAGTGTTGTGTTTCTGCTATACAGCAAAGTGAGTCAGTTATACATACATATATATCCACCCTTTTTTTAGATTCTATTCCCACAGAGATTATTACAGAGTATTGAATAGAGTTCCCTGTGCTATTCAGTAGGCTCTTATTAGTTATCTGTTCTACATATAGTAGTGTTTATATGTCAATCCCAATCTCCTAATTTATTCCTCCTCCACCCTTTACCCCCTGGTAGTTTGTTTTCTACATCTGTGCCTCCCATTTTGTAGATATGTTCATTTGTACCATTTCTTTAGATTCCACGTATAAGTGATATCATATGTTATTTGTTTTTCTCTGACTTACTTCGCTCAGTATGACAATCTCTAGGTCCATCCATCATTTTTATTTTAAATAAGGTAGACTACTTTTTTCATTTATAAATTACTATGAACATTTTTATGCCAATATTTTTCTATCACACCATGATTTTACCAGTATATACGGTTCCATTATATCTAATGTTGCAACTTGGTAGCAGGTTGAATTTGATCCAATGATGTATTTTGTTGTTACTGATCACAATTTTTAAAAGTTGAATTTTATATGAATACTTGTATTTTGAAAATTTTTAGAAATTTCTGCTTCTGTTGAAAACATGGAAGATTTAGAAATAGTTAAGTAACTTTGCTGCATGGTAGTGATGGGCTGCAAGAGAAGCTATTATTTCACCTACATAGGTCATGCTAACTCCAATTACAATTGTCACCAGCCCACCTTAATCTTGGTACTCCTGCCTTAATGTGACATTGATTTTGAGTACTATACATATTGTTTCTAGAAATAGAGACATACCTTTATATACCTTTGTGCATATACTCAATTATTTTCTTATTATGTATGTCTAAGGGTAGAAAATTATTTGGTTATAGTATCCTGGAGAGAGGAAGCAATTTGCACTTTTTCCCAGTAATACATTTTTCCTTTTTGCTGTTTTATATTGTTTTTTAAATGGTGAGATTGATTTTAAATATATGATATATTTTCATTGATGTACCCCCATTTCTGAAACAATTTCATGTCATTTTGAAGTTTTTTTAATGAGTGACTCATTTTTATTGCTTGTTATTATTTTTTATAAGTTGGCATCTTCAACTTTTGGTGGTATATTTGAATGTATGTATTTATTGTTTAAATTATTATGTCAAGTCTATTGATATTTCCCATTACTTCTGCCTTTCATGATTTGTGTAAAAATATTTTTCACTGTATAGTCATTTGAATATTCACATTTGTCTTCTATTTTTAAGGTTTTTTTTTACATTTAGTTACAGCTGAGTTAATTATAACATACTAATAAACATCTAATTTTTAAAAATAATTTTCAAATAATTAAACAATGTATAATGACCATTTATTGAACAGTTTAAATTATATTAGAAGATAGCTCCAAATTGATTTTGAGGGCTTTCTATAAGAGGAAAATTATTTCATGTTTCTTTAAAAGGCACACTTTGCATTTGTATAAGACGTCTTGTGTATTGTAACCAGATGTTATTAACAGCATTATATCACCCTTCTACCAAGATAACCTTGGTTGTCATACTAGCTTAGTATGATTAGCATAGTATTGCTTATGAAGTCATATTTGACAAAAAGGTATAGAATTCCCCTAGGATGCATACTAGAAATAAATTAAGCACTTTGGGTCATTTAAACAGTGATGGCTTGAGGTTGATCATACAGGAAGAGTGACTAAACTACTTTAACAAATTATATATCAGCAAACCTCTAACATCACTAGAAAATATTATTCCTTCAAAGGTCATTCAAATTCATACCATAGTAATGTGTTATTTAAAGTTGTGTTCAAATTTTATGTGGAAATCACCTTCAGAAGAGAGAGTATTTTGAATTATTTTACTGTAGGTCATTTCTGTTATAGAAGATCCTATTAGAATTAAACTGTCTAACAAAAATATTTCTATGTCTTGCTTTAGCACCCATGCGTTTAAAACAGTAGAACAAATTTCTTCTCATCAAGTATCAAGATAACTACTTGGTATTCTTTCCAATAAGATAGACGTTTTTATGTTTCACTGTGAAACTAAAAGAGCGGCTATAAAGTTAATGAGTATGCTTGAATTCATTACAATCCCTAAAAAGAATGGCTCCCTCTGTCTGCTGGTCTCTATTTTAGATGTGAGTTTAGGAGAATAAGCATCCCTATTTTGAGTAATGTCTACACAGAGATTGAATTTACTATATACTTCCCAGCTGTTAAATAATATACATTTGATATTTCAAAATTAAAGTAAAATTTCAATAATAAAAAAGTTTTAAAGTTAATTTTCTTTTTTCTTTACTTTTCCTACTGGAATAGAAATATATAGCATGCCTTGAATACATGCCATTTACATCAGTAATGGGCTGGAAATATATTTAATAATTGAAACTTTCATTAAAATTTGTCCTTTGAATAATGTGTGTCTTTTCTAATTCTACTTGAGCTACTTGGGTAAGACTTTCTAGAGGATAGGGAAGAATAATGCTAAGAATTTAAAATAGAAACTTTTACAGAGTCATTCAAGTTACTTAGTTTGCAGAGCATCAGCCAGTTCAAAAAAGCAGAAGGAGAAATAAGGTTCATGGTTGCATTTATCACAGATTATATATACTGTGTATTATATTTTGCTTTCTCCCAGATCCGTTGGATAGAAGGGAAGAGGAGTATTGTTATTATTGTTTGATATAGAAGCATATCTATTTGAAAGTTGAATGTCTGGAAGTGAATTATTGATTCAAATATTATAAAATGGGACATATATTCCAAAGTATTAAAGTCATATATATCTCAGTTATGCTTTTTGTTGGTGCTGCTTCTATGTGTCCAAATAGTCTGGTGAGAAAATTCAAAGATGACTAGGAACTCTGGATCTCAAGTTGGCAGCCAAAGATAGGCTACAGTGTCACTAACTCCCTTCAGAATATTTAGATAATTGACCCATCGTTAACTTGGAGTTCAAGATAGAAGGTTAAGAGGAAGGAGGTTAGGCCATCTGAAGCAAAACTAGCTATGAATTGCCAACAAAATCCATCTGGGAATTCCAAGAGAACTCTGTTTTGGGCGTAAATATGTGTTGGAGAGTCTCAGCTTTCCCAGCAAGGAGGAACTGCCATGATATGATAGCTTGAGAGCATTATTCCATAGCATATGTAATGAAATTTAGGTGATTGTTTCAAAGTATAAAGTGTGCATATTTGAATTCAATGAAATCATATGGGAACCAACTATGTAGTTATTAAAAGCAATGCTCAAAGGGTTTAAGTGAATTACACTAGATTACAAAGTTGTGAATTGGCAGAGACACCAAGATTTCTGACTTTTAAATATTTTAATATTTATTAACACTTTTTAATATTTTTGCCTTTGCACAATTCTACCAGTTTGTATACTAGAATCTAAAACACATATTATATTTTGCTAATTTGAGAAATTTTTTTTCAGAAATTCAACATAGACCTTTGTATATATCTTATTCACTGATATCAACTCCACATTTTGAAGGTTTTAGGTTAGTCATAGAAATTCAGTATTCTGAGAGTGATAAGGACCTTTTTAGAATACCTATTTTTTTCTTCTAATAAGATCTTACACAATTGATTAAAAACGTATAAGTTTATATGCAGCATTACCCCAAATCCCTATTTTTATGATGTATTTTTTTGACATGTTATATTTAATTTTAATTTCCAGGAAGCACTTTGTCATGATAGAAAGAAAAAGAAACATCTGAATTAAGAGCTTTGGATTACTGACTCAGCCCTGTCTTTTAAATTTTTAATCTTGGATAAGCCTTTTAAAATGTCTGAATCTCAGTTCCAAATTAAAAAAAAAAAAAAGCAAAACCTGATTTAAATGACCTCAGTATTCTTTCTAACACTGACATTCTTTGATTCTACAAATATGCATTTTATTATTCAAGAATATCTTCTCTTATGTAACTTGCATGAAGTGCTTAAGTATAATTTTACTTCTTTTGGCCAAAGTTCCAAATTGACTTTAGGTGCATTAGACTAACACCCAAATGTTCTATTCAGATGTTGCAGTGACAGATTTCTAGCAAACTGTTTCGTATGTGGGTTGTTGTCACCTCATAAACACTCAGATCCTTAGACATTTTGATGTCGTGCTAGTTTGACTGTGGGGGCATAATTGAGTCGTCATTGAGCACTGTCAAAATAAACGTCTAATCACACCATTCATTACGTTGACTGCTGCATTCTAAACAATACCTTTTAAGCTCTTAAGAAAATACAACAGAACAGTCTTAGCCCTTCATTTAAATAGCTGTAAGATTTGAAATAACATGAGGAATTTTTTTTTTTTTTTTTTTTTGCGGTACGCGGCCCTCTCACTGTTGTGGCCTCTCCCGTTGCGGAGCACAGGCTCCCGACGCGCAGGCTCAGTGGACATGGCTCACGGGCCCAGCCGCTCCGCGACATGTGGGATCTTCCCGGACAGAGGCACGAACCCGTGTCCCCTGCATCGGCAGGCGGACTCTCAACCACTGCGCCACCAGAGAAGCCCTAGCGTGAGGAATTTAATGAAAGCTTCAGCAACTTGAAATGTCTTGTACTTATCCTTTACCATCTACCAAAATGTTATTTCCCCCAGCTTTAACACAGTCTGTAACTGAGATTGGAAATTAAAGTTAGATAAAAACCAGTGAATCAAAGCCAAGCTAAGTCATTAGGATAGCTTTTTTCTCCTTTCTGTCAGCTGAAGACATGAATAATCACATGGAACCTAAGTGTATAAAACCTGTATCACAGTGAGTAATGAATGATTTAGTTCCAATTAAGAAGTTTCCTTTTAAAAAGAGCAAGTGTAATGGCCCTCTTATGAATAAATTAAAGTTTGTTTGAAAACATGGTTTTGTTAAACAAATTTGAACTGCTCTTCCTTCACTTCTGGGGAGCCCCAGATATGACTGTTCAGCCTTCCAGCTTCAATTATTTTAGGGCTTGCAACTACCCCTTGATGTAGAGTTAGCCATGAAATCTCCAAGTGATAAGTTCAAACTAGGATTTTGTTAGTTTGTGGTCTTATAAATACCTGAGCAATATCTCTAGAAGTTTTGGTATAAAGTACCTAAGGTTTGAAGACCTTATTCTATTCTGTCTAATTTTTAAGGATGGTTTGAATTTTTGGCTCCTTATTATGACAGTTTAAATATTGTTTACAGAGCTATTTCTACTGGCTTCTGTATTGCAGTAACAATGTCTGTTCGGTGTTTATTTTCCACATCTTACTTTTATAGAGCAGTGCTTTCTCAGAGCAGTTCTACACATGAAACCTTTGTGTAGAATAGCAATATTATTTACAGTGTAAAGTGTTAGGTTACATCATGATTTATTTATTATTTCATACATATGTTTGGGCATAAGGATACTATTAGAGCATGGATTATTTTTTTTAATTTTTCATAAGTATTAATTTTGCATATACCATGTTATGGACAGTGTACATCTGACTTAAATATGTGATGATAATATACAGTATTCTTATACATAAAAGAAAATGTTTTTCATTTAGACATAATTCCAATGGTGAGGTATACAGGGATAAGTAAGTAGCATGGTTTCAAACACTGTGCTCTTAACTAAGCTAACCTGAAATTTAAAACATTTCTTTGATATATTTCTTGGTTTAACTCTATACTCTTAATTTAGTTAATTTTGGTTGCTATTTTAATATGTTTATTAAGTATATATGCCCATTTCTGACAATCAAACACTTTATTTATTTATTTTTTTTGTGCGGTATGCGGGCCTCTCACTGTTGTGGCCTCTCCTGTTGCGAAGCACAGGCTCCGGATGCACAGGCTCAGCGGCCATGGCTCACGGGCCCAGCCGCTCCGCGGCATGTGGGATCTTCCCAGACCAGGGCACGAACCTGTGTCCCCTGCATCGGCAGGCGGACTCTCAACCACTGCGCCACCAGGGAAGGCCCAACATTAATTCTTGTTTAAATGTCTGCTTGAGTTCACCAGTGAAGACATCTGGCCCTGGGCTTTTTCTGTTGGAAGACTTTTGATTACTGATTCAACGTCCTTACTAATTAAAGGTATACTCAGATTTACTCTATTTTCATGATTCAAACTAGGTTGTATAGTTCTAGGAATTTATCCATTTCTTTTAGGCTACCCAATTTGTTGGTGTATGATTGTTCATAGTAGTCTCATAAAATCCTTTACGTTTCTGTGACATCAGTTTTATGTCTCCTCCTGAAACCATGGGTGATCATTAGTCACATCCATTTCACCTGCCTATACCAATCAAGGTCATTTTACTGACTGCTACAAAAGGCTTGCATGTCCTCCAAGCTGCAGGCAGCCTAAACAATAAGGTGTTTGTCCAAGTCATTTTCCAGGAACTTGGAGTCAGCTGTGCCTACTTTGAGCTGAGCTGGTTAAGACTGTATAGAACCACTGACCCTCCATCTGGACATGCTTCAGTGTCTGCTTGGTGACCTGTTGCCATCAGAGGGCAGAAAACTCCACCTTCAGATCCTGCTAAGGGCCTCCATTTTTTAATGTGCAGAGGCCTGTAGCTTAGTTACACCTGCGCAGAAGGGTGATTACCACACCTTTTTCCAATCACCTTTTCCCATGCTCCCCATGCTTGCTTCCCATGCCTGCTTCTTTGTTCTTTATCCTATAAATACCTCAGCCCCTTGCCTTTTGGGAGGCAGATATGAGATTTATTCTCCAGTTTCCTCCCTTGGCTGCCTTGTGAATAAACTCTTTGCCTCAAACCTCAGAGACTCAGTGTTTCAGCTTGCTGCAGGTCAGGCAAAATGAAACTGGTTCGGTAACGCTTTTGTTTCCGACTTTATATTAGTCTTCTTTCTTTTTTTGTAGTATAGATAAAGATTTGTCAATTTTACTTATATTTTCAAAAAGAAGTTCTCAGTTTCATTAATCTTTTCTATTTTTATAGTCTATTTCATTTTTTTCTGCTCTGATCTTTATTTCCTTCCTTCTGCTAACTTTGGCCTTGGTTGTTCTTTTTCTAGTTCCTTGAGGTATAAAGTTAAGCTGTTTATTTAATATATTTCTTTTTTTCTTAATATGGGCATTTATTACTATAAACTTCCCTCTTAGAACTGCTTTTGCTGTATCCCATAAGTTTCAGTATGATGTGTTTTCGTTTTCATTTGCCTCAGATATTTTTTGATTTCCCCTTTGATTTTTCAGGAGTGTATGTTTAAGTTCCACATATTTGTTAATTTTCCAGCTTTTCTCCTGTTACTGAGTTCCAGTTTCATACTATTGTGGTTGGAAAAGATTCTTGATATTATTTCATTTCTCCTAAATTTGTTAAGACTTTTTGGTGACCTAACATATGATCTATACTGGAGAATGTTCCACATACACGTGAGAAAAATGTATATTCTGCTGCTTTTGGAGAGTGTTCTGTATATGTCCATTTGGTCCATTTAGTCTAAAATGTGGTTTAAGTCCCGTATTTCCTTATTGATTTTTGGTCTGTATCATCTATCCATTGTTTAAAGTGGGTATTGAAGTCCCCTATTGTTATTTCATTACTGTCTCTATCTGCCTTCGAATCTGTTACTATATGCTTACTATATACTATATGCTTAATATATTTAGGGCCTCTGACGTTGGGTGTATATATATTTAGAATTGTTATATTATTTTGATAAATTGACTCCTTTATCATTATATAATGACCTTATTATCTTTTGTTTCAGCTTTTGGCTTTGAGGCGTATTTTATCTGACACAAATATAGCTGTTCTCTGTTCTCTTTTGGTTTCCATTTGCATGGAATATCTTTTTCCATCCCTTCACTTTCAGCCTATGAGAGTCTTTAAAGCTGAAGTGATTCTCTGTAGGCAGTGCATAGTTGGCTTTTTTTTTTTTAATCCATTCATCCACTCTAGGTTTTTATTTAAAGAACTTAATCCACTTTCATTTAAAGTAATTACTGATAGTTGAGGACTTTGACACCTTATTGCTTTCTGGCTTTTTGTAGTTTCTTTATTCTTTTCTTCCTCTCTTACTGTCTTCTTTGGTAATCTGATGATTTTTCATAGTGGTTTGCTTTGATTTCTTTCTTTTTTTGTATGTATCCACTATAGGTTTTTGCTCTTTGGTTACCACAAGACTTACATAAGACATTTTATATTTAAAACAATCTAACAACTTGACTTCAGTTGTATACAAAACCACCCTTTGATTCACTCCTTCATGTTTTATGTTTTGGATGTCACAATTTACATTTTTTATATTGTATATCCATTAACAAATTGTTGTAGCTATATTTAGTCTTTTAACCTTTAAACTAAAGTTATATAATTTAGATACCATCATTACAGTATTAGAGGATTCTGAATTTGTGTATATACCCACCTTTATCAATGAGTTTTAAACTTTCAAATGTTCTCATGTTACTAATTTGCACCCTTTCATTTCCTTTTAAAGAATTCATTTTAGCATTTCCTTTAAGGTAGTTCTAGTGGTGATGACTTCCCTCAGCTTTTGCTTCTCTGAGAAAGTCTTTATCTCTCCTTCATTTCTGAAGGACAGCTTTGCCAGGTAAAGTGTTCTTAGTTAGCAGTTTTGTCTTTCAGCACGTGAATATATCATCCCATTCTCTCCTGATTGCAAGGTTTCTGTTAAGAAATCTACTGATAGCCTTATGGGGTTGTCCTGGTGTGACCTGATATTATTTTTGTTTCTGCTTTCAAAATTGTCTTTGATTTTTGCTAATTTTATTACAATGTATCTAAGTGAAGTCATCTTTTAGTTAAATCTGGATGGAGACCTATGACCTTGAGGTAACTGGATGTCCATATCCCTCCCCAGATTTGGGTAGTTTTCAACCATTATTTTTTTAAAATATGCTTTCTACCCCTTTCTCTCCCTGTCTACTCCTTCTGGGGCCCCCATAATGTGAATATTGTTTTGCTTGCTGGTATTTCATAATTCTCATTGCTTTCTTTACTCGTTTTATTCTTTTTTCTTTTATAATTTTTCTCCTTTGACTGGATAATTTCAAATGACTTGTCTTTAATTTCACAGATGCTGTCTTCTGATTGATCCAGCCTTTTATGGATACACTTCATTGCATTCTTCATTTCATTCATTATGTTCTTCAGCTCCAGAATTTCTGCTGATTTGTTTTTATGATTTCTATATCTCTGTTAAACTTGTTTTTACAATGTTTTGTTTTCCTGGTTTTGTTGAGTTGTCTGTGATCTCCTGTGGGTTCCTGAGCTTCCTTAAAAACCATTATATTGAATCCTTTGTTAATTTTTAGATTTTCCATTTCATTGCGGTTGGTTACTGGAAAAGTATTGTGTTCCTTTGGTGTGATGTTTTCTTTTTTTTTTTTATTTTTTTTATTTTTTGCTTTATCACAAATTTAATCAGTTATATGTATACATATGTTCCCATATCCCCTCCCTTTTGCGTCTCCCTCCCACCCTCCCTATCCCACCCCTCCAGGCGGTCACAAAGCACCGAGCTGATCTCCCTGTGCTATGCGGCTGCTTCCCACTAGCTATCTACCTTACGTTTGGTAGTGTATATATGTCCATGCCGCTCTTTCACTTTGTCACAGCTTACCCTTCCCCCTCCCCATATCCTCAAGTCCATTCTCTAGTAGGTCTGTGTCTTTATTCCTGTCTTACCCCTATGTTCTTCATGACCTTTTTTTTTCTTAAATTCCATATATATGTGTCAGCATACAGTATTTGTCTTTCTCTTTCTGACTTACTTCACTCTGTATGACAGACTCTAGGTCCATCCACCTCATTACAAATAGTTCAATTTCATTTCTTTTTATGGCTGAGTAATATTCCATTGTATGTATGTGCCACATCTTCTTTACCCATTCATCCAATGATGGACACTTAGGTTGTTTCCATCTCCGGGCTATTGTAAATAGGGCTGCTATGAACATTTTGGTACATGTCTCTTTTTGAATTATGGTTTTCTCAGGGTATATGCCCAGTAGTGGGATTGCAGGGTCATATGGTAGTTCTATTTGTAGTTTTTTAAGGAACCTCCATACCGTTCTCCATAGTGGCTGTACCAATTCACATTCCCACCAGCAGTGCAAGAGTGTTCCCTTTTCTCCACACCCTCTCCAGCATTTATTGTTTCTAGATTTTTTGATGATGGCCATTCTGACTGGTGTGAGATGATATCTCATTGTAGTTTTGATTTGCATTTCTCTAATTAGTAAAGATGTTGAGCATCCTTTCATGTGTTTGTTGGCAGTCTGTATATCTTCTGTGGAGAAATGTCTATTTCTTGACGATTTTTTTCATGTTTCTTATGGCCTTGTGTTGATCTAGATGCTTCATGGAGGAGTTACCTCTTTCTGACTTTATGGACTGGTTTTAGTGGGGAAAGACTCTCACCTGGGTGGGGGGTGAGGGCACTAGCTGGGTAGAGTCTGGTGGTTCTGCTCCAGGAAGGACCAACAACATAGTCCCCATGGAGCTCTGTCAGCTGAGGTCAGAGTCAGTAAAGATGTTAGGGATCCTCAGAGGCCAAGGTGTGTGTGTCTGCAGTCATGTCAAGGGCTGTTGGGGTCTTTGTGGTGAAGGCTGCTGGGGACCTCCTGATCTTTTTTTTTCCAGGGGTGATGTCATGGCCAAGGGGATCCCTCTTGGCACCAGTTTGTCTAAGGCACCCTCAAGTGGTGATAACACTGGTATCTGAGTGTGTGCCCATGGGACATCCATGGGCCTGGGTTTTGGAGGTGGGCCCTTGTGGAGTGACAGCAACTCTGAGATCTGGGGCTCTGGCTAGACTACAGAGGTGGTGAATCTAGTGCCTGAGACATGAGTAAATGTGGAGCACCTGTGAAGCCAGGTTCTGAAGCACAGGTATGTGCAGAGTGGCTGCAGAAGTGGTCTGTGTGGTCCAAGGCAGATGTGGGGTTGGGGTGTGGCAGCCCTGGTCCTGGGGTGGAGCAACGGCAGCTCCTCCTTGGGGGATGTGTAGCAGCATTTCTCTTTATCCGGGGAGTGAGTGGCAGTAATGGCTGTTGGTTACCTTTATTGCTAAAGCTGCCAGTGTACTCTGCAGAACGGGCTGCTGGGGTCTGCGCCAGTGAACGCTATGGGATACTCCATTTTGAAAGCTGTGGTAGTCCATTGCTGTCATAGGCGCTGTTGAAGTCCTCAGAAGGAAAGGCTGCCAGGGTCCTCTGCAGAGCAGGCCACTGGGGACTGCAGCGGCATCTGCTGCAGGGCTGCTACTGATAGTCCCTGCCCATCTTTTTTACTCTTAACCATCTCCAGACATCTCAGGTAAACCAATCTCCCCAGGCAATCCTTTCCAGGATGTTATTCTCCATATGTTGTTCCACTGTGTAGTTGTAGGTTTTTAATTAGGCTCTTGAACCCTCATGGGGCTCTTTTCAGTCATATGTAGCTGCCTAATTTGTGTGTGTGTGTGGGAGGTGATGACAGCTGTTATCTCCTACCCTAACATCTTCTTGTTGTCCTTAATTCCTCTTTTCTACTCAGATTATGTCAGCGATGTGGAGAATAACTATCATCTATCTAATCATCTTTCTAGGCATTGCTATTCCAACCACTTGATTAACATCACTGACTTCTCATTGATTGTAGTATACTGTATAAAAATTCTAGTCTTGTATATAAATCTGCATAATCTAGTCTAAACCTACTTCTCCCAGCTCATGTCTCTTATTATTCCCATCTGTGCCTCCCCTTCAACCAGTGACTTGTCACCAAAATCACACTTGTAAAGGTGACTTTGGTCATGCAATTTCCATAGAATCCTCTTCTAATTCTCTTGTTAAATTTCTCTTCCTAAAAGATCCAGTTCAAATGCCATCTCATATAGGAAATCTTTCCTAATCTAGAATAGAATTCAATATATCTGTATATGTGTTGTCACACCATTCTATTAACAACTTTCTCATAGTATTTCTGCATTTTATTGACATTTTCTTTGCCCACTTTGTCCCCCTAATATTTTGAGAGCTCTCAGTGGGCGGGAGGGAGGAACTCTGTATAATACCTCTATGAAGTCCTTGCACATAGTACAATGTAAGGGATTGTAAATGCTCCTAAATAGTTTACTGAAGCAATAAGAGGTTATGGAGAAGGCAAAAGAAGCTAACTCTTCACTTTTATTACTCACAGACCTCAGGTGAAGTGGGAAATTGCCATAAATATGAAAAGTATCCTAGTTTCCATTTTTATTGCAACTCTCGGGCTGAGTCTGTATTTAGAGGCTGAGAGTAATGAAAAAGGGCAGTGTGGCTTGGTAGAAAGCATAATGGCCTGGAATTCATGAGCTCTGGTCCTGCAATGCCACTTAATAGCCAAGTGACTTAACCATTTTCTTTTTCTATTCTCTATCTACGAATGAAAGAAATGGATGGTAAATATTTCCATCATGGCACTCAAATTTTCCAATTTATATAGGAAGAAAAAGGTAAATTGTTTAAAAAGTTTGTCATCTTACATAGAAACTTGCTTCAAGTTTATCTTAGATATTACAAAAGTCATTTTTTGAAGTTTGTAAATTTAATGGTGTCTTTTTTCCTGGCATGAATTGGTGAATTAACCTAAGCTCCTATAGCTTATAGTAGCATAAAGTATATTAATTGATGAATAACAAACTAATATTAATGTCAAATGTAATCGTACATTTTAAAATAACACTTTGAAATTTATAAAGTGCTTTTCTCTCATTATATCTTATAATGATCTTATGGCATAGATGAAGTAAATATTATTTTTCTTGTCTTACATGGCCTGAAAATGAAGAAAATACATTAATTGATTTTTTCCAGCATTAACAAGCTTCAGCAGTATAGAACTGAAACTTTATTATTTGCAGTCCATCACAATTTTTCTAAATTGTTGTGAGGATGAGGGTTTGAATGTAATACTCAACTTTCCTGGGGCATTTATCAAGATATTGGTTTATCCTATTGTTAAAAGAAACAAAGCAGGATCAAATTAGGCAAGCCAAAATGTCTTGGTAGTTTTAGGATCTCAAACAAATTACCTGAAGCCAAAAAGTGTTACATTGTTTTACGAGTTTTAAAATTTATTAATTTTGGTATCTCTGGAGGATGGTATAATCAACAAACCTCAGATAGTTCTAATCACACATATTCTAATCACAGTCATTTAACATAATTTTAGAGTAAGATTTGAACAGGAGTTAAATTTAACAGTTCTTAAAACTTTAAACTCCTGTCTGTACTTATGACTCCATCTCTAGATGGCTGAGTATGAAACTAAGATTAAGAATAAACCATTTTCAATGTAGTGCTTAGCAGTGTAAAAATTATTATTAGAATTTCTTACTGGGCACTAAAATATAAATCCTGATTGAGGTTACTTATTTCAAAATGGAAAACTCTCCATGGATGAGAGGTAACAAAAGATAGAATTGTATGTTTAAAATAATTTTATAATTTTTGAAATGAGATATAATTTTTTTATTTTCCAAAGAGTCAAAATAAGGATGAACATTAATATACTCTATATTTACAGGAAAATGTAGATACAAACACCTCAATTTCCAGACCTTTTGCAATTTCAACTCTAGAATGAATTCTCAACATGTGGATAAATTTTCATAAACTTGCTTTGCTAAAATGTAAAAACATCAGTATCAACTCAACGATTCAAGAAAAAAATTTTTAATTTTATTAAAGTGTAGTTGATTTACAATGTTTTGTTAATTTCTGCTGTACAGCAAAGTGACTCAGTTATACATATATGTATTCTATTTCATATTCTTTTTCTTTAACATTTTTATTGGAGTATAATTGCTTTACAATGGTGTGTTAGTTTCTGCTTTATAACAAAGTGAATCAGTTATACATATACATATGTTCCCATATCTCTTCCCTCTTGCGTCTCCCTCCCTCCCACCCTCCCTATCCCACCCCTCTAGGTGGACACAAAGCACTGAGCTGATCTCCCTGTGCTATGTGGCTGCTTCCCACTAGCTCTCTATTTTATGTTTGGTAGTGTATATATGTCCATGCCACTCACTCACTTCATCCCAGCTTACCCTTCCCCCTCCCTGTGTCCTCAAGTCCATTCTCTAGTAGGTCTGTGTCTTTATTCCCGTCTTACCCCTAAGTTCTTCATGACCTTTTTTTTTTCCTTAGATTCCATATATATGTGTTAGCATATGGTATTTGTTTTTCTCTTTCTGACTTACTTCACTCTGTATGACAGACTCTAGGTCCATCCACCTCACTACAAATAACACAATTTCGTTTCTCTTTATGGCAGAGTAATATTCCATTGTATATATGTGCCACATCTTCTTTATCTATTCATCCGATGATGGACACTTAGGTTGTTTCCATCTCCGGGCTATTGTAAATAGAGCTGCAATGAACATATTGGTACATGACTCTTTTTGAATTATGGCTTGCTCAGGGTATATGCCCAGTAGTGGGATCTTTTTCATATTCTTATCCATTATGGTTTCTCATAGGATATTGAGTATAGATCCCTGTGCTATACAGTTAGACCTTGTTGTTTATCCATCCTGTATATAACAGTTTGCATCTGCTAATCCCAAACTCCCAAGCTCCCAATACTTCCCTCTTCCACACTCCTCCCCTTGGCAATCACAAGTCTGTTCTCTATGTCTGTGAGTATGTTTCTAACTCACAATTCTTTTTAATCTCACTTACATAGAAGTTGCATTTATCACTCTTTGCAATGTTTCTCAATCTTGACTATACCTAGAGTTTTAAAAAATACTGATGTCTAGAGCCTAGAGCCAAAGATTCAGTGTGAATTAGGCTGGGATATGGCCTGTTCATCAGGGGCTTCAAAGTTTTCCAGTTTATTAATGTGAAGCTAAATTTGAGAACAACTGTTGTATTGTTTTGTAATGAGGCCAGGTTAAATATAAGGTCTTAAGATACAATGCTTTAAATTTGGGAGACGTTTTGGTCACATAAAGCTGGTTAATACAGCTTTAAAGGAAATAGGCTCTCATTTATCTGATACACAAACAATTTATAAGAAGCAAGATGACTTTAAGATAATTAAAAAGAGAAAAAAATTGAGAATATTGAATCTATAATGATATGTTTCACCTTTTCAATATTATATGACCTTGGTTGATGGATAGAATGAAATTCTGAAAAATCTGAAAGATACTCTAGCATACAAAATTATATTTGTATAATTTTCATGTTCAACATATTTCAGTGACTTATAATGACTAAAAATCAATAATCCGTGGATGATATATACCATAATTCCATTGCCAGGACTGTTTTATTAAGTGAAAGAGCCAATTCTCAATAGATCTGGAAGTCAGTGTTGCAATCTGAAGAAGGCTGCTTGAGCGAATCTTGGTATGTGCATATATAATGTTTTTATAATCTTCCTACTACAGCAGTTCAGTTACCTGAAGACCTTTCTCATCACATCATCAGCCCAGTGAGGTAGAGTGCAACACAAGGGAAATATTAACTGTTCTCTTTAATAGTCATAATCCAGGGTAAAAATGATGTTTTGATACAGCATAAATTATTCAGACTTATTTACTCTTCACATAACATTTGATTGAATAGAAAGTGTTTACAATAGTCATTTTTGCAACATTGAAAATGCCCTATGCTTTGATTAATCCCAACTTCTTGCAGTCACGCCTGTATAATATTTGTCTCCAAATTACTATTTATAATAATTAGCAGCTTTTCTATTGCAATTAAACAGCTCCACCCTCCAACACTTTCTGAGATAGCTAATGTTTTCTTCTCAGTTGAAGTATTTTAATCTTTATTTTACTTCATTTTTTCCTTTCACTCTTTTTGGAATAAAAAGAGTTTTGAATTGGGTCTTATTTGCTATCAAGCAACTCTAAATAACATACATTATTAGCATGCTCTCCATTTGAATCAACATGTTAACAAATCTGAATTAACCCTTAATCACTTCAACAGTTAGGATATTTACATGCACATGTACACACATACTCCGTTTTTAAGAGTGTGTAATATTATTTATAAACTGGAAGAATATTTTCAGATTGGCTCATTATTATTTGTATTTATATTGTACAAGTTAAGGCAATGACTAGGATAGCATAGACCTGAAAAGAATAGAGAAGAGACACTTTGAAATTCAAGACTTCTAACATATGTTTTTCAGGCTAGGACACAAGCACTCTAAAGCTATTTATGCCATTCTCAGATCTGGCATCTAATGTGTATGTATTTCTTCCAGTGAGTACTAAATACATGCACAAAAATTGCCATAAACTGAGCTGAATGATGATGCTAGTCTCCAAAGGACAATCCAACCATCCAGATATTTAGACTGTTCAATTTCCATTAAATAAGGTGGATCTGGGCATCTTATAAAGATCCCTAGGAAGCTATCTGCCTAATCTTAGGTAATAGTTTTCAATACTCTGTTGAAAAATCTTCACAGAACTCTTCAATTTTAAGTAATCTTTTGAAATTTTCTTTCCCAATCATTGATACAATTATTTGTCAAAAAAGCTAAAACAGTGATTTATCTTAATATGTGTTAGGTATTCAGTGCCTTTTATTTCCAGATCTACACAATAAATTTCTTTTATAGCTGGGACCAGAGGAAAAATTATTTCTCTCCATAAACCATGGAGTCTCTCTCATCAGATAAGGAGAAAAGTGAAACTCATTCTTATCTTCTCTCCTCTGTTATGTGACTCCATTTTCATTTTAAAAGTTCAACATATTGATTTTTATCTTGATACATACATTATATATTTTCAGTGCATATAATATAAATAATAGGAAAAAGGAAAAAACTCACAATTTTAGGAAAGTGAAATTCTATTTTAATAAAATTATTACCTAAAAGTATCTGTTTTCCTAAATGTCATAAATCTCCTATTAGTATACACTTTCCAAAAAAATCCTATTCTGTCTCCTTTCAGAACATACCTTTGTTTCCTTTTCATTTATTTTGAGCAAATATTTGGGGCACTTAGTGTTATTTTAAAAGCATAGGTTTCTTCCTTAGTGTTATATAACTGGCAATTAAATTTAGACATATAGATTTATTTCATTTCACTTCTAAAGAACGGTTAGATTTAGCTATAAGGATATGTAACATAACGACTCACCCAAGATTATTTCTTTAGAATACATTTTCAGAAGTGGTATTATTTCTTGACTGAAAGGGTATAAAAAATGTTAAGTCATTAGACTTATGCTTTTAGAATCCCCTGTAGAAAATGTCTGTTCTTTTTTTTTTTTTTTTTTGTATGGTATGCAGGCCTCTCACTGTTGTGGCCTCTCCCGTTGGGGAGCACAGGCTCCGGACGCACAGGCTTAGCAGCCATGGCTCACGGGCCTAGCCGTTCCACGGCATGTGGGATCTTCTGGGACCGGGGCACGAACCCGTGTCCCCTGCATCGTCAGGCGGACTCTTAACCACTGCGCCACCAGGGAAGCCCCTTGTCTGTTCTTTTAATTGGACAATTTTTTGTATGTCTTGTATCATAAATTGCATCAAATATGGTTTGATATGCATGTAATACACTAGAAATGCAAATGTAATTAGATAAAGCAACAGATATAATACCTAATTATTATATAACAGATTGACATAGTTTTAAGGGTATTTTTCCCAAAATATTATGGTAAATCCCCGTCAAGTCAGTTTCTGAAGAAGTTCTTAAAAAAAATAACAAACAAGTATTCAAATTTCCAAATACTGTGGATGCACACTCAGGTTTCCAGTGAAAAACTGTTGGTATAATCAAATGTAGTAATTTGAGAAGCATATAATAAAGATGTGGCATTCTAATGGGGAACCACATAGGGATAGTCTAATAGCCCTGGATTAGTAACTAGTAGCATCTCTAGTCCTATAAGGTAGAGATAAAGAAGTTACCAGAACTCGTAGACAGAAGATTGTGAGAAAAAGGCTGCGTGACAGGATCTGTGACTTTTGATTAAGCTCTTTAGTGTTAGCAGTCCCTGAAGGAGGAGGGATCCAGGAGCATAACTACCCAACCTTACTCTCTTTTCTCCACCCAGCTTCCTGCTAGTGTTTCCCATTGGCTGAACCCAATTGAAGTCAGACCACATGGGAGGCTGAGAAATAGTTTATTATATGTACAGCTTCCTGGGTGCACAAAGTAGGTTTGAGAGGAATAGTGATTGCGTTTGGAGGAAGAGATGAAAGATATCTAGCGCAATAGGAAGTCTTCCTACAGTAGACATATTCCTCCTTTTTTTCCTCATGACTACTGCTAGACTGACAAGAGAATTTTCTTACTTGAAATATTTCATCTATATTTGTATATGATTTTATCTATATATGTATATTATTTTCACTCTCATGGTAATTTTCAGTGAGATCTGGAAAATCCTAATCATTTTAATTTACATGGATAGAATTCAATGTCTATAAAACACAATTTACCATATGTATGTATATATATATATATAATATATTTGTATTATATTTAATACATTATATAATCTAAATATTAATAATAATATGCAACCTCAATCAACATATAAACTTAGAATATACACATATTCCTTTTTTCAAAAATTGTATTACTATTTGCAATGGAAAAAGACGTGCAGCTCAGTTTGGCAATATTTTAGATGATAAAGCCTAAACACCTTACTCTAATAGATTATTATAAGTTTATTATTTATAAAATAAATGAAATTAGATTTTAACATCAACTCCTCTAGCCAACTTTACAGACCTATTCATCACTTACTTACTCCTCCCTGAAAACTCAAACATGTTTTCAGGTGAAATTTTTCAGAAAAGGAAAGCACAAGTTTGTAGGGCTTCCCTGGTGGCACAGTGGTTGGGAGTCGGCCTGCCGATGCAGGGGACATGGGCTCGTGCCCCGGTCTGGGAGGATCCCGCCTGCCACGGAGCGGCTGGGCCCATGCGCCTCCGGAGCCTGTGCTCCGCAACGGGAGAGGCCACAGCGGTGAGAGGCCCGCGTACCGGAAAAAAAAAAAAAAAAAGTTTGTAAAATAGGGTATTTTTTTAGATCTTGGTTTATTTTAATCATTACAAGTGGTTAAATTTTAATTGTTGTTTAAAAATTTATTTACCATAATTATTACTTTTTTTCTTTACTGAAGAATGTGAGTGATGGCAATGCCTATCATAACTTTAAAGATTTTATGATGTAATGCATGGAGAGTGCCAAGTAAATCTCTAAAAAGAAAACTGTCTCCTGTGTTTTAGTGGGAAATTAAGTGTTACTATTTAGTTACCAGGTAACTTTACAAAGATTCCATTACTTCCACAATTTTTGTTATTTTATTCCTTTATTACTAATAGCATTTCATAGTATTATTAGAGCAAAATTTATGATATTCCACTTTTCCTGTTTTTTTTTTTAATGTCCCTGTTTCCCCTAGATCTAAAGAAATATTTTTTTTTCCCAGAAATTATAACATGGCAAAGTTTGGTAATATTAGGGTTCTTTTCTTGTCTCTTTTCTTTGAGCATCCTCAAATGTTCTTACCTGGCAGCACATGATCATTATGACTCTCATCCTAATGAAGTTATAAATTGAAATTTAACTAACTTGTTTTATTACCAGAACTAAAACACATAGTCTCATGGGCTTCTGGCATTTGTGCAGGCTTTCTTCTTTAAAAAAATTTTTTTTAAAATATAGAAAACAACACTCCTTGAGTATTTAGGTAGGCCAGCTATAATACTGAGTGATTTTGAATTAATATGGGCTTTCTACAATAGAAATATCTGGTAGCAATTAATTTACAAATCTGAGTGTTTGTAGGTTTTGTACCATTCAGGTAAGTGAAATAGCTGTTAGCAACTCATATTCTGGAGTTCTTACTTAAATATTTACCAGTTGGTCAAAAAAAAAAAGAATGAAAAATAAATAGCCCAGTTTTGTATTTGTTAATTAGGTGTCAGAGACCAATGACAAGGCAAGACCAAGTAACATAACACCTCCACATATAAAGTGTTACGTGCTTTAAAATCAGGGACTGAAATTGTTCTGTCCATTAGAAAAGGTCAGCCTAGATTAATCTCTTTCCCACTTATGTAATTGCTTATACCTTAGGCATATACTGTAGATTCAGAACTTGTGAGAGTGTCAGAATTGGAGCTGTTCTTTTGGTTTGCTTTATTTCTCTTCGTTATCCTTTTTTTTGATGTGACACATTACTTCAGTTCAATTTAACAAACATGTACTGAGCATCTACTTTTCAGGTGCTCTGCCAGCTGCAGGCCTCAAGGAACTAGAAAGCTACTAGCTTACCCCTTAACAAGAAAATCTTGAGGAAGACACAATAGAATAAAAATCTTCAAATCTCAATAAGCCTTTTTTCAAAGTAAATATATCTAAATTGTCTTTTTATCAAAACCACTGGTGTGAAATGCACTCTTTAAAGTTGTTAAAACTGAGAGGTCTCTTTTTACCTTTAATCTTTACAAATATTTCTTCTTCTATTAATTCTGTAAGATTTTGATGACTACAATTATTTCTGAAGGATAAACTAATGAAATATTATGGACACCAAGGACAGTGGATTGGGGAGAGGCATGTATAACCCTGAGACCATAACATTTAGTGGAACCGCTGAAAGAAGGGAGTTAACTGACATCTTCGCAGTACTAGGACCAACTACTACTAATGCTAATAACAATCATTTATTTAGCATTTAATATATGTCAGTCACTGTGCAATGCATCCATGGGTAGTAACTCATTTAATTCACACAACAACTTTTTGAAGTAAGTGCCATGACTATTCCTGTTTAGAGACAAGGAAATTGATAAAACAAAGTTTAGATAACTTGATCCCGATTACACAGGTAGCAGAGCCAGACTTTGTACCTATACAGTCAGGCTGTAGATTCCACAACTTTAACCATCATTGAAATAAATGTAATTTGCTACCCAATGACTTCACAAGTAATTCTCTCAAATAGTTGATAAATAACATAACTGGTTATTCAGCTCTGTGTGACTGCAAATTTAATTTTAAAATAAAAGAATCAGTGTTCTTAAATATAAAGTGCAGGTCTCTAATACAAAATCCAAATCTTTTATGGTGTTGCAAGAACAAGCCCAGGGAGTATACTAAATAATATCTCAATTTTGTCGAAGAAAGGTTGTAGATCTCATCACACTGTTTCCTCTGATTGTATTAAAACAACAAATAAACTATGTACCCCATATCTCTGTAACCATTGGGTGAGGAACTATGTGTGAAAGTACCTTGCATGACAGACATTTTTGGATGCCTTCTCACTGTGTAATCAAGATCAAGTGATAAAAACCAATTTATATTTAATATAAAATATAGACTATTCATTGTCAATACTGAATATGGTGAATTCAAACCCATTTAAATAACAATTAAAGGGCCTTTAATATAAATATTGTTATCATTTACATTGATTTTAAATAGAATACAATGTAAGTAATTGAGAGTTTCTGGATAAATTATATAACCCACATCTTTACTATATGACCATATTTGTATTGAAGAATTGTGATTATAACAATGTTTATTTCCAATATATAATCTTTTTCTGATATATGAAATGTATAATGTATGGAATGCCTTTCATATTAGTACGTTCCCTATTAACAATACAACAAAGAGGTATGTACCTAATTAAGTCTTGTCTTTAATTTAACAGCCAGGAAGCTTAAAAACAAATGTTAGTTTTAACGCTGGCAAAGCATTGACCTTTGTTATCATGGTACTTCTGTCCCACTTTAACCTGTTTCTGTAGTTTAGATTCTGATTTCCTCTGATACCTCTATTGTCCACACTAAATTCTTTCAAACCCTTTATACATTATGAATATAAATACATGAATAAATGCATGTTTATTGCAAAGAAAATAAACATAGAGGGAGAGCATATAATTCTTGAGATGTAAATTTTTTGAAAATTTTGTGCACAATCTCTAGTTATAGTGGCAAAAAAATATTCCCCATAGTGTAGATTATTAGTAATGGACATTTATAAATGCAGCCAACCATATGTTTAATCAACTTAAAACACATTTTGAAGGACTTAAACTTTGCTACGTAAATGAAAGAGTAATGAAGTTAGTTACAGACTTTTTGGACACATTAGCCACTTTTTTAATTAAGAAGATTAGTAACATTTAATGCTACCTTATATTTTCAAAGGCTTAGCTCATTAAAGATTATAAACTTCCCTGGCATCTCTGCAATTATTATCATCCTCAATTTTATAATGAGAGAATTTGCAGAAAAGATTCAAGTACTTGGAAGAGATTTTGAATCCACAGGGTTTCAGTTAGAAGACTGGCCCAGGGTAGTGCCAGGAACTGGTGGCTTACATTCATCATAGCAAGAAAAGGCAAGGTGTGTGAGCTCTAATCAAATCATTTAAAATGCAGTACAGAGTAATGTTTGAACTCTGGGGTTTTCAGTCATTTAGATAAGAGTTCAAGCACCAGCTTTGCCACTTTGTAGTTATATAATATTGTGTGAGTTACTTTTTGAGTCTAGGTTTTCACATCTATTAATAAGGGTAATCATAGTACCTATGTCATGGGATTTTGGTACTGATTGAATCAAATGACGCTTTTTGCACAAGACTTGGAACATAGCAAGCATTTGATAAAGTTGAATAATATTATTTTGATGATGATGATGATGACCAGACAGATGAGGCTGTCATCAGGCACATAAGAGAGACCTGAATAGAGATTCTGGTATCTGGTGAAAAGGTGGTTTTATAGTATTCTGTGCCTGTAAAGTAAGACAAAGCTGAGAATCTGGTTCCTGAGAATCTGAGAAAACATGAATTTTTATTAAGGATATTTGGTTTCTGTGCTCTAAATAACTACCCTAGGAAAAGTGTACAAAACCATTCCAGTAATTCTTTGAGGCTGTGCGATTACCACTTTTCAGTTGTTCCTGAAGAGTTACTCATATTACTAATTGACTGGTCATAAGAAGGAGGAAAAATAACTGTCAACGTTCCATAGAAATAGAACACAGAAGTTAGTTTATAGTTAGTCTTAATAGTATAGACTAATTTGCAATTATCCATCATCTGAATGTACTGTGATAAAATTTATCTTGCTTAGCAATAAGGGTTTAACAAATTGATGTCAGAACTTTCCAGGGATAGTCACAGAACTACTTATGAATCAAACGATTACTATCAAGTACTTAAAAATTTACTTACATAAAATATATGTGCAAATATAATCACCTATATATTTGTAGCCTAACGTTTTATAAAATTTCTAATAGATCCAATTCTGGTCTTCAACAAAATCCTTATTATAAGTATACGACATTTATATCTATATCTATTTACAAATGAGAAAACTAAAGTACTGGGATATTAGTTGATTTTTCTTAGGAAGTTGCCAGAATTAAAATTCCAACTCTGCCACTTTTTACATCATTTATCGTCTACTTTATTTATTTATTTTATTTTTAAAATTAATTAATTAATTTATTATTTATTTTTGGCTGCATTGGGTCTTTGTTGCTGCATGCAGCTTTCTGTAGTTGCAGCGAGCGGGGGTTACTCTTCGTCACCGTGTGCGGGCTTCTCATTGCAGTGGCTTCTCTTGTTGCAGAGCTCGGGGTCTAGGTGCGCGGGCCTCAGTAGTTGTGGCTCGCGAGCTCTAGAGCGCAGGCTCAGTAGTAGTGGCTCACGGGCTTAGCTGCTCCACAGCATGTGGGATCTTCCCGGACCAGGCTTGAACCCATGTCCTCTGCATAGGTAGGAGGATTCTTAACCACTGCACCGCTAGGGAAACATACCGTTTACTTTAATCTGACTTTCTCACACTCCTTTGACTAGGTCTGATTTTCAAGATAGCTAGCAGTTGCAAAATCAGACAAACTCACTCCATAAAAATAATGAAAATGGCATTTATTTTTAGAAAACATATATAAGCATATATAACATTGCTTTTCAAAAGATGCTTATAAAATGGTTTCAGAAATTTGTTATATTATGGTAATTTTTTCTGAAAAGGTTAAGAAGATTGGGTTTATGAAATTGATATGAAATTTGTCAATAGGGTAATGATCAAACAGAACATTCACTTCACAAATTTCAAAAATGAGAGCTTATTAGAAGCATTATGGGTCAGAATGGATTCTACTGAAGCCATTTAAGTTAATGAAATGCTAAAGATGCAAAGGCTTTATATTTGCATAATTTATCCTGTGAAAACTTTAATCACTGGACTTAATATTTCAATTTTACTGTAAATGTGTGATTGGTTTTTATGCGTTATACTCGTTATGTTTTCACTGTGATTAATGGGCAAAATAATGAGTGAATGTTAAATTTTTATAATTTCATTTTAATCATTCATGGAGATTCATAATTTTTCATTAGAAGTGTACCTCTTTTCATAATGAAGTAAACAATGGTTATAGGAAAAATGTAAATATATTTTGATATTATGATAACAGTAGCAAAATTTATGGAGAATGAATTTGTGATCTGACAATTTATGTCAGTTGCTTCATAATAACTTACTAGAGAGAATTTTAAATGCCTAATAATATTTCATGGATTTATTAATGCCAATTATATTTAAACAACTAAAATCTGATATCTGCATTCAATTTAAAATGTGATTTTAGATAATTTGTGAAATATACAACAATGACTTTTTCTCCTCATATTTCATTATTGAAATCACCATCTGGCATAACTGTTGCCTATAGATTTTCTTAATATATTAACTCTTCAAGTCCTCATCTTCAAACGACTAGAGACGATTTAATAAGTATATTTTTGGCTTGTTTATCTATGAACCAGATACTATTCTAGGCTTATCAGATTTAGAAAATAAAAACACATGCAATGTGAATTGGCATAAGCATTTTGGAAGGCAGGGGTACAATATTTAATAGAGTCAAAGATATGCAGATATGTGCTGCAATATTTTATCTCAGTAATTCCATTCTTCACTGTAAATCCATGGGCCAACAAGAACTTTCTCCTATGGAAACAAGGTGATATGTGTAATACTTTTCATTATAAGATGCTTTAATATGAAAAATTTTGGAAAGCCTAAATGTTCACCAGTGAGACAATGAATATTTTGTGGTATAATCATAAAAAAGAATGAAAATTTATGAACCAGAGCTACATACACACACATGCGGGCTGAGGGCTGGGGGAGGACAAGATGTATTAGAGTATTAAAAGAAGTTCAAAGGTATATAAAGGCTAACACATGCAAAAGTAAATGTTTTAAGACATATAAACATAAGGAAAAATTATTAAGAAAGATATCTGAATGATAACTAAGAATAAAGGAAGTGATTAGGTGAGAGTAAGGCAAAGTGTAGGGAAGGAGAGTAATACAACTATGGAGAGCTATAGAACTACATAATAATTTTTTTAAATTAATAATTTTTTCTTCAACTACATGGTGGATATTCTGGTATTCTTTAAATTATATAAATTTTATACCTTCTATATGCATCTGCAAATTTTAGACTACATTCTTTGAAATCATCCAAATGGAAAAAAAAAATCCATCAAACACTCTCACTACTTCCAACCTGTCATTTAAAGTTTTCAGAAACTAGAGGGTAGGATATTTTCTACTACAGTATTTCCATGTCCCCTTAATATTTAATTTCAAATACAGCCCATGTCAAATAAATGATCTTCAATCACTTGCTCTGCTTTCTTTAAGTCAAAAATTGAGATCAGGTATTCTCTAGGGGTAATAAAACACCTAGTTAGGGGGAAAAACTACACCACATGACCACTGCCCATTATTAAATTTAGAATTGAATCAGTTTTAAATATTGAAGAAAAGAAGAAATATGAAATAAAAAAGAAAAATTTTCTTATATTTCAAGTGCTATGTAGTGTAGTGATTGAAAACAGAAGTAAGTAAATTTATGTCTCAGTTCTGTTGAATATAAACTATGCGACCAAGAGCAAATTACTTAACTGAAGGGCCCATTTACACATCATTCTGAAAACAGGGGTAAACTGATCTGTTTTTTTGGTCATTGTGAGGATTAAATGTATTAGAAAAATTTAGCACATAGTTCTTAAAATTAGTAGCTATTAGTATTAACTTCAATTCAGTTTATAAATATCTAATATGTCCCAAAGGTAGTTAATTAATAAGTAATTTTTAAATATTATTAAATAATTTTATAGAATTTAGATACATAATAAATTTAGATAGATAACTGTAAGTAATTTAAAAATATCTTAAAAGTAGAAAACAAGTATCAATCATGGAAATATTGATTATTAAAAATGGCAGGAGAGGAGTAATTGATATCGTGTATTGAGGAAAGAGTTAATTAAAAACTTTTCTAGACCCCCAAACCCATAACTCAAGACTTATCATGAAGAAAAATCAGACACAGTTTACTTAAGTAACATCATACAATATACCTGACCAGTACTGCTTAAAACTACCAAGTTCATCATAAACAAGGAAAGTCTAAGAAACTGTCACAGCCAAGAGGAGTTTAAAGAGGCAAAATAACTAAATGTTGTGTGGTATCCTGGATGGGATCCTGGAACAGAAAATGGATATTAGGTAAAAACTAAGGGAACTTGAATTACATATGGACTTTAGTAATAATAATGTATCATTATTGGCTCACTAATCATAACAAATGTACCATAACAGGGTAATATGTTAATAGTAGGGGAAACTGTGCAAGAGGGTATGTGTGAACTCCATACTATCGTCTCAATTTTTCTGTAAACCTAAAAAGTTTCCAAAAATAAAGTTAACAGATAGAAAAAAAAAAAAACTTCTAAAACTTTCTAGAGTATTCTTACATGTCCTATCATGTATTATTTCATAGTTGTATTGTAAAAAGGAAGAAAAATATAGTTATGCCTATTTTAAAGTCTGAGAAACTGACATAGAAATAAATTAACAACTCATCAATGCAGAGTTGACACTGGAGAATATATCCCAGTGTTCTTGAAAATTGCTTCATATTTATTAAACCACTCTATTTGAACCCAGAGTTCAGAGTTCTTGGGGTTGTTTGAAGGAGTGGGAACCAGCACAAGTTTTGCATATCATTTTGTATGTATATAAACATGCATTTTCCTGCACACAGAGTCCATATTCTTCCTTCTGATCCCCCAAAGATTTTAGATAGTTCTTTTTATGGACTAGATATTAAACTTGGTTCTGACTCTTCAAAGGCAAATCTAAAAACATGCATTTAACTTTTCCTAAGTAACTCTCTTTTCCAATGTCTTGTGTGGTCAGTATCTTTAAGGCGATATAGGTATCAAAATCATCATCATCACCATAATCAGCATAACTATACCTGACATTTATTGATAACTTAGTTTTTAATAGACACTCAACTGCATACTCATTATATGTGTTAACTAATTTAATCTTACAATCGTTCTGTGATGTAGATAAAAGTTTCATCTCCATTTTAGAGATGAAAAAGTTTGAGATACAAAGAGTTATGTCACTTATCCTTGTTCTCATAACTAATAATTGACAGACCCCAAACCCAAGCCCAGGAAGCAAACAAGTTCAGAGATTGGTTTGAAATAGACTAGAGCCTAGTGTTATATATCACCCAGGAGAGAAATCTGGAAAGAAACATGCTAAAATGACAGTTAATATTCATTAAAAAATAGAATTTTAATATATTTATGATAAAATAAATCATTGGTAAAAGAATGGTTGAAAATATTTTATACAGTAATAGCAAACTATTTCTAAGCTTTCAGTGAGTCATAATGATTTATTTAAATTACTGGACTATATGTAAAGTTTTTGCTTTTTACATTTATTCAATAATTCAGCAACCATGTATGAAATGCCTCATTTGTGTTGGGTATAATTCTGAGATCAGATACATAGGGTGAGCCACACAAATTAATATGAATTTGGATTTAATGTTTTATTATTACCCTAGTGGTAAATAAGAAAAGAGTAAATAAAGCTAGGCTAAGAATCTAATCCATAACTTATATTGTGATCAAATGTTATCTCTACTTTATGGACAGTTTAAGGGAATATTTGGGACATATTTGTATAATTCAAATCTTTATAACTTTCATGTGCATTATGTATAAATAAAAAATGTACCTATGCTATTTATCTTTTTTATCTTACTTTTTCATTTCTCTGCTTACTTGACTTTTAATTAAATAACAAGTTATTTGATAATTCTGCACAAGATTACTTTGATGAACAAATTTAAGTTTAAATCATTCATAAAGATATAAATATTGTTCAGTATTACATAGACTTTAAGGAAAAAAACTTTTATGGCTAAAAAATATAATTTGGTTGTTTTTCCTCTTTTAGTTCATGTATTTCTAATAGTTTAAAATAAAAATCATTACATTTTATAGCTTATGTATGTCATGCATTCATTAATATTTTCAAAGCATATGTGGAATTGGGATTCACCGACTAGTTTTCAAAGAATGCATTCAAAAACAAGAACATATTTTTCCCACCAATAGACTGTTGATTGCAACAATCATATTAAATACCTTTTTAAAATTATGAAGTACCCGTTCCTGCTTATATTTAAAAGATTACTTAGCCTTTGATTAGAAACACAAAGATAGAAATTAAGCTCACAATTACAGTAAATATTAATATTTATAATACAGCTTTTATTTTACCCTGCATAGCACAGCTTGTACTTAATAACATGACTTTATTTTTACCCACAAGAGCATTAAATATTTTATTATTGCACATATCTTTGCAGTACCTTTTGGATCTTTAAATGAGTTTCTATTTTTAAAAATCTGGAAATAGGTTCCTAATAATAAAGGATATGTAAACATTTTTCTTATTCACATAAATCTTAAAACTGAAATCTAGCAAATCTCCAATAAATTAAGAAATAATTGTTGGTTACTTTAAGTGTTTTAGGCTTCTTTGAATAAATCTGATTACAAAGTATGTGGAATAATTATATAAAAAAAAGAAAGAAATTTGCTGTGAAATCCTGTGTTTTACACATTTGGTAACTACTTTTTATTTTTATTATTTTACTTGACTCTCTAGTGAGGCTTTTAGATATAAAGTTATTAAAATGTGGATAACCATGTAGATATTAGAAGAAGAAATAAGGACAAAGGAGTGCTAAATTATACATTTAGATAAGAAAAGGAAAAGTGATCTTATTACTTCACAGTATTTTTACATTTAAAGGACAGGTTTAACTCAAATTCAACATACCTTTTAAAAATAACATTATTCCTCTTTAATTTAACAATAAATACATACCATTATAGAAAATTAGAAAACTTGAAAATTAAAAATAATCATTAAAATTAACCATTATAATACCTCTCAGAAATTACTACAGTTACATTGTAATGTTTAGTTTTTCTGTCTGTTATTTATTTATGTATCTTTTTGTTTTCTCCACAGATTGAGATTACACTGTTTTGTAATCTGCTTTTCTCACTTTCAGTATTGTCAACTTGTTCTGGGAACATATCACTAAATATTCTTTTACAAGCTGACTTTAAAGGTGATATAGTTTTCCCTCAAATGGTAAAATTAATATTTATAGAAAAAGTAAATCTCTTATTATCAGACTTAAATATTATTTATACATTTAGTTGTTATAAAACATTACAATGGATTCTATAAATCCTTTCCTAAAAGCATGTCTTCACATAGAATGCATATAATTGTAAACTACATTAGGTAACAATAAAGGTGCTATTATCAACAGTCATTGAAAGATAAAGAATGACCAGCTGCATTGAATTTGTTAATGTGATTCCTTCTTACAAATTAAAGATCCTGTGGTTAAATCTGCTGTCATAAAAACTTGCTATAGCTTCTTTTTTCATAATGGCTATGAAAGACAAAAGGAGAAATTTCTATATTTTGCATTTATAATGACACTAAGGTTAGTGTTATGCTATTGCATGTTAGCAATCAGTGGTGGGTTGTGAACTGTTGTGTTTCAAATATTAATAAGGTGTCTGTTATTTTGTACCTCTCTCTTTCAGAAATGAGAAATTTGCCAGGATTTTCCTTGCCTAAAAATGAGTCAGGACTTTACAATATAACCCAGTCTTCTAGGGAACCCAGTATTTATTATAAAATCTTTGTCTCTAGTATTGGAAAGAAGATCAACTGTCAGGTTTATTATGTTTATAAATTTGAACATCAAGGTGTATGTCTTAGGAGAGGCAATCATTACTGAAACCTATAAAACAAAAGAAGATAAGGTCATAAAGATGGTAAATATTTCCATGGAATTATGAAAAGTGTTATTTTTTAGTTGTTTTGTTTTTTTCTTGAAGTGAGTATACAGTAGATGTATATTTCTTCTTTTATTGAGAACAGAATTAGTGTGATGGTTAAAATTCTTTATGCTATTTAAATGATAGAAGAGCCAAAGATTTTGTCTTTAAAAATGTTAAATAACAGTAAGTCTGTATAACATTAATGTGTTTAAATTTAGATATTTGGCAATATAATCAATACTTGTGTCCAGTGTTCCAAGTTGAGACCTTTGTGCTCAAGGAAATGCTTACAGTACTGAGGACCTATTCTGACCTGCACCCCTAGATGGTGGAGCCTTTTCAATGAAACCACAAATTTCTTATTTTCTCAGGGTCAAATCGTAATTGTGGGTGACTTTATGAATAGAAAAGATTCCCTCTAGCTTTTTAATAATATTTCACTAGCCTATCCTTTAATGAGAAATGACAATCAGTTGTACCACACATCATTTTCACGACACTAAAATCAGATGGATAGAAGATAGAAATATGGCACTGTGATTGGGAGAATACATTAGATAAAAAGATGTACCTTTATTCATTCAATCAGACTCATCTCTCTCTCTCTCCCTCCCTCCCTGTCTTTTTCTCTGTCTCCCTCTCCCATCTGTTATAGTTTGTAGTTTCCAAACTCTACTTCAAACCTACAACTCTCTTTTGAGTGCACAGCTCTTACACAGGGTCTGAACTACAGGAATTAGAAAGAAGATATACTGTGATGTTTACTTGATGTATCCCCATCTTAAAAATACATGATTTTTACATTTTTGTATTTATTTTCTTTTAGCCAAAATTATGTTATTTTTTTTGTTTTTTTCAAGTATATTTAAAGGGTTATAAACAAATAAAGTTGACTTAAACCACCTGATATCTGAGAATGCATTGGACTTATATTTCTTGCCAATCTTATTAGAGGATATGTTTTGGTAATTCAAGCACTGAAAATCAGTAATATGAATAATTTGAATGTGTTCTGGAAAAAAAAAAAAACTTACTCTACCTTAATTAGATATGGCAGTTCTTCTTCAGCAAAATGAATTGTAGTTGTATTCATTTAGGCTTAAAGTTAAAATGAGATGATTGAAATGTGTGTCATCCAAAGTTAATTTAATATGAAATGTTTTTTTCATATTTTAGCTTTTCTGGTTCCAATCCATGTAATCAATGTATTAAATAGATTAAATATGATTAAGTAATCTTTTTTTGTATTCTAAACATTATTCTTCCAAGGCCTCTTTGATTTTAACACTTTATCTCTTCTTTTACTGAAATCTTCCTTCTCTTTTTACTGCTTCTCTAATTCCAGCTGTCATTATCCTACCCATTCTTCAAGCCCTATGCACGGATTCCACCTTCTCCAAAGGTGTCTCCTACTTTCTCTACTTCCTTTCAATTCCCAAAGTTCTATTTATCTACTTCTCCTGACCCTTAAAACTTTCCATACTGTGAAGGAAGTACTCACGGAGAAGACTTGCTGTGAACTCTTATTAAAGTATAAACTTTTTGAATGCAGAGACTTTTATGATTATGTTTTCCACCCTGGCACCCAGCTTAATGCCTTTCATACAACAGACATGAATGACAAGGCAACCTCCTGAGTAGTCTCCCTTTCAAGATTCACTGCCTTCTAATTCACTATCTATAAATTACCTAGGGTGACCTTTCAATTTTTTTTTATCAGACTCAGTCATACTTAAGTTCGTCCTTTAATCATTCTTCATTGCTTTCAGAATAGAATTCAAGCACCTTGGGATTGAAACAAGGCCTAAACAATGTAGCCCTAGTTGATGTTTCAGACATTTTCTTCTTGTCATCATGTCTGTCTCAGCTATCTATTGCTGTGTAACAAATCACCTCAAAGCTTTGTGGCATAAAACAACCACTGTTTCATTATGTTCACAATTTTTTGTGTCAGGAATTTGGGGAGGGCTTAGCAGGGACAGTTTGTTTCTGCTCCGTGTTAACTGGAGTCTCAGCTAAGGTACCTCAAAGAGCTAGAGATAGATGGAATGATTCAACTGAGGCCATAGTCTCAGTCTGGCTTTCATCTGGATTTCTTATTTTTCTTCATGTTATGATCCTGGAGCTAGAATACCTTCCCATCTCACATGTGACCTCAACTAGGATGGCTGAACAGCTAGGGTTCGTCAGGTCTCTCTCTCTCTCTCCACACACACCCCAGTTATCCTTACGTGTTACCTTGTGCTTCCTCACTTCATGGTGATATCTTGGTAGCAGGATCATTCACAAGGTGTCTGGCTGCCCTGACAGTGAATATTTCAAGAGGACTGGATGAACCTGCAATGATTTTTAAGCCCTAGCCTCAAAAATTCTGGAATGTCACAAAATTTGCATTCTATTGGTCAAAAAAAACAGTAAGGCCAGTCCACCTTCAAAGGGAGGAAATTGGGTTCCACCTCTCAGTGGAAATAATAAAAATATACCTATGTCCATCTTTGATCTTTAATGTTTTTAAATTTCAGTCATCCAGAATTGAAAAATTATGTGTCATTAGATTTCACCTCACTCTTTTATGCTTCAGCCTTTTTTTTTAATGTTTTCTTTTTAATTGAAGTATAATTGATTTACAAGGTTGTGTTAGTTTCATATTCTTTTCCATTATGGTTTAGTACAGAGTATTGAATATAGTTCCCTGTGGTATACAGTAAGACCTTGTTGTTTATTCATTCTATATATAATAGTTTGCATCTCTTAATCCCAGACTCCCAATCCAACCCTCCCCCAACCCATCCTCCTTGTGCAACCACAAGTCTGTTGTCTATGTCTATGAATCTGTTTCTGTTTTGTAGGTAAGTTTATTTGTGTCATATTTTAGATGTTACCTATAAGTTAGATCATATGGTATTTGTCTTTCTCCTTTGGACTTATTTCTCTTAGTATGATAATCTCCAAGTCCATCCTTGTAGCTGCAAATGGCATTATTTCATTCTTTTTTATGGTGCTTCAACTTTTGTATATACCATTGGTGTTGCTTGTCAAAGACTTTTCCTTTCTTTTAGAAGAAGACTTTTCAAAATGTTCCCCTCCTCTTTCATCTGGTTTAGGCATCCTTTCCATGTATCCCGATAGTATCCTACTCTGATGCTTATTATACATATGTTTATGATCTAATTATTTATCTGCTACCCTTACCATACTGTGAACTTGTGAGTAGAGATTGTATTGTTGACATTTGTGTTAACCATGGAGGGGCTCCTCTCTCTTATATGCCTTCAAAGGAGAACCTGCTGTGTAGTTAATATACAGCTTCCAGCTGCTGTAACTCTGGGATCCACTGTAGCATCCATGTTAAAGCCATTTTCTCCCTGAGCTGCTCCTTGTCCATGACTGATGGCAGTATGTACCACAGCCAGGCCATTTCTGCCTGAGCAGGGTTCCTCTGGGCAGACTTTGTTCTGTGGCTATCAGTCTTCCTAAGATTATTTTTTTAATCTGAACTGCACTGTATTCTGATCCTTTTTTTTCTTCAGTTTTCCTCCTTTTTCTTTCTTCTTTCACAGATATCAGACCTGCATCACACATGGAAAAGTTCCCCTGCCTTCTGTATCCTTTCTCATTCATCTTTCCCTGGTGCTTTTTTCCCAATAAATTTCTTGCCCTTATAATTCCTCTTTCTATCTGATATTTAGAGGACCAGAACTGATATATAACTGCATCCCAGTGCCTTGCACTATTTGTAGGACAATATGATGGTTCAATTCATGATATCAGTAAAAATAATTAAAGGAATGAATATATAAATGGGTAAAACTATGTCTCCCCTCTATCATCTGCATAAAGTCTAGTCAGAGAAAATATTCTGCTATTCTAAACCAGTGAAGTTGGCACTGATAACAACCTCAGATTACCTTTTTATCCATATGTTGTATTTGTAAACAAAGCCTCTAGTGAATTATACAATGTATATTTAAAATTATTTTGAATTTACATTTCCCTCCTGCAAACCTTTCTCTGTAATTAAGCTAATAAAATGATAAGTGATGTTCTTACTGATAGTTTATAATTTATAATAATTTATGTCTATTTCTAGGTAGGCATCACATATTATCTTAAAAAAAGCTAAGTGCATCTTCCATTTTATTTATATAGATGTGTAATTATTCATCAAATAGTGACAATAAGAAATGGTATCTGTATACATAACAATATATTCTTTTACTAACTTGTATCAGGAAAAATTATTACCACTGGCAGACAGAAATATCAGGTTGTGAAAAAATAATGTTTATTATTTTTTAAGGTCAGTTGTACACTTTTCGTCCCTCTATGTACATTTCTGTCCCATGTCAAAACCAATTTTGTCCTAAATATGATCTAATAAGAAAACTCACAGGTTCATCATTTTGCTTGTGAGGTCAGTGATATTTATATCTATATAGGTTTACACTGAAAGTTACAAATGGTCATTCAGTACCTTATGAAGATACTTTGCCTGAAGAGATAATGTTCATGGAGTTTTCTCTTTGCAGACACTTATTTTATTACTTAAATTTAAAAACTTTTTCAAACTTTAATAGGTTCATTGCATCACTTCTATCCCCTTCTGATATAAAATATTAAATGTTGAGAGAAAGTGATAGGGGAAAATAAGAGATGAGTGATATTGATAAAAATCTTACATAATATTCACAGTAGTTTTTAATCCCCTTTATATTTATTCTGATTTTCCTGATAGTTAAAATTAGATCTTAAGAAATGAGCATCCTGCTTATTTTTCCGCATTAGTGGGAATTCTTATCTTCCTCCCAGTTCTCTTTCTGCATGAACCAACTGTAGTGACTTAGAGTGACCCAAATTTAAAGTGACTGCACTGATTAATTTTATGTTGATTCTATGCTACTTATGTCATTGTAGTCTTCTTTAATGGTTCATTTGATTCCATGGACCATTGTGTCCCTCATTCCAATTCTCCATTTTCTCTACCACATCTTCCCACTCATGGATCTTTGCTTTAAATTAATGTGAATTAAAATTTATTTTGAGAAAAAGAAGATAATTGGATACACTGAGTTGTCAACAGGGTCAATGGTCAGTGGTTTAAAATATTAAATTTGTATTCCTAATTTGACCACAACATTCTTTATTTTTAGTTTTTTTCTCCCTTATTTTTTTTCTATGATGTTATTTTTCATTTAGGTTTGCCATTAGTCCTTGTAGTTTTCAAAATAGCCAAAGTTAGTTGTGCCATCAGCTATTGATTAGCATCTAGAATTCTTAAGAGAAAACCACCAATTAAATTTGATCAACAAAGGAAAAATGACAATATACCTCTGTTGACCAACTCTTGTAAAAATGTAAAAAAAAAGCTCGTATTTAGAGAAATCTAACTGCCATTTCTTTGAAGACAATACTTTTTTTTTTCTAATTGTAGTATGTTTACAGTGTTTTATAGAAAACCTTTTTTTCCCTGTGAGTTTTGTGGTTTCAAGATTGGTTGAGTCATGGGCTATGAGATACATCTTATACTTAAAGATGTTTAAGACTTGATCGTTCCCTGCAAGAAAGGGACCTCTACTCTGATTTACATATGAAGTTTCCATTTCCTCCCCTGCTCCAACAGTTTAGTCTGTGTGTGTGTGTGTGTGTGTGTGTATTTTGATGAGAAAAGATACACTAGATTAAAATTAAAACACCTGTAATACTCTGCAATACTCTTTAACAGGGTGTGTTGGAAAATTTTCCTCTTCTTTTCTTTATGGTGAAGATTGAGTATAAGTTGTAAAAAGAAGAGGAACAAATTTATTATTATGAAGAAAACCTTCCTAGTAATAAGGAAAAAACAGACTCATAGAATGTAATTTTTCTAAATCCAGAAGATAAAACAATTAATTATCTTTATGCCCTCATTTTGATTTAATGTTAGAGAAGATTTTGGAGGAAAGACAGTTAAAAATGTGAATAGTTCAGTTTTTCAGATAAAAACATATCAACCATTTTACTGTTGTATATCCTTCACTATCACCATTTTAATATAAATCTGATTTGTGAAGAAATCCAATATTTTGTTCAGCCTTAAATGGCATAACAGTTTTTTGATATCTCTCCATGCTACTAGATTAACATGGGAAAATTTTAGTAACTCTTCACAAAGTTTGTCTCATTGTTCCATCTCAAATTATTGTATTTTTGTGACTCATTTATTGTAGCCTAGTAAAGGTAAATTAATACATTTAAGATACTTGAGATCCTACATTGGAAACTTTCCTCTGCCTGTGGTTTGGACAAATCACTTCTTTAGCTTTTGAGGGAGGTCATTGTAGTCATATCTTAGATCTTGGTATTATGACTTTAAATCCCTTCTGAGCGCCTTTTGGCAAAAAGAAAAATTTAATTAAAGTGAATGAATGAATGCATGAATGAAAAAGAATCCTGTCACTTTGCTTCTTTAAAGAACGTTTGATTTCAGTCTTGCTTTATTGGAAAACCTGTTGATAGTTTTTTAGCAGATTCAGAAAATGTAAAGAACATTGAGTCAAAGTAAAGCTATGGTAAGTAATTTTATTAATATATCAAATATTCTTTTTTATGTAGAAAAATGTAAATGAAGTGAAAATTTAAAATATATAACATATCAAAATGTATGCAATGATTGGACGGTTGTCAAATGAGAACCATGTAACACCTTGATCAGATATCGTAGTGATGGCTTAGCTTGGCTTAATCTATTTCTCATTCCTATTTTTTTTTTGAAAAAATAGTAAGAAGATGTAGATTACTTTCCTCTCTTCATTAGGGGAACTTTTAATATGATCATAAGACTACTGGGTATTTTTAGGTTAAATGACAGGAGAAATCCCTAGGGATAAAATTTACACCAGAGTCAGTATACCTATATCTTTGATCTTTTTTTCTTTCTTAATGTTGGCTTTCTTGATTAAAACAGCAGGGGTTCCCATGAAGAATGTTTGAAAATTTATTAGTGTAAATGATATTCTACATTTAGATGACTTTAAAAAATGAAGTAATGAATATATTCTTCTTAGTCTTTAGTTACTAAGTTACCTATTTCTAAACCTTTCACTGCTTATCAATTAACAAATATTTATCAGGCATCCATTCTCTGCAAGTCCCTATGCCAAATCCTAGGTAGACATACAAAAGAAATGAATAAATAAGGTAAATTCCCTTTAATGAATTTTTTTGGTCTAATACAGACAGATATTAACACGTGATCACAAGAAAAGTTTAATAACTCAAGCTTTATCTAACAAGAGCAGCAATTCCACAGACATCATATTTAGTACTTTAAATACAATACAAACTACTGTTGGTGTTAATATAATTGACTGTGTATGTTATTTATGAAAGTTAAGAGAGTAAATCCAGAGGGTTCATCCCAAGGAAAAAAATAATTCTTTTTCTTTTATTCTGTATCTGCATGAGATGATGTATGTTCACTAAACTTATAGTGATAATCATGTCATGCTGTAAGTCAAATCATTATGATGTACCCCTTAAACTTATACAGTGCTGTCTGTCAATTATATCTCAGTACAACTGGAAGGAAAAAAAAATTGCATGTGTAAAACCTTGTAGTTTATTTCTTTGCCTTCTCCATCAGTTTAAGCACGATATGTTAATTCATGAGCTGTAGTAATCAAATAATTTGGTTCAAATAACATGCTATCTCATTCAGAAATATTTGAGGAAACATTAGAATTCTGGTATGTTAAATAAAATGGTGACAAGTTGATCCAGGAATGCCTGCCTTTTGAACAAAACTCTATCATATTTCCTTAGGAAACTTTGATAGCTGCATTTAAAATTTTTTGAATAAATCTAGAATTATTTCTCTTGCATATTCCTTTATTCTCAGCCTGGGCCCATGTATCCTGAGAGCCCACAGTGAATTGCAACCTAAAGGACATTTTCTCATGTAACACGGTCATTTGGATTTTATGAAATACAAAGATGCAAACTTTTCCTTCTCTCCGTCATTCTCTACTGCAAGCTCAACCCTGGGATCTCTCCATTTATCAATTGTTTCATTCTATTCCTCAGTATGCTTCATTCTTATCTCATTTTAATTTGCTGGATAAGACGAAGGCATCATATTTTTTGAAGTAGGGAATACAATCCATTCACTCTGCAGCTTTCTTCTTAAAACTTTTGATGGCCTCACTTCATTATATTTTTAGTCATCAAAAGTCAGTCCATCAAAAATTTGCCTAAAATTAAAAATGAATATGCATTTATTTTTAAAAAGTAAACTCAGGACTTCCCTGGTGGCACAGTGGTTAAGAATCCACCTTACAATTCAGGGGACGTAGGTTCGATCCCTGGTTAGGGAACTAAGATCCTACATGCCTTGGGGCAACTAAGCCTGCGCACCACAACTACTCGGCTCGCGCGCCTCAACAAGAGAGCCTGCGTGCTGCAAACTATAGAGCCGTCGTGCACTCTGGAACTCACGCACCACAACTAGAGAGCCCATGTGCCCAGCAGTCTGCGTGCCACAACTAGAGAAGAGAAAACCCGCACACCACAACTAGAGAGAAGCCCGCTCGCCACAACGAAGATCCCGCATACCTCAACAAATATGTCGCGTGCCACAAGTAAGACCCGATACAGCCAAGAATAAATAATAAAATAAATAATAATACAATTTTTAAAAAGTAAACTCACAGAAGATAATCTACCCCAACTCACAAATTGGCCATACATTTGAAGAGTTAAGCTAAGTCATGCTCTAAGCTGTATCAGTCCGTGATCACTTTTTACTTTAATTCATGCATGTTTAGAAACTTAGTTAAGAACATAAGGTCTGCAATTTGACTGCCTGGAATTAAATCTGAGACCTACCCTTATGTAATTTTGGGTAACTATTTAACCTCTTCATGCCTCAGTTTCCTGTTCTGCATAATGAGTCTAATGGTAGTACCTAACACATAGAATTGTGAGAATTGAATGTTAGTATCTGTAAAGCATATACTATAGTACCTGGGCCATAAATGGCACTCAATTCATGTTTGCTGTTATTGTGAAGCATACGAAGAAAAAGCATCCCAAGTAACTGGAGATATGGTTTGAAAACTTAAACATTAAAATATATGTCATTAAATATTTAAAAGTTAAGAGATACAGTATGGAAGCTCTAAATATCCTTATTTCAGTTCTTTAAAGGTCAAATTAATTCTGAAAAGTGAGAGAGGCAGGTGAAAATGCACTTTGGAAAAAAGAATATTATTCAGTGACCGCTATCCAGAAACATTATTGAATATCAATTTTCATACAGTGCTTGAAGTTATATGTAATTGCAATATAAATTCCAATTTATTTGGGGGAATCTTATTAAACCATTTTATTTCTTTTTAAGGTACTGCCTAAGGTGTTTGTATATGCTTTTGAAAAACTTAATCAACTTAAAATATATTTTGGACTAAAATTTTAAGACATTACAATACTCTTCAAATAATTACATAACAGATGTTCAAGAAATGATAATGGTATCTATGTAAATACCATGATTACTCCCATTTTTATTGAGAAGAAGAAACTGATGCCAGGTTTCTAGTTAAGTGACTGAGTGGCAGTGATAAAAACTATCTATTACTTCGGAAACACTTAGTTAATGCTCATTAGGTTTAGTATTTGAAGGAAATGTATCAAAATAAATATAAAGGGAAACAATAGTATGCATATTAAATGAAGTAAGGGAGGATGGAAGGCAAGAAGGCAGGAAGGAAAGAAAGAAGTAGGGGAAGAGGGAAAACCTTTATAATCATGTGAGAATTCTTACCCCAAAAAAAGCCTTTATGTAGCCTGGAAGGGGGGGTTGGATTTAGTTAAATGTCTACTATATGGTTAATATTTATTTATAGTGAATACTATTAGGGGATAATTGTTCCATCATTAAATATTCAAATAAATCTGAGAACTGTATTGGGACTTAACCTAGGAGGTTTTGATCGTGGAGTTTAATCCTGAGGTAGAAGGTGAGGTGAAAGTCACCTGTGATCCTGTGGACTGTTATCTTAGGGCTTGAGCTGTGCAGTTCTTGATAGGGGAAGACGATCTGATCCTGGATATCAACTTTTTCTCATGTTATCATTTTATGTAATGTTTTCTAATTTTGAATTCAATTGTGATAGTTGATTCAAATATAATTTTATCATTATGAGGCCTTCAGACCTTGGTTTTCTCAAAAACCCCAGAGCTTCAGTGTGTATTTAAAACTAGAGCCATATCTTTTAAAGGTAGAACAAATAGAAAAATAAAACACAAATATGTCCTGTCTTCAGGTCTGCTGCAGGGCTCTATGTCACAAGTATAGGAACTCTGAAAGATGTATTTTAATAAACATCAATTTATTACAGGGTCAGAAGAGCTCTAATAATAATGAAAACACATAATGGTTATAAGTGACAGGTGTTCACTAGTGGCTGTGCCAGTGTAGGATTAAATGCAGTAAAGAGACAACTATGCACATAATTTAAGCAAGAGAAAATATGGTAGCACAGAGTGAAGTTAATGATAAAATTATTTTTAAAAAAAAACCTGTACTTAATGTGAAAACATATTAGGGGTTTCTCTTTCCATCTATTATTCCTTGGGGGTATATTGCTATCCTTCTCCTTCCTAGTTTTATCTTTCAGTGTGGCTTCAGTGCAGATAAACAAAGGTATTTGTTTTAACAATGATTTCTAGTCTCTGTTAGACTAACTTAAAATATTGTGCAGGTTCCAATTTATCTAAAGGAAAAGGTGACATCTTTACCACCTTACTGTTTGTTTTCTCATTAATATCATTAATGATATTATAAATATTTCATGTGTCTTCTACATGTATATGTGAATCATGTTTTTACTTTTTGAAAATCCACTTTGATATAATTTATTGGGTTTGTAACAGAGAAAGAAGATTTTTAGAAATTGATAAATGTCCTAAGAAACCATAAAGAAATGTTAAGATTCCAAAATGGTGGTTAGTTCAGTCTTCTTGAAGCATCATGATTAATCATGGTTAATCAAATCGAGTAATGGCAGGAAGACTATGAACTGGAATTCTGATGAAGGCAACATCTGTGATGATTAATGTTATGGAGGAGATTTTTAAGTAAGGATGTTTTACCCTGTTGGCAGAGCTGTAGAAAACCATATGTATAGGCATACCTCATTTTATTGACATTGCTTTATTGCACTTCACAGATATTGTGCTTTTTAGAAGTTGAAGGTGTGTGGCAACCCTGTGTCCAGCAAGTCTATTGGTGCCATTTTTTCCAACAGCATTTGCTCACTTTATGTCTGTGTCACATTCTAGTAATTCTCAAAGTATTTTGAACTTTTTCAGTATTATTATATTTGTTATGGTGGTCTGTGATCTGGGATCTTTGATGTTGCTATTGTAATTGTTTTGGGGTGTCATATAAGATGGTGAACTTAATTGATAAATATTTTTTGTGTTTTGACTGCTCCATCCACCTCTCCCTCTGTCTGCAGGCCTCCCTATTCCTTGAGACACAACAGTATTGAAATTAGGCCAGTTGATAGCCCTACCATGGCTTCTAAATGTTCAAGTAAAAGAAAGAGTTGCACCTCTCTCACTTTAAATTAAAGCTAGAAATGATTAAGCTTGGAAGGCATGTCAAAAACCCAGATAGACCAAAAGCTAGGCCTCTTGTGTCAAACAGTTAGCCAAGTTGTCAACGCAAAGGAAAAGTTCTTGAAGGAAATTAAAAGTACCACTCCAGTGAACACATGAATGATAAGAAATCAAGACAGTCTTATTGCTGATATGGAGAAAGTGTTAGTGGTCTACATAGATCAAACCAGCCACAACATTCTCTTAAGCCAAAGCCTAATCCAGAGCAAGGCCCTAACTCTCTTCAGTTCTGTGAGGACTGAGAGAGGTGAGGAAGCCGCAGAAGAAAATTTGAAGCCAGCTGAGGTTGTTTCACAAGGTTTAAGGAAAGAAGCCATCTCCATAAGATAAATGTGCAAGGTAAAGCAGAAAGTACTGATGTGGAAGCTGCAGCAAGTTATCCAGAAGGTCTTGCTAAGATAATTAATGAAGGTGGCTACACTAAACAACAGATTTTCAATGTAGACAAAACAGCCTTGAGTTGGAAGAAGATGCCATTTAGGACTTTCACAGCTAGAGAGAAGTCAACGCCTGGCTTCAAAGCTTCAAAGCTCAGGCTGACTCTCTTGTTAGTGCAGCTGGTGAGTTTAAATTGAAGCCAGTGCTCGTTTACCATTCTGAAAATTCTAGGACCCCTTAAGAGTTGTACTAAATCTACTCTGTGCTCTATAAATGGAACAACAAAACCTGGATGACAGTGTATTTTTTTTTAACAACATGGTTTACTGAATATTTGAAGCCCACTGTTGAAACCCACTGCTGAGAAGAAAAGATTCCTTTCAAAAGAATACTGCTCATTGACAATGTACCTATTCACCCAAGAGCTCTGATGGAGATGTACAATGAGATTAATGCTTTTTAAAATTAAGGTATGTACATTGTTTTTAGACATAATGCACACTTAATAGACTGTAGTATACTGTAAGCACAACTTTCATATGCACTGAGAAACCAACAAATTCGTGTGACTTGCTTAATTGTGATATTCACTTATTGTAGTGGTCTGAAACTGAACCCACGATATCTTTGAGGTATGCCTGCATAGGAATTCCCCAGTCAAATAACTTTTCACATTCTGACATCAATCATCAAAAGCTACACCATCCAAGGGACTTCCCTGGTGGCGCAGTGGTTGAGAGTCTGCCTGCCGATGCAGGGGACGCGGGTTCATGCCCTGGTCTGGGAGGATCCCACATGCAGCGGAGAGGCTGGGCCTGTGAGCCATGGCCTCTAAGCCTGCGCGTCCGGAGCCTGTGCTTCGCAACGGGAGAGGCCACAGCAGTGAGAGGCCCGCATACCACAAAAAAAAAAAAAAAAAAAAAGCTACACCATCCAGCCATTCCCTCCTCACCTACCAGAATTGCCCACTGGCTGATGGGAAGGAGGAACAAACAAGAATAAAGCTGCTTCATTAAACCTGTATAGGTTTAAACTCTTCTTAATTACATTTGAATTTAGGGAGCCCTAAATTACTAGAAAAATAGCTTCAATAAATAACTAGTCTCCCACTTGAATTAGGACAGCAACTTTAAAAAATTTGTTTTATTTATTTTTGAATCTGCAGCATCTATTACAGTACATAGAAGTCACTCAGAAAATATTTGGTGAATAAATAAATGTGCAAAAACTCTGCATGAAGTTGAAATTAATGAGGCCATTGAGTATAGCTATTCCTCGTTATGAAAAAAAAAAGCAGAAAGGACTGTGATGCTAGTTTCATCAAGTACTAAGCTTTAGAGGAAAAACCATACATTTTACAATTAACAATTTAAGTTCAAATCTAGTTGTGCTTCTTACTAGCTGGGTCAACATGAGCAGCTGTATTAACCCCTCTGAGATCATTTCCTAATATGAGGCAGTTAAAGATTTATTGTATACCATTAAGATATGTTGTGTGCATTAGATAGTCTTTGAGACATATAGTAGTTCCTCTATTAATTCCCTTTCATTAAACTGCTTTATGATAAACAATAAATTAAAAAATTAAAAATAACCACACATAACTGTTGTTCATAATCTTCTAGATATTTTAGTCATCATTAAATTTTATTGTATATTCATTTTGGTAAAGGTCCAAAACAAAATTGCAATAGCACAGATCTTTAATTTTATCAAAAAAGTATGTGTTTATTTACATCTTCATATTCACCAAGGGTCTTCAATAAATTTTCTGCTAGTTTTCCTTTCTATATGTAATTATTTGCTCTCAAAATGCTAGTTGTTTTAAGGGATCTCTTCTATAGATCTCTATATAAACACTTAAACTGCTATCACTTGCTCTATTAATTAACATACATAAGATTAACCAAGTGATGTCATAGTTTACAAAATAATGCTTTGTGTTTAGTAGTTTCTTATTTACATGAATGTGAGAGAATGAGCTGGCAATCTGGCTTTAACATCTGTTGCTCAATTGCTAGCCAGAAATAATTCTGCAGATTGCAGTGTCTTTAGTCAGTGCCCCAGGTATGGCTGTTCTTTCTTATCAGATGAAGATCTTCTTAAAGAGAGATATTCAGAAGGTCAAGTTGAGATGTAAGAATGGAAGGGTACTCATTTTGCTAGTAGAAAAATCTATAGTTGTCAGAATTAGTTTCTATTGTTAGAATAGAAGTAGAATCTCTTGGAGTTCAACTCCTAGACATTATGATTATTTTTTTTCTAACGGGGAACTTGCACAATGGTAAATAGCTCTTTAGGCTATTTTAATATATAGTCTTAAGTAAGAGCTATTTACTTAAAAGTTTATCCATATTTTTATAGTGAAAAAACATATTTGAAGAAAACCATTCTCTAGCCAGTAAACTCAAGCTGATGTAAGGAAGATAACATTTGATTCTAATGCATATTCAGTCTATTCCTTCCATCTACTAGCAATGGAGTTTAATGTTTCATTACAAGGATAAAAATCAAATGCGTCCATTGAAAAAAAAATTGTCAGTATATCTCTTATCTTACTTTGATTTGTTAGCAAGTTTTAATTTAATTGATTCAAAAATAGCTGAAGCACTGCAGTTAGCAACTAGTAGATGCTCATTGCTATTGAGACCAGTATCAAATCATTTGTCTGTGTTTCCCTTTTAAAAATCTGACCATGTTCTCAAAAAAAAGAGTCCTGATTTGTAGAATTTTCCCATTTTCATGGAGTAAATACTCCCACTGCAGCTGAAAACAAGCTATTACTACCAATATGACATTACTGAACATATAGTTGGGAATAACTACACAAACTGTTGGAAACTTAAGGGCCAGCAGCTCTGGCACATCACTTATAAAGTTGTTTGCTCAAAGAAACATGATGTTTACTTCTTCCTTGCTTAGAATTGAATTAAGTGTATTCGGCTAGCTTAAAATAATTACTTTTCCAGAGAATAGCTATAAAAGGAAATTTGGATGGTATTCAGACTTTGGAGGTAAAGTCTAAAAATAAACCAAAGAAAACATATGACACGTATACTTATCATATGGAAGTCTCTCATTCCCCATATTTTGCTCTATTAAATCAAGGCCCTATATAGATTATTTTTATTAGCTAGCACACCATGATATAATAAAGATATTAACAAAGATTTTAAAGGCAAAAATGCATAGTTGTTCTCCTGTGGATGTTTATTGTAGCCATACAAATAAAAAAAGTCATTGTAGCTGCAGAATAAGGATGGGTCCCCCTCAAGATTTGGTTCAGGTGTTTGTACTAATGATGCCACACACATACACACAAAGAGGGTATGAAAATATTTATTATTCTTGGGAGAGAATAAGAGGACTCCAAACCTGGTAAATGGAGTAAGATGAATTAGACTGAAAGAGATGAAAAGTCATGAGCCATGCTCATTTTAAGAAAGATGACTTCACCTGCTCATACTCCTATTGAAGTCAGAGGGAGGTGTCCAGTTAAGTTTTTTTTAATCTTGAGGAAATTATGTTGAGGAACCTGCTTCAAAAGGAAGATATACTTTGGGATACTCTGGATAAGCAAATGAAATTTCAAATCTCTTAATTTTACTATTTCCAGCAGAGTTTTAGGATCTGTGATTATCAAAAAAAAAATGTAAAGATATTTCAGGTAGATGATACATACCTTGCTGCTGAGGACCCAGCAGTCACATGGGGGAGAACATGTGTCAATATTAGTAAAGAACATCAGGAGAATTTAAAAGGTAAATCTTAATATATGTGATCCTAAAAATAAAATGATAAAAACCGAGGGCAACTATTGAAATAAAATGTGTCACTATATTTCTTCCATGGATTTGTTAGTAAATTGTAATATAATGGATTTAAAAATAGCTAAAGCACTCCAGTTAGCAGCTAGTTGAGACCAATATCAATATAGTTTTCTCTCTCCTCCATCTTTAAAAAATGCTGTTAATTCCTGAGTGTTATGCGCTCAGAAGAGTGTCTTGAAGTCCTTTCCTTTGAATTCTGCAAGTTTTCCTCTGTTTAATTAGGAAATTGTAAGTTTGAGAAAATTTAGTGAGAGGTCTTAATGACACAATCATGAGTATAGTTTATAAACCTGATTATGCTGTTTGAGTGTGTAAGGCTGTCAAAGACTCCAAATCAATAATAACAGAGTTGTGGAAAGATACACTTCAGTAGAAGATGAAAAAACATTGCTGAATGGAAAGTGCTCATGTATAACAGTGATTTTGTATTTTAAGGAGTGTCCCACAATAAGATGCTGTGCTAAGGAAACATATTAATATGGGAATTTGACAGATATGAAGAAAGCAGAGGTAAATATTAGCTATCATATTCCAGGGCCAGTTACACCTTAAACAACAGGTGAAAAATAAATTACTGTGTAAGTATTTCATTAAAGATGCTAATAACTATTTTGAGATTTGTTATCATTTAAATTCACAAAGATTTATTGAGCATATCCTGTTTTCTAGTCATTGGACATACACAGATAAATGTGTCTTAGTTTTCATAAAGATAATGCTGATTTTGATAACACTAAATGAATAAATAAGAAGCATATTGATTATCTCTTAGAAGTCAATGCTTAGAAGATTAAATAGCTAATTTATTAGTTGAGTACAACCATAATCTTGTCTATTAGTAGCACAAACATATTCCAACCCAGGACCATTTATTATAACCCAGTAATGCTGTTAAATGAAGGACACTGAATATATGAGGAGGAAATAATTTTAAACAAATTGCACATGAATTAGTTTGACTATAAATTTAAAATGCACATTTATCGATCCTGACAGCTCTCAATCTAGCAACTCATTTTCATGAAATAGTGTCTTGTCAGGATGATTAACTATTTTGCAAGGTGCTGTCAATCACATAAATCCTGAAAGTCTCAGCTTCTGTTTGCTTCTCTCTGATTTCCTGTGCTGTTTTCTACCACCACATTATTGATTTCACCTTATTTCTGCAATGATGAGTAGTGAAGTAGTGAATTTATGAAGACAGATTTAGGAGTTACTTTGATTCCATAATATGAAAGTACTTCAAAAGAGCCTGCTATATTTTTAAATGCATTTCACTTCAAGAAAAATTATATTGTCTATCAAATTACAAAATTGTGTTTTTGGGGGTTTGGGCAGTTTAGATAAGTTTTGACATTGTTTAATATCCCTTAAATAAGAAAGTATTTCAATTTACAAAACGAAATATATGGAAACTAAAGGTAGACTTCCTTATGAGGCAAAATATATTTTAAATTGAGAAATATTACAATGTATATCTTGGTAATAAATGAGTTTATTATGAGAAGTGAACAATTTAGTGTTTTAATATATGTAAGCCTCATTTTGAATAAGTGCTTATACTCAAATCATTTATCTACCTAGTTACTTTTTTCCTGATATAAAAATTATGATGAGAATAACTTATCTAAGAAGTGAAATATATCTCCACATATTGTTCATAGATAAGCTAGTCAGTTACAAGGTTTCTAATAAAAACATTTTGCACAAGACACTTGTCTATCAGAATTCTGAGATATTTACAATATTCCATATGAATTAAAATTTAATTTCCCTTGCATAAACTCACAATGCCAAAATCTGAATGTGTTTTACTGTTGCTTGTATCTCTGTTTCATTCTAAATATTTCTCTAAAATCAATCTACTGTACATTTCAGAGTCCTACATTGTGTTCCTCTTCTCTTTCTGGGTGACAGTTACTCCAATCTAGGCCAATTTTTTTTTAAATGTTAAGGCCATGAGGTGTTTTAGGGTGGTGGTGGAAGTTAATATGCACAGTCCCGCAAAAGTAGAATCATTTGACAAGAAATAACTTCTTAATTGAAGTCTGTAATTAAATTTAATAATCTGAGTTTAATTTGTTAAAAGATATTGTTTAAAGACATGTTAAAAGTTGTTTTACAGAACTTAACTCATTGCTTTACTGGGTGTTTGGACTAATTTTGTCATTTTAAAAGTGAAGATAATCAGAAACTACTTACACAGCCCTTATCGAGTGTCCACTGAGTGCCAGACATACGGCTATCCTTTGAGAATAATAAATCAGCTATGATCAGTGACTCCAAAGAGTTCATTGCTTGATGAGGTATTAGAAGACACACATACAATTCACCATCCTACAGTAGGATGAATATTTACAAGGGATATGGATAAAACACTATGGCAGCACTCCTCAATAGAAATGGTTTGCAAGACATGCATATAATTTAAAATTTTCTAATGGTTTCATTAAAAATGTAAAATACATATTTAAGATAAATTCTAGGAATTGATTTATGTAATTCAAATATCTAACGTAGTTATTATAAGCATTTAAGAAATATATTTTACCTTCTTTTTCATACTAAGACTTCAGTTTCTGGTGTGTGTAATACACTTACAGCCACATTTCAAGTGCTCAGTAGCCATATGTGACTGGTGGCTACTGTAAAGGAGAGGTCAGCATTATGGAATTGTAAAGGAAGGAGCAGTTTACTTAGACATAACTGTGTCTTGCCTGTCCTTTTGTTTTCCATTCATATTACCAAACTTTGTTGTCCATCTCTTTTAAAAATAGGCCAAATTTAAACAAATACTGAAAGCAAATCAGAACTTGGTGCAACACATGCAGAGAGTAATATTATTTTGAAATTAGTTAAATATATTGTACAGAAATGTAACAATTCCCTACTACACTCAAAAACCGTGGGCCAGGAGAACAGTACCGACAAGAAAACCAGTACTTCCAACTTAAAGCTCTATACAGGGTGATTTCAACAGTGAATATTTAGTTGGGATGTTCTTGAAGCAGACCAAACCCCTTGGTACTAAAAATATAGGAAAGTAACCTTTAGTTCCAAGGTAGTTTTTTTCCAAGGAACATTTTTTGACAAATATGCTGGCTTTCAGCAGTGTTTTTGGTAAATGTCCTCATGGCAGGAGCATTTTGGCCTGAGATTGTAGAATTGGGATGATTTTATAGGTTAGTGAAATGAGCATGGGCTTTGATTCTAGATCCAGGTGTAATTTTTATTTTGTAATGAGAGATACTACTATCCTCGAAATATTATTGTAAGAATGAAATGAGATTGATCATGTGTCACTAGAATACAGACTGGTCTCCTGATACTGGCTTTAATAAATGTTAATGATCTTTCTTGTTCTCTTACTTTATTAACATTGTTATCAGTATTTCTTAAAGTCTAGGAATACTATTAGCAAATTATTTTGACAATAGAAAAAAAAATTAGAAGGCTGAACTTCAAAATAAAACCAAGTCAACTGCGCTTACTATGGAAAGTGAGTTGAAGGATGCAAAAGCTGAAACATCAAACAGATGTTTCCAATTTTTTTGTTAAATTATTTTCAGATTTGGGGTCATCAAGTCATGTCAACAAGACCTATTTTCTATTTTTATTTAATGTGACAACAGTAAAGGTAACACATACACAAACAAGATTTTTTTAACTGTAGACCTATTCCTAGAAGAGCAGATAAAAAAGTAGCAAAGGGGCAATTTTGAGAACAAAAATGCTTTTAACTTAAATTGCCATTTGCATAAATTTCTATTAAGATTTAAGATTTGAAAAAGTTCTTAAGGTGATGCTGTAACTGACTAACTTGTAGCCTTAATTATTTAAATGCACCATCTTATTTGGCAACAAAATTAATCTTGGGGAGTCAGTAATGCCTTGGGTCAATTTATTATATACAACTAAGACAAAATTAATTGTAACTTTTTTTCAAGAAAAGAATATTAATTTAAACTCAAATTTTCCAAATTCATACATTTATTGCCATCACATTATTATTCATATATTATTTGAAATAAACATACCAAGAGGGATAAAAAAGTTACCATGGGAAGGATAATAAATATTTTATATGTTGGATATTAATTAGGATGTAGTTGATAAAGGAATGCAGTGTTCCTACACTGTAAATTCTGGGATTTGTAATGATTAAAAATGAGATGATAATGGTTGTTTGTATGTGACAATACCTTTCAAATAATTTTTCTGGTTTTAGCTTTAAATTAAGTTTTTAAGCAGTTTTATTGGCATATAATCAATATGCAAATAATTGCTCATATTTAATGAGTACAATTTGATGAGTTTGGGCTTATGAAAACACCAGTAATACCATCACTGCAGTTAAGATAATAGACAACACTTCCCAAAGTTTCAATGTATCCCTTTGTTTTTGGTGTTTGTTTTTTGTGGGAAGAATAGTTAACATGAGATGTACCTTTTCACAAATTTTGAAGTACTAATTACCATATTGTTACCTATAGCACCATATTGTATAGCAGATCTATAGAACTTATTCATCTAGCTGAATTCATAACTGAAATTTTACTCATTTAACAATAAAGGCCCCACTCCCCAGAACCTGCCAACCACTAGTATATTCTCTCTATACCTCATATAAGTAGAGTCATGCAGAATCGGCCTTCTGTGACTGGCTTATTTCACTTAACATAATGTCCTCCAGGTTCATCTATGTTGTCACAAATCGCAGAATTTCCTTCTTTTTAAGGCTGAATAACATTTAATTGTATTTAAATTAAACATTTTCTTTACCCATGTATCTGTCAATGGACACTTGGTTTGTCTCCATAGCTTGGGTATTGTAAATAATGCTGCAATGAACATGGGAATGCAAATATTTCTTTGATATCCTAATTTCAATTCTTTTGGATATATACCCAGAAGTGGAATTGCTTGATCATATAGAAGTTCTGTTTTTAATTATTTGAGGAACTTCCATACTGTTTCCAATAGCCACTGCACCATATTGTTCCAGTATCTCTCCATCCTTAGTAACACTTCTTACTTTTTTTTATAATAGCTGTCTTAACAGGTGTGAGGTTATATTTCATTGCAGTTTTTATTTGTATTTTTCTGATAATTAATGATGTTGAGTATCTTTTAATATACTTGTTGAGCACTGCATGTTTTACTTAGAGTAATGTCTATTTAAGTCCTTTGCCCACTTTAAATCAAGTTATTTGTGGGTTTTTGGTTGGTTTTCTTTTTTTTTGGTGTTGTTTTTATTATTGAGTTATAGGAGTTCCTTATATATTTTGGAAATTAACCCCTTATTAGATATATGGTTTGAAAATATTTTCTTTCATTTCATAAGTTGCCTTTTCATTGTGTTGCTTGTTTCCTTTACTATGAAGAAGCTTTTTTGGATATAGTCCCACTTGTCTATTTTTGCTTTTGTTGCCTATGCTTCTGGTGTCATATCCAAGAAATCATTGCCAAGATCAATATCAAGAGGCTTTTCCCCTGTGTTTTCTTTTAGGAGTTTTATAGTTTTATGTCTTACATTTAAGTCTTTAATCCATTTCGAGTTGATTTTTGTGTTTAGTGTAAGGTAGGGATGCAATTTTATTTCTTTTGCATATGGATATTCAGTTTTCTCACAAACACTTTCAAAAATTGAAGAGAAGGGAGCCTTGCCAAAATCATTGTATGAAGCCAGCATCACCCTGATACCAAAACCAGACAAAGACACTATAAGAAAAGAAAATTACAGGCCAACATCCCTGATAAGCATACATGTAAAAACCTCAACAAAATACTAGCACACCAAATCCAACAGTACATTAAAGGGATCATTCAACATGAACAAGTGGGATTTATCCTTGGGAAGAAAGAATGGTTCAACATCCACAAATCAAACAATGTGATACACCACATTAACAGGATGATGGATAAAAACCACGTGATCATCTCCACAGGCAGAAAATTCATTGGACAAAATGCAATATCCTCTTATGATAGAAAAACACTACATACTAGGTATAGAAGGAATGTACCTCAAAATAATAAAGGTTATATATGACAAGTTCACAGTTAGCATTGTACTTAGTGCTGAAAATTTTAAATCTTTTCCTCTAGGATTAGGAACAAGACAAGGATGCCCATTCTGATTACTTCTATTCAGTATAGTACTGAAAGTCCAGTACAGTTAGGCAGGAAAAAGAAATAAAATGAAGCCAAATTGGAAAGGAAGAGGTAAAATTACCTCTTATTGCAGATGACATGATCCTATACATAGAAAATCATAAAGACTCCAACCAAAAAGTATTAGAGCTAATAAATTCAGTAAACTTTCAGAATACAAAATCAACATACAAAAATCAGTTCCATCTGTATATACTAATGATGAACCATGTGAAAAGAAATTTATGAAAATAATCTCATTTATGATAGCATCAAGAAGAATAAAATATGTAGTATAGTTAACCAAGGAGGTGAAAATTTGTACAATAAAAACTAGAAAACACTAATGAAAGAAATTAAAGCATACACGAATAAAGAGATATACCACGTTTTTGTTTTTTTTTTTTTTTTTTTTTGCGGTACCCGGGCCTCTCACTGTTGTGGCCTCTCCCGTTGCGGAACACAGGCTCCAGATGCACAGGCTCAGCGGCCATGGCTCACGGGCCCAGCCACTCCACGGCATGTGGGATCCTCCCAGACCGGGGCATGAACCCGTGTCCCCTGCATTGGCAGGCGGACTCTCAACCACTGCGCCACCAGGGAAGCCCCTATACCACGTTTTTAATTGGAAGACTAAATATTGTTAAAGTGTCCAAACTACTCAAAGCATCTATAGGTTCAATGCTATTCCCATCAAAATCCCAATAGCATATTTTGCAGGAATAGACAAAAAGTCTCATATTTTTAAATTGAAGTATAGTTGATTTACAATATTATATTTTTTCAAGTGTACGATATAATGATTAGGTATTTTTATAGCTTATACTCCATATAAAGTTTTATAAAATATTAGCTATATTCCCTGTGTTGTACCTTACATCCTTTTGTAAGTAGTTTTAACCTCTTAATCCCCTTCACGTATTTTGTCCCTTCCCCCAGCTCTCTTCCCATTGATTACCACTAGTTTGTCCTCTGTTCCTGTGAGTCTGTTTCTGTTTTGTTTTATTCCTTTGTTTTATATTTTAGATTCCACTTATAAGTGAAAACATAATATCTGTCTTTCTCTGTCTGACTTATTTCATTAAGCATAATACCATCTATGTCCATCCATGTTGTTGTAAATGGCAAAATTTTATTCTTTTTTATGGTTGAGTAATATTCCATTATAGATATAGGTATAGATATAGATATATTTCACATCTTCTTTATCCATTCATCTGTGGATGGACACTTAGTTTAGTTCCATATCTTGGTTATTGTAAATAATAATGTTATGAACATTGGGGTGCATATATCTTTTTGATTTAGTGTTTTAGTTTCCTTCAGATACATGCCCAGGAGTGGAAATGCTGGATCCTATGGTAGTTCTGTTTTTCATTTTTTAGGAACTGCCATATTGTTTTCCATAGTGGCTGTACCAATTTACAGTCCCACCATCAGTGTACTAGCATTCCCTTTTCTCCACATTCTCGCCAACACTTGTTATTTCTTATCTTTTGATGATGATAACCATCCTGACAGGTGTGAGGTGATATTTCATTGTGGTTTTGATTTGAATTTCCCTGATGATTAGTGATGTTGTGTTCATATGGATCACAAAATCCCAAGAATAGCCAAAGCAATCTTGAGAAAGAAGAACAAAGCTGGAGACATCACAATTCCTGATTTCAGAATATATTACAAATATTCAGTAATCAAAACATTATGGTACTGGCATAAGGACAGACATGTAGAGCAAAGGAAGAAAATAAAGACCACAGAAAAAATTTCATGCATATATAGTCAACTGGCCTTTGACAAGGGTGCCAAAATACACAATGGGGAAAGGATAGTTTCTTCAAAAATTAAAACTTTTAAATGAAATTGTCAGAATTAATTTTCAGTCAAATGAAGGTCATGAAATAAAGAATATAGTCAACATTTTAAGATTGACTTGAACTCTTGGATTTGAAGATTTATGCCCATAAGTTCAAGCATTTTACGGTAAATTCAAATCTGTTACATTTTAAAGGAGTATTTTTTTTGATAAATTATCTTTCTTAGTTGAAGCACATTATTGAGAACAGGATATAGCTTTATAGATTCTCCAGGTCTGAGATCAATTCTTAATTATTTCTATCAAAGAGTAAATAAAATATATATAAAACATCATAAGCTCAGAAATTATGTTTAGGATAAATAAATGTGGGGTGAAAAGCAGATTGGTAAAACATTCTGAGGCCAAACAAGACAGTCAAAGTCTAAAGAAAATAGAGATTTGACTGTTTTTTAATAAACTATTAATGTGAGATTTAAAGATAAAACATATATTTGGTATATTTGTGTCTCTAATTAAAATTGTTATGTTATATTGATAACATCATTTTATCAGATGATTTACATCATCAAGAGTCTTAATGCATTTCTAAGAAGGTCCAAATCCAACTTAATTGGAAAAATATAATTTTAGAACCTGTCCTCACAACTCTGAATTTTTGTCCATTCAAGTTTCCGTGTGTAAGGTTCCTAATTGGACAGTTTGCATTTGAATCCAGTAACGTTGGTAATAAGATTTTAATTTATTTAAGAATAATTAAAAGTTGTAATTGAGAAATAATAGTCTTAAGTGTTGTACCACTAAAACACTCCAAGTTTCTTCACTGAGTAGATTTAAGAATAAGAGAAAAGTTAGATATATTTCTTACTCAGTTATAGAGCCAATTCACAGTAGACCACTTCTACGTTGAAACTGACTGTAATAGCTTTTAGAGCAAAATATCATTTGCAATCATTTGAATTGCTCCCTGATAAGGTAGTTTACAACATGCTACAGAGAATTCTTTCAGTAGATTGGGAATGTTATGATCTCTTTCAAGAATAAGAAGTATTTATTTTTAATAGCTAATGGATTTTTGACATAATATGGTTAATTAATTGTATCCTAGTCTGATTTCCATTTTAAAATGAATAAAACTCATTATAAATAATACTTATAACCCCTAATTTTTATTTTACCATGTGGCAGTGTGTGGCCTTACAAACTTGTCATTTTATCCTCAAAGAACTACCTTATAATCTAAGTTCATATATCTCACATATACTGATTTAGTTAAGGATGCTCAGAGAATGCAAGTAACATACTCAATACCACACAGCTGATCAAATTATTAGGTCTTATGTGACAAAAAAACAGGCTCCTTGACATTTACAGTAAAAGGTTCTGAGTATAACAACAGCTCTTTTGAAATAATTTCACACCTGAAAATTGGGAAACTATAAAACAAATATATATGTAATGAAATCATCTCTTTGGGTTTTATATAAATACCCTTAAATGTCAAGGATATTTTAACTTTCGGAGAAGACCTATTGCAATTTTTAAACATATAGCCCTATAAGATTTTTAATTACCATGTGTGTTTTAATTAATGTTTTTAAGGTTTGAGTTAATTGCAAATTGATTTAAAGTTATAAGAAATACTACAAAATATCTGATGTACACTTTGCCCAGTTTTTAGCAATGGTAACATCTTACAAAACTGTAATACAGTATCAGAGCCAGGATATTGACACTGACATAGGCAAGACACATGACAGTCCAATCACCACAAGGGTCTCTTATGTTACTCTTTTATAACCACACCCACTTCCCTCTCACACAAACCCCGCACATCCTCTACTCAATCCCTGGAACCCCTAATCTGTTCTCCATTTCTAATGTCGCTATTTCAAGAATGTTATACAAATGAAATTTTACAGTAAAATTGGGATTGGCATTTTTTTTTTCACTCAGCATAATTCTCTGGAGATTGATCGAGGCTTTTATGTGTACTGTCAAAAATAAATAAACCTAGACATTAGTTAAAGTGTTAAGGACAAATTTTAATCAGTAATATACTATAGCAATAGAAATAGAGTCCAGTGAGAACTGAACTTCTCTTTGTACAGAAGTGACTGGTAGTTTTAAGGGAGAATGAAAGAATAGGGAGTGGGGTGAGTGGACATCAATAGAGTCAGAGAAGTGAAAAATTACAAAAAGCTGAAAAGGGGTGTTAGTCCATGGGAAAACTATTTGGTTTTGCTCACTGACACTTATCTATAAGTTAAGCTCTGACCCTACCACAGAGACTGGGAGACAGGGCCCTATCTTCAGGTAAGAACAGGCTTAACTCAGTAAACTCATTTGGTGGCCTTTAGTTTTCTCAGGCACTTTAACGGGGCCTAGGGTCATCCAAGGGATGTGGTCTTAAGCTGTTGGAAACTATATTAGTGTTTGTTCAAGTCTTTATAGACTAAGCTAAGGCTTAGTCCAGAAGAGGACTCAGAGGAGCCTTGCTAGAATTTGCTCAAAGAGAGAATCTTTTTCAGTATCAGTAGTTTATTTCTTTTTATTATTGAATATTCCCTGATGTGGATTAGCACAGCTTGTGTAACCATTCGCCTGTTGAAGGGCATCTAGGCTATCACCAGTTCTGGATATTATTAATAAAGCTACACTGAATACCTGTGTGTAGGGTTTTCTGTGAATCTAAATTTTCAATCTATGGAATAAATTCCAGGAATATTATTACTGGGTCACATAGTTCCATGTCTAGTCTTGTAAAAAAATTACCAAATTGTATTCCAGAGTAGCTGTATTATTTAACATTACCCCCAACAATGTATAAGTGATAGAGTTTCTCTGCATTCTTACTAGCATTTGATTTTGTCATTGGTTTTCTTTTTTTTTTTTAATTTAACCATTCTGGTAAATGTATAGTGATATCTCATTATAGATTTAATTCTCATTTCCCTAACAGCTAACAACGTTGACATCTTTCCACGTGCTTATCTGCCATCTGTATATCCTCTATGATGAAATGCCTACTCACGTTTGGGCTCATTTTAAAATTACATTGTTTGGTTTTTACTGTTGAGTTTTGAGAGTTCTTTATATATTCTGGATATAATAGATTTATACAAAAGGTTATCATAAGAAATCTTCTAAGATTTATTAAGTTTACTGTTTACTTTAATGCTAAAATAGTGAGAACGAGGTTTTTGTGAGTAAATAAATTCCACAAATAAATCTTCATCAATTTGATACAGATTGCCATAACCATGAAAATTGGTAAAATATCAATATACTGTTGAATAATGATCGTTTCTGTTTTGTTTATTTGGCCATTTTTTTGGTCTATTCATTTCTACCATTCTATTATCCAATTATTAAAACTTTATCTGGGTGGATGTAATTTTAATAAGACCTAGAAGAATGAACCATGCCTGAAAGTGAAAACCAGGTGTCCAAATCTTGACTTTGGAGTACACTGGTCTCATGTGCTTCAGCTATCTAAAAGAGAGTTATAGAGCTTTCCAGTGAAATATACTAAAATTGATTTGAATCCTAAGATAATGAAAACTACCAGGACTCAAATGCTCAAACTGTGTAATATTTAATTAATTCATATCCCACTTTCTTCCAGAGGTAAAACAAAGGATAACAACAGGATTGATGTTGGTCAATTTGCAAGTAAAATGTTATTTGAAGGAGCTTGCTGGTAGTTGACTATTAAATTTGACTTTCCAATTTTCATGAATTTTACACCTCTTTCTTACCTCTAAAATCATGTTAAACTCGTTTTATTCAACCTCTTTATTTATGAATACTTTGAATACTCAGTATACTTCAAATACTCTTATTTCTTGAGCTAGTTAATTTTTGCTTTATTTTTCTAATATTTCCTGTAGAAGTTTAATTTGCCTTCACAAGATTTGTACTTCTGTATTCATTGAGTGACAATCATCAAGTTTTTAGTGTCATTTTAAACTTGAATATTTATAGTTGGTAGTTTACATAAAGTGTTCATTAGCTGATATAATATTGCAGGTGAGCAGTTACTGAAATACACAGTCTATGTGGTCAAATTCACACACACAAAAATTCTAAAGTCATTATTTCCCAGAATGGATGATCTAGCTGATTATATTAAATTTTGGCTTAACTTGCAGTGCAAAGCACTAAATATCAAATATTATGAACCCCTAGACATCTAGTCAAATATTCCTATCAAATAACTTATTACCTCTGATACTTCTTCTCTCCAATAGATTCTAAAATTTATAGAGAAGAGTTGAGTGGTAAAACAGTTAACAACTGTATGATTTGCCGATGCTGTGAATCTAGCAGAAAAATTTAAAAAAGCTTTTCACTTTCCTTTGCAGTAAACTAGGGAACATAGGGAGATTTAGCTGTGTAAAAAGGCAGTGGCCTGAGTTGTGTTCCTCATCTTTCCACCTGAAATTGTGTCCTTTAGTTCTTGATTGGTGAGTGGTTAAAGACACATGCATAAAGTAAGACCTGCAGAAGCCAATTAGTATGAACAATATATAATTATACCAATGAATGAAATCAAAATGCATACTTTTCAGGGAGATAAAAATGTGTGGAGCTTAAGATTGAAACTGAAGATTGCTCAGTGTTTTACAAACTTGAATTTCTTCAATACAAGCAAAAAAGTGCTATAGGTATACTTTTGAAGATCTTTTTAAAAGTTATACAAATGCATATAAGGAAGAGTAATTCACAAACTTTGGGGCATAATCAGTTGTGTGTGTTAAATATAACAGAAATAGCTACATTATGGTGCTGATATGCATATGTGAGTTTCCTTGCTTTGCATGACAGCCGTTTTTTGGGCTTTTTTTGTTGTTGTTGTTTTTTTTTTTTTAGTAGCAGTTCTCAAACTTTTAAATCTCAGGACCTCTTTTTAATTCCTAAAAGTTATTGGGGACCTTCATATAACTTTTGTTTATGTGGGCTATTCCTATTAATTCTAACCAGATTAAAATTTTTAATTGTGAAATTTTACAGTAAATATTTAATTTAAATAAAATAATACTAAACTTATTATTTATTAATATAAATATTTCAATGAAAAATATGATTATTTTCAAAATAGTAGTGGAAGACAGCCAGATTCTCCTATCTGCTTCTGAATTCAATCTTTTGCAATATGTACTTCTTCTTGAAATACGTGAAATAAATTTAGATTCCCATAGATCTGTAGCTGGAAAAGAAAGGGGTGTTTAGTAGCATTTTTAGATAATAGAGAATATTATTTTTAGACATTTCACCAAAACTCGTCAAGTGGTAATTTCTTAAAGGTAGTTGTAATGGAGAATCTGAAACCATATAAAACAACATTTTACATTATGTTTTGCTGAAATGCACTTGTCAGTCTTGTAATTTGAATGCATCTTATAACTGTGTATTGGTCATTTGGAAAATATTAGTCACTGTGTTATTTCATATGCTGAAATATGTCATTATACAAAATCATCATGCCATGGATCCTCAGGAAATTGTCACTATACACTCTTGGACAAATGGGAGTGGGAAAAGTAAATATCATTTATTAATATTATGGAATTATTTTGCCCTGAAAGACCCCTCAAAAAGGTGACAAGGAATCCAAGGGGTATTCAGACTACCTTTCGAGAATAATTGATTTAAAAGAAATAAGAAAAAAAAAGAAAAAAAAGAAATAAAGAAATATTTTGCATCTGAGGTGGGAACTGTGAATATTTCAATGATTTGTCACACTTTTTTTTAAAGTGGAGTTGGGGATAGAAGATTGGGTCCAGGCTGAAAAAGACAGATTTTCAGTGGGACTCCTTACACATAATGTATTCTCAAAAATAATAGTGTCTTGGGCTAAGATAGAGTTTATAATAATTAGTTTCTTTTTAAAAATTAATTAATTAATTAATTTTGGGTTGTTTTGGGTCTTCGTTGCTGCATGTGGGCTTGCTCTAGTTGCAGTGAGGGAGGCTACTTTTTGTTGTGGTGCACGGGCTTCTCATTGTGGTGGCTTCCCTTTGTTGTGGAGCACGGGCTCTAGGCACACGTGCTTCACTAGTTGTGGCACATGGGCTCAGTAGTTGTGGCTTGCAAGCTCTAGAACACAGGCTCAGTAGTTGTAGTGCACGGGCTTAGTTGCTCTGCAGCATGTGGGATCTTTCCAAACCAGTGATCGAGACCATGGTCCCCTGCATTGGCAGGCAGATTCTTAACCACTGTGTCATCAAGGAAGTCCTCATATAATTAGTTTCTAAGCTACTGTTCTTTATCCATCTGTATATAAATTTTAAAATACTCTTCTAATAAAAGCATATATAATTAGTAATATAGAATTATCCCATTAAATTCCATCAAATGCAAAGATGCAATATTAAACAACCTATTTACTTTTTTCAACTTTATTCTTCTGTTTTATAAACTGAGATATAATTGAGTGTGTTTATTCCCAAGTACTTCTAATGTTTGTTTCTTTTATTTTTATTATATTTAATATGATATAATGTTCAAATCATGAGTTTTAATTAAAATCAGAGTTGTATAAGCAAATATAAGGCATGAGTAATACTAGAGGACACTAGATAGATGACCAAGATTGAATTTAAAACAGAGGAGAATGTTTAACTTCTGTTACCAGAACTGAGTACAAGGATGGAGTTTTGATTTCACCAGTAAGACAGAGGCACAATCTATATATTTATGTAACTGAGTCAGAGACTACCTACAGCAAACATACGCCCTTTCTTCTCTATTTATTTATTCAATTTGTTTCCCAAATATTTTAATGGAGGTGGACTGTTGGCTTCTCTAAGTTTCCACAAAAAACACTATTAATCATGTTGTGTTGAAATCTTCTCAACTATTAATTTTTACTCCTTATTACTCTTTGCCAATGATTATCTAATCACTCTATTAGTCACAAATTTATTAGGTAACAAATATGTATAAGATATTGTTCCAAATGAAGCCAAGTATACACACTGGCACTTGGTAATAGGCTGCTGTAAAAGGAGTTCAAGATTTAGGAATATCCTCTAAGATTTATTTCTCCCTTAATTGCTCCCTTATTTCCATAAGTTAACAAATAGCCATTGTCATCTTGGTTTCCTGTAGAGGAGGAAGACATTTTATTTAATTACTTCTCCCTCTGTTCTTTCTGCTTTGGGAAAGCAAGTGACTGAGGATGACAAAACACTGAACCAAAAGTCTGAAGAAGTAGGATACACTAATTCTTCCAGTGGCTTGGCCTGGACCCCTGTGGTTAGAAAAAAATTTTTAAATTTAATACGCTTCATTCTTCCAACGGCCAATTGTATTTACAAAAGGTGTCAGGGTACTTGAACTAAAAGACTCTCTGCAGTAACTGAACAAGAATAAACTAGTGATTTTCCCCTCCATCAATTCACTGGAAGAATTCTCAAATATCTGTTAGTCATTGACCCAGGTAGAGAGATAGATGGTCCACGCAAATCAAAGTGGAAGCACTTAGGTCAAGATGCATTAGTTGCCTGTGGAAGGATTCTATAGCTACAATCCAAGTTCCAAACGCTGCCTACAGCCACATTTTATGAAGTGCATTCTAGGAGCATTAATCCCACAAGATATCCTGGAATAACAAAAGAATTCTTCACATAAATGAATTTAGAAGATTCTAAGTATTATGTTCATATCACAGAAGATCAATAATTTATTAAATTATCTTAGACATATTTAAATAAAAAAACAGTTTATCATTGTTTAACTTGTAGTTCTCAAACTTTTGACTTTATAATTAAAGAACCGTTTAAAGTTCCACTGGTCAGTGTTCTGATAAATACCACTTGGGAAAACTTTTACTTTTTGATCTAAGGAAATGGACCTGTCCTAAGTAAAGTCAATCCCCTTCATTTTCATGACCCCCTTTTATTGCATCTTCTTGAAGATTCTTCAGTACATTAATGGTAACATTTTTCATCCCTCATCAAAATGTTTTCCCCTCAGAATTCTGAGATGAGATTATAATAAGTATACTATCCATGAATTAGTGTATTGTAAGCTCTATCCAAATCTTTATAAGACTGGCCACTGTTTCAGTGTGGGTGGTATTTATTTGGCCTGGTATTTATTTACCTTGATTAACTGAACTAATATTTATAGTCAGTCTCCTGTAGATGCTAATAATAGCAGTATTTTAAAATTCCTATATTATCCTCATGTACAGAAAAGTGGCAAATATACAACTCTGAAGTATGTAAAGTTTGGATTTAGACCTGGTAAAAGAGATGGCTTTATAAGGATAACTTTGCACTGCAGTGGACAGAAATATAAATACCAAATCTGATTATTAGCTATTTAAAGATGATCAAAGTTATCTTGTAAGTCCACACCAAATCTTCACCTATTGTAAAAACATTTTTTTGGAAAATGTAGCTAAACCCCTAAAAATGTAATGAATACATTCCAAATGGCAGATTTTATGTTAATGTCTAAAGAATATGTCTGAGGACAGAAGATCTCTAAGTATCAAACTAGTGTTTTGATAAATTTTTTGAACTAAAGAGGACAAAAGTTAGACATGACATTATATTAGTGTTCTTCTGTATGGTGGACACCATGTCTGATTTGTGTCTGTAAATACTATTTGATCTTGCACATACAAGACATTCAATGCACACATACATACAGACTTGGTTAAAGTCTGAGAAAGAAACTTAGCACCTGTTTCCATAAAAGAGTTTTTTTTATTTTTAAGCTTTATTTTATCACCCTTATCAAACAAACACACATCAGAAAGTGTATCAACAGTGAATCTTATGGTAAGTCAGTTTACAACAAAACTGAACAAGGCAGTTGTGTTTACAGATAAAGTTTTCAGCAAAAAACTATATGCAGTACAATTAATTGAAACACAGTGTCCATACTTTTTAGGTATATAGGAAAGTGGAAAATAAAAATTCTTTGTTACTCAGCAAGAAAAAACAGGTTTAAAAGACTTGAATAGAAATCAGAAATATAGGGATTTAAGAAAAGAACTTCTTGGTACTGATACACATCTACATTTCTAGTCCCACTTAGTTATTAAAAAAAATCACAAAATATTAAGACATCACCAAGAACAGAGAATCATAGTGCCAAGAAATGCCAAGACCAAATATGCTATTTAAATAACTGGTAGAAATGTTATAGACAACTGTTCACTATGTACTGTAATATTCTTGTAGTTCTGTGGTGAAGGTAAACCAACAGGAGAGAATACTCCTTATAACTGGCTTTGGTTTAAGTGATCATTCACATTTTTTCTAACCATACCTTCTAATCAAAAACATAGCAATTACATGTTTTTGAGGGAAAATAGTAGTAGGTTTTAATATTCACTACCAGCCACTCCAGTGCTGATATGGGAAGCTATAAACTGTTAAAAATCTATTAACCATAACTGGATTTCAAAGAGTGACCAAAACATAACAAAGATGGAGCCCTTTGGGGGAAAAAAATCCCTTCTACCCCAGATTTGCCACTGTTAAGAGGATATAAAGGAATGTTAAATTACTTAAGATTTTCTTTTTCAAAAAAATTAAGAGTGAAGGAGTTAAATCCTGCTGGAAAAAGATATGACAGCTTTACACTCTGCAAAGTAAATGTTCTACAGAGATGCAGCTTAACCTTTTTTTAATATAATAAACGCTACTTACTTCATAAGGTGCTATAACACTGTAGCTAGTGCATACTAATGCCAACCACTGTATGTACTGTGCAAAGGGAAATACAGAGATGGCTAATCCCGTTTCTTTCTGATCCTTTATTTGCATAAGTGTTGATGTATACCAAATACACAAAAGATAGAGTTTAACTTAAATATTTATTTTAAAATAAATATTTATTTATTTTAAAAATATCAGATGATTTTTCTCTCCAAAACAAATTTTGATACAATAACTATTAAGGGGAAAAAAGAACGATTTATGTTGTCATTAATGTGTAAAATAAATGAATATATATGCTTATAGATGCTTAAATTATTTTTAAAAAGAGAATCAAGAAACTAAAACTGTTTGACTCAAGAAGGAGAATTAAATAATTTGGGGTTGAATTGAAGGAAAACTTATTTTCTAATATTCTGCCTTGTTTTGCTTTTGAATTTTGAAGAATTTTCTTACAAGAATAAGCACTTTTAGAAAACTATATGATTAAAACAAATAAGCAAATGTCCCAAATCTAGATTCATCAGAAATTAGCTCATCAAGTCTTCTAATAAGAAGTTAGACTTTTAAGAATAGGAATGATGAGTATTGAAATGTATATAGTTTAGAAACTTTTTTAAAGATTAAAGGGAGAAAAATACATTTAACTACTGATTCTAAACCGTTGCTTTTCTGGCATTTTTTTCTATCAATTCCATACTTCCACATTTCATACTTCTACCTGAATTACAAACATGTAAACATTGTGACTCAAAGAAGCTGAATTTGGGGGTGGGGGGAACCACCAATTATTTAGTTTTGGCCTCAGGAGTATATTATCTCAAATTAATATATGATTCTACTATATGCAGAAAATATTTGACTTTTTCTCTTCCATATTTTCAAAAATATACTGTAGTTATTTAATCACTATCTATAAACACAAATGACATTGCTATAATTTATTATCAGAGAAAATCAAATATATATTTGCCCTTAAAAATTACATTTCTTAAAGTTAAGATATTTAGTTCAGTAGAATCTTTTGATGCCTATCTTACAGATCATAATACAATAAATTGTCTGATGTTAAACTGTTATACATCACGGGAAGCAATAAGTCATAGTAGAAGATAGTAACAAGTCCTAAGAGGAGTCCCAAGACTTAAGTTCCAATCCTGCCATCACTGTTAAACTGCAAGGCCATCTGCCAATTTCCTCATCTCTCTAGGTAGCTATTTCCTCATCTGTAAAGTTATTATAGTATCTCCAAGGTATCTTCCAGTTGGGAATTTCAGTAGTTCTATGATTTGTGACTCAGAGGTATACACAGTTGTTTCTCATGAACCATAAATCATGCTTTGTTGCTACCTTATGGCTTACTTACTTAAAGCCCAATTTTCTACAAGCTTAAAATTAACTTTGCTGCCTTATCAAATCAAATGTGGAGAAATTGAGAAATCATGATAAAAAAAGAAAAATTAATATACACCCTACCATACTAATGTTGATGACAATTCTAGAAAGCAAACATCTATATAAACTGTTCTCATTGGTGTGATTATTTTAATGGGGCAGCCATATAAATCACATTTACATTTCTAAATGGTGGATTCTCTCCTAACTGAAGGGCAGAATGTATGTAAACTAGAATTTTATTAGTTACTATAACTTTGAAGTCTTTTTTGTGTTATGCTCGAGATATTCCTCTAAAGTAGGTGATATTGTAAATCAGAGTGCCTCATTTGGCTTCCAGATCTGCTTGTTGTTTTTGGATTTGTTTTGAAATTTTGGCTTAGGTTTAGGTTTTGGGCACCCTCATTATTTTTAATGTGGAAGCATGTACTCTTACAGTTGATCACCCTCTTCACCTTTCAATACTGTGTTGCATCAGGAAGTTTAACACGTCGACGATTGCCTGGATCCTGAAAGCATTTGAGTTTCAGATCTTGATGCTTGATTTTATTTCTGAATTAAGTGAAACCTTTAAGTATGTGCATACTTTGACATATTGCTTTGACTTGCCTCTCCGTACCTTACTCCAGTTTCTTAAATTATCAGTTTATATGGTTTTCTCTGTCAAGTACTTGTATCAACATTACTCCCCAAATAGTATATTAAATGTATTTGTGTTTGATGTATTTTAAGCTTTTACCTAATGGGTATAAATAATGTTTTGTTTTGTTTTGCTTTACTTTGGTTTGGTTATTTGGACCTCACATATGAAATTTCAGTGTTTAATTATGTAGGATAATTTGACATGCATTTTGCTTAATAGTTTTGTTCCTGGTCTTTCTTTACAATTTGACCTCTTGTTTATCTGGCTTGTTTATTATAATTATTAAGTTTATTTTATTACATTGCATACAGTATAATGAGGCTGTAATACCCTTTGGGAATAAAGCAAGGAATTCAGTACAGAGAATTTTGAGGAAAGACCAAATAATACAATTTCCCCAACCATTTTAGAAAGCCTGTGGCTTTGGAAATGTTCATGTCGACTCATAAAATCTGGTTATGTACAGAGAAATGTCATAGAAAAGTGGTTCAAAGCTATGAACATGATTCCTCTCCTCTGCCGTTTTATACATTCTAGTTCTAATTGAAGGCCGGATAAAACTTTGAATTAAACAAGCTGACATGATCTGACTTTACTTAGAAATACCTCATCTGAGTAGTTTTGGGTTTGAATTTCACTGCTATGTAAAAACGTGTCAGTGCTTCCCAAACTTACAGAAGTGAAATCTGCTGTAATTTCAATTGATTGTCACATAGAAGCCATGTGTTAATTTCTTGGTTGGGAAGCAATAACTAATGGTAGAATATGTGAAAGATTGTTTAAATAAAGAATAATTCTCTGCCTATGCTAATTTCATTGAATCAAACAATATCACAGTCCTTACATAATACAACCATACATTTATATTATTTTCTAAGTCATGTCTACTATGGTGTAGCCGTAACATGTATATATATAGCCCGCTTTAATTGTGCTCTTCCCCACTAAGTCATAATAACATCTAATTTTTAAAAACTTATAAGAATAAAACCTTAAAAATTAAGATTCCGTGATTATCTGCTAAAAAGAGTAGAGGTGTATTTGTTCTGTTTGATTATCAAAATCATTAAAATTACAAAACTCTGATATTCTACCTCAGTTTGTATACATTGTGTATGTCATTTAGGATATTTTAAATTTTTTAAATGGTTCAATGGCCACACTAATTGTTAAGTAGCTAGAAGAATTTTAATTTGGATACTTTACCTTGATCATGATTAAGAAATATACCTTAGCTATTGCTCATGTCTAAATCTGAAGTATTCCATATGAGTAACCATTACCTTTTCTATGACTAAGTTTTAGAATTTAAGTGTTTGTTGACATTGAGATATTAAAATGTCTAGTCATTTTATAAATAACTTGAATCAATAAAAACCCAAGGCCAGCTGGATCAGTTTTTCCAGCTGTAACATATAACAGTGTTCATGTACAAATGGAAAGTTCAAATTATTAATACTTGCATTTCTTTATTCTTTTGAAAATTTTTGTTACTTTGGTTTTCTAGTTTATATTTTAATATTTTGAGGAAGAATATCTAAGTCAGTTGTTTCCAATATCTGGACTTAGCTCATGTGTACATGTGTGCACACACTAGCACATGGATGTGGATGATAGCTGTTTACCTCTCAAGAAATATTATGCATTATAACATTAAAAAGGTGGTCACATATTTTATGATTTCAATGAAAACTATTATATTTTGTGAGAAGTAAAGGTTATATTCCATTTATATTTGTTATAAGATATTGGCTATATTCCCTATGTAGTACAATATATCCTTAGAGCTTATTTTATACATGTTTGTACTTTTTATTCCCAATTCCTATTTTGCCCTTCCCCCCTTCCCTCTCTCCACTGGTGACCACTAGTTTGTTCTCTGTATCTGTGAGTCTGCTTCTTTTTTGTTATAGTCACTAGTTTTTTTAATGTTTTTTTTTAGATTCTACATATAAGTGATATTATACACATACTAATTTAATTTAACAAATATTCCATGTCTTTTATGCACTATATTACTATTGTATGTGGTGATATATTCAGTATTCTCATGCAAATAAGCCTTTAAGTACCCCTCTCCCCATATGATTAATAATTGCATTAGTTTCCTAGGGGTTCTATAACAAAGTAACACAAACTGGGTTTCTTAAAACAACAGAAAATTACTATCTCACTGTTCAGAAGGTCTGAAATCAAGGTGTTGGCAGGGCCATGCTCCCTCCAAAGCCTCTAGGGGAGGATCCTTCCTTGTTTCTTCTAACTTTGCATAGCCCCAGGTGTTCTTTGGCGTATAGATGTATAGCTCCAATTCCTACTTCTGGTGTCACGTGGCAGACTTTTCCCTATCTCTGTCTTCTCTTCTTAGAAGGAAACAAGTCATATTTGATTAGGGCCCACTCTAATGACCTCATCTTAGATTAATGACATCTGCAAAGACCCTATTTTAAAATAAGGTCACATTCACAGGTATGAAAGTTTAGCACTTCAATGTATCTTTTGGGGGGGATACAATTCAACCCATAACAATGACCAATTCATTCATTTTGATTGTAAGATCAACCTCACTTTGAAATACATTGAGACATTTCTCATATAGAGTCAAATAATCAATATATATTTGTTAAATATTTTTTAAATAGCCATAGAAGCAATAGTAGATACAGAATTCTGAATTTATATGCATTTAAAGATTTTACCTCTTGTACAGCTGATTCATAATTCACACAGGTTGCCCAAAGATTCAGAGGATTGTGGTAGTGCAGACACAGCATCTCTGACCATGATTCCGTAGGAATGATCTGAGGCTCCCTATCCTAAGTGGAGCCACTAGACCAGCAGCATTTACATCACCTGGAAGATTATTAGAAATGAAGAAAATAGGTTCCTGCTCCTGTCCTACTGAATTAGTATCTTCATTTTAATGAGTCCTAGGAAATGCATACTCATATAAAACATAAGGAAGTGCTTCTCTAGAGAATTGTATTGTCTTTTAACTAATTATGATGTTATAAAAATTCTTGTTGCCTGATAATCTGTTTTGCTCACTACCTAATATAAAAGATATAATAATAGGCTAATCAATGTAAATATCAAAAAAAAAGATAATTATAGTTTTATGTAAGTGCTTCAATAGCTTAATTTTCCCACATATTCCAATCTTCAGTTGAACATACTTTGGTCAAATTTATTCTAAAGTAATTGTTGTAACCATAGAAAATTTTAAAACATCATACATCCTAGTACAAGTATTCCTCTCCCCAGTCATTTTCCAAAATTCTACTATTCTGTTGTTCTTCTTATTTGATTTATTAACCTATATACAATTTTAAGAAACCGTTCCCATAATTATCATTAACAATTGCTTTTATGACTATTAAAATAGTCATATTACACTATGACTCACAGTGGCTAACATATTTATAATAGATATTATATTTTCTAATACCTTTTCTCATTTAATAGAGCACAAATGTCTCATAATTTGCAAAACTGTGTGCCTTTTTATTCTCATGTAGTAAAATCACACAATTATTTCAATGTATTATGTGGATTTTTAAAACCTCTTTCATATTTACTTAGTCTAAGCTACATGATAATTGAAATCTTTTATTCTAAAAGAAACTATCACTAAACAAATGTAATTTTATTAATTTGGACTATTCATTTTGATATTGCTCAAAGGCAAATTTTGGAGTGTTTATATTTTAACTTGCTGTTCTAAAACATTACAAATTAAGCTCAATTTCAAACTATATTTCCACACAGAATATTCTTGGGCTACTTGCCTAGAAATCCTGGGGACTTCTTCTTCTTATTATTATTTTTTTTGCGGTACGTGGGCCTCTCACTGTTGTGGCCTCTCCCGTTGCGGAGCACAAGCTCCGGACGTGCAGGCTCAGCGGCCATGGCTCACGGGCGCAGCCGCTCCGCGGCATGTGGGATCTTCCCGGACCGGGGCACGAACTCGTGTCTCCTGCATCGGCAGGAAGACTCTCAACCACTGCGCCACCAGGGAAGCCTGGGAATTAATTTTTAATTGGATAATCTTTCATCTATACTTGGACAATTGACTTGGAGAATTAAACTGAAAGAGAATGTATTATAAAGTACAAACAAAATGATTAAGAATGTTTTTTGAGAATGAAGATTGATAAACCTGGAATAATGAGACGTGATGAAAAATGCAATATTATTTATATATGTGGAGCAACACTAAACAAAGAAGACAGTTTAAATTTCTCTTTTGTGATCGTTTCAGGAAGACTGATAGCATTTTGTTCTTGCATTCAAATGTATTTTTTTCTCCAGGTCATTTGAAAATCGTATTAAAATTGCATTAGTTTTATATTGCTGCAAAACAGATTACCACAAATTTAGAAGTTTAAAACAACATCCATTCATTATCTCTTCATTTCGCTGGGTCAGGTGTCTGAGTATGGGTACTGAATCTTGTGTTCAGGGTCTTACCAAAAGGAAATTAAGATATCAGCCAAGGCTGTGATCTCATATTAGGCTCCAGGCCTCTTCCAAACTCATTGATTGTTGGCAGAGTTAGGTTCCTTGTGCTTGTAGGATCAAGGCCTTTTTTTTTTTTTTTTTTGCTGGTTGTCAAATGGAGACCATTTTCAACTCCTGGAGAATGCCCACCATTCCCTGCCATGTTGCTTTGTCTACATTATGGCAGTTTGCTCCTTCAAGGCCAATAGGAGAGCCATCTATTACTTCTTTGAATATCTCAATTCTACTTCTGACATACAAATTCTTTTTTAAAAGTGCTTATCAGATTAATATTCAAGGGGAGATGGTTATACAAGACATGCACACCAGGGAGTAGGAATTTGGGGAGCCATCTTGGAATTCTGTCTACCACAAAGGTCCATGTCAGCTTCTGCCTTAAGATCCAAAAAGGTTCAAGTGTAAGTTCATTCCAAGGATTGCAACCATCTATAGTAGCAACTATTTATATGGTACTTCGTATTGCAGATTTAGTGTAATATAACTCAGTTTTCATTGTGCTAGGATACAGAATGCAGTATTCATCAGTGACACTATGTATAGCCAAAATTCATTTGTCATTTCAGGGTATATTAGACACTTGGCACCATGATTATATACTTCAGTTCTCGTTTGGAAGTGCCTTGATAAAAAGTAAATGTTGAACTTCTAAGAGGTTCTTTGGTTTTATTTTTTGCCTTTGAGATAAATGGACAGGCATTATAAAATTGGTGTTTTGATCTGCTTTTGCTGGGCACAGCTACACTGCAGAACTTCATGCCATTTTAAAAGCACCCTAGTTGCCAATTCTTCAGAAGTCTCTTTAGTTCATAAGAAGCTGTCTAGGCTTATATATATCCATGGCAAATTAAATAGCCTGTGCTTTTTTAGAAATTTTCATCATTTCCAAATCTCCAATGAGTCAATGAGACCCAGAAGGAACCTCAAGTGTAATCTTGACTGTAAAATATAATCACTCCACTTGCTTGAATCTGTTTAGAAACATGTAGGTGGAGATAATTGCATTCTGCACTTAGTCATTTTACAGTTGAATAAGAAACATTGAATCTTTGGAACCCATTTCTTCAAAAGTATAAACATTAATGAAGCTGCATATAGGCTAAACCCAACAGATTTATACTTAACCACAGATAAAAGAGAATTTAAATCAAAGAACTCTAGCAATTTCCAGTTAATCTTGTACATTTTGAACTTGATAGAATTTCAAGAGTTGACTCTGTTCATTTAACATCTTTCCACTTACATTTATCTACATGTAGATAGAATCATCCTGCCAGATATTTGGTGTAAGCTTATGTGAAAACTGAATTCAAATAGTGGGAGGTGAAGCAGCATTCAGAGAGCAAGATTCTTATATATGGTCTAAGAAAACTTAAAGTCTTTATTTTTCCAGAAATAATTTTGGTAAGGCATTTAGAAACACTGGTTTTATTTTATTTTGATTTGCTTTCTTTGATTTAAATGTTGTTACTTTTTAAAAAATATTTTTTTATTTTTGGCTGTGTTGGGTCTTCATTGCTGGGCACAGTCTTTGTCTCGTTGTGGCAAGCAGGGGCTACTCTTCTTTGGGGTGCTTGGACTTCTCGTTGTGGTGGCTTCTCTTGTTGCGGAGCGTGGGCTCTAGGCATGCGGGCTCCAGTAGCTGTGGCTCACGGGCCTAATTCCTCCGCGGCATGTGGGATCTTCCCAGACCAGGGCTCGAACCTAAGTCCCCTGTACTGGCAGGTGGATTCTTAACCACTGCGCCACCAGGGAAATCCCTAAATGTTGTTATTTAACAACATGTTTAATATAAAAATGTTTGTCCAAGGAAACATTTAATTGGATGGAATTTTATGAAATCATATTATTGATGTGATCAATTCTTCAAAGCTGTGTTACTATTACTTGAAAAAGATACAGCCAACCCAAATTTTAAAAAATGGTTTAAAAAAATACATCTTTCTATGTAGATAAATGTAAGTTGGTATTTTGTTACCTCCTTTAGGTTTTTATTTCATCATCTATCTGGATTAATTAATTTTAGCCTATCAAATTTTTCCCATGAAAAATCTCTCAGAAAAGTATTCTGGGGTCAAATGAATCCCAGTAAACTGTATATTTTGTGAAAATTTGGAGATATATAAAACATATTAGCTTATTAAAGTCAATGAGAAATCATGCAGAAATTGTTAATTTATTAACTTGACCTTTTCAAAAATTACTCAATGAAATCAGATATATTTCCTATATTACCTCTGTCAACAATAGTTGAAACATTAATTTAAAAAATATATAGGTGTTATTGATCTTGTACATTTGGTTTTTTCTTCTCATTTTCTATAGTGTGATTAACTTATATATGAATATGAATGTATAGTGTGTACACATATATAATATATATACACATATATAACTAGTGTATCTATATATACTAACCCATATGCGTACACATATCTATAAATATTTCCATAGTTTTCTGAATATATTAACATTAAAATGTGTTCAAACTAATATCTCAGACTTAAATTCAGCAATACAGGATTTATTTTATGCTCCCCTCTTGCTTATTTGTTATGTTTTCTCTGACAGTTAAAACTTGGCTTTCTTTATCTACAGCTTATTTACTTAATTATATAACCCTACGGTGTGTGTGTGTGTGTGTGTGTGTGTGTGTGTGTGTGTGTGTGTATGTAAATATAAAAATATAGGGGTTTTATTTTATTTTTTGGCCTGCAGTCCTTTAAAGATATTGTTCCATTATGTCTGGTTTATGGAGTCTCTGACGATCAGTCTGTGATTTCTTTTTTATATAAGTTTTTTGAGATATAATTTGCTCATAATACATTTCACCCATTTAAAGTGCCCAATTAGAAGTTTTTAGTATTGAACAGTTCACACAATTGTTGCACAGTCACCATAATCGCATTTCAAAATTTTCATTCCTTCCCCAAAAAACCACCCAACTCTAGCAGCCACTCCCCATTTCTCACATCCACCCACCCCCACCTGAAGGGATTTAGTAATCTACTTTCTGTCCTGTAGATTTGCTCATTCTAGATATTTCATAAAAATGAAATCCTACAATATGGTCTTTTGTCATTAGCTTCTTCCACTTAGCACATTTTTAACACTCATCCATGTTGTAGCATGTATCTAATTCATTTGTTTTTACTAATGAATAAGATTTCATTATATGGCTATTCAACATTTTATTTTTTCATAAATCAGCTAATGAATTATTTCCACTTTTTGGCTGTTACTCATAATGCTGGTATGAACATTCTTGTACAAGTTTTTGTGTAGGTACATTTTCATTTTTGGGGGGTGTATAAGTAGGGGTGGAATTGTTAGTTCATATGTTTAACATTTTGAGAAAATGAAAATCATTTTTCTAAAGCATTTGCAACTTTTAAATTCCCACCAAATTGTATGAGTATTCTAATTTCTCCACATTCACCAATATGAGTTGTTATGTGTTTTTAAATACAATCATACTAGTGAATGTGAAGCTATGTTTCATTGTGGTCTTGAGTTTCATTTCCCTAATGACTAATGATATTGAGCATCCTTACATGTGCTTTTGGCCATTTGTATATCTTCTTTGGAAAAATGTCTATTCAAATGTTTTCCCCATTTTTAATTGGGTTATGTCTTTTATATTAAATTGAAAGCATTCTTTATAAATTCTGGATAGAAGTCTCTTATTAGAGATAGGACTTTCAAGATTTTCTCCTGTTCCCTGGTTGTCTTTTTACTTATTGGTAATATTTATGGCAGAAAAGTGTTTAATTTTTACAAAATACAATTTATGTATTTTATCTTTTGTTGGTCATACTTTTGGTGTTGTATCTAAAAAACCACTGGCTAACCCAAGGGCATAAAGACATATATCTCTGTTTTCCTGTGAGAATTTTATAGTTTTAGCTGTTAGCTAAACTATAATTTCGTGTGGTCCCTTTTGTGCTAACTTTTGTGTATGATTTGAGTAGGGGTCTAATATCATTTTTTTTGCATGTGGATATTCTGTTATAACTAGCACCATTTGTCGAAAAGCTATTCTTGGCACTCATGTAAAAAATCAATTGACCATAAATGCAAAGATTTATTTGTGAATTCTCTATTCTATTACATTCTTATATGTGTATATTTATGATGGTACATTACTTCATCAATTACTGTAGCATTTCATTAGTCTTGAAATTAGGAAGTTCTCCAACTTTGTTCTTTTTCAAATTTTATATGCACAAATGTAAGATTAAATGAAGAAATAATTATAGCAAACTGTTGAGTTATATCTCACATATTTTCCCCTGTGCATTGGTCAAACGTTCTTGTTTTTGTTTGTTTTTGTTGTTGTTGAAAACCAAAAAAAAATAGGTTACATATTGGAATTCTTGATACGGACACCATCTCAACCCACACTTCTGGAGGGTTGCTATTGTTGCTCACTCAGCCATTTACTTATTTGTTTAGTGACGTGGTGGAACTAATTCAGTGAAGTCTATTTCCCCTGTAGTGTACAGCCTCTGATGTCCTTGTTCATATTGTTTTCCCTTATCATTATCTTTTATAATGGTTAACTAGAAATAGCCCCTGGATTGATGTAAACCATTTATTGGTCAAAGACTGCACCTAAGTCCCCATAGCCAGTTAGAAGTGTACATTTACCATTACATATGCGGGTGATTTGGGCAGAGGGGCTGCTTTCACAATCTGAAGATTTATGTTTTCGTCCCATGTCCTTCTAGTCCCTGGGACTAGAAGACGGTATATTCCCTCTCTGATCATTTCTGAGCATTTGCAGTTTCAGTCATTCACACATTCTTCCAGGTGGCCAGGAATGACTATTTTTATTTTATATTCAAGCTTGTTTCCCTAGGTGTCATCCCTAGGTCAGAGTTATTGTTCAGTCAGTGTGTGATCAGAGGTAGTGTTTAAGTTCCTTAAACCAATGAGGCTTTTGCGTTGTACTGATGGTTTTGTGTGCAGCTTGGAGAATGATTTCATGTAAGTTAACATGTCCTGCTGTCATTGTCCCTAAGTGGGTGCAGCTCAGCACACATGCACAGCCTTCTTTACCAGAGTTGAATTTGATTCCGGGAGACCTATTCTTATCTCTCTTCCTCATTCTCTTCACTAAACTGGCCACTCTGCCATTTTTATTTGTGTTGTGGAGCTAACATCTCCTCCTAATTCAAGATTCAATCTCTCCACCAAGATTTCCACTGTTTTTAACAATGGTCCTAAAAATAGAACTTTCCATATTCTGTTTCAAATAAAAGCAGCCCCTTCCGATTGAGCTGCAGATTCTTTCATTCTTCTGGTCTGTCTCTCTCTTTGACTGAACCCCTGCACCATTGCAGGAGACTGGGCAAAGGTGACAGCCCCTGTATTCTTTCCCCACCCACCTCACCTTATGAGAAAGTGGGACCAGGGGCAAAAGCCAGGACCAATATTCTTAGCATGCTGCACCTAGCGTAGAGCCTGTGTAGAATAATTGGATGGGAGAAGTGAGACCCAGTATTCTCAGCCACAACTGCCTAGAATTCAACTTCTGCAAATGAGGCTAGAGGCAGAATGAAAAATACTGGCAGTCTGCTCCTCCCTGGGGAAATCAGACACAGACTGAGGGGCAGGGGTAGAGGAGGCCTTGGTCTTCTTGGCCACACCTGCTACAGGTAGAGCCTCCAGGTTAGATCTTCCAAAACACAGATCTGGAAGATGTGGTAGGGGAGCAGATTGTGGCTCAAATACCACAGATTCTCACTATTCTTACTGAAATATGGTAGACTTTTGAACAAATGTTTCTCCATTTTCTGTTTGGCCTTCAGAAATTTTCCAAAGGTTTTAAATAATTCTTAAGAATAATCTTCACCAGTTGTTATTTTACTGGGGAGAGGGTCCACTGAGCTTTTACCTGCAATTCCAGCCTTTCTATGATTGGTTTTATCTTTCTTCCCCTGAATGGAATGCTTATTATAGAAGTTTTTTCAAATGTTTTTTAATCTTAGTTTATAGAAACTTCATTTTGACATGTCTTTATGTAATTTTCTTTATGTTTATCCTCCTTGGGCTTTATTGAGCTTCTTGGATCACAAGTTTATATTTTTTTATTGAATGTGAGTTCTTAAAATATTTTTTATGCCTTTTACCCATTCACCTCTGGCTAACACCGTTATGCATACGGTAGACTTATATCTAAGTCAACTTGATTTGTGTGTGTGTAGTTCTTACCTTTTGTAGGAAAAGTCTGAGTTTCCCTTCTTTAGGGCTAATTAGCTCTGCTTCCAATGTGTAGCCCTTCTTGGGTCTCTAGGCAAATCCCCCTATACTCAATGATGTCACTTCACCCTGGCTAGTGGGTGCTCAAAAGATTTCTATCACTTTGTGAGATCTGGAAATTATTTAGCTTATAAGTCCACTGTAATGTTTCTTTCCTTAGCACTTGTTATTTGCACAGTCTCATGGAATTTAATATGCAGATTGTTATTCAACCACAGATTCAAGGTTAGCCATTGGTCTGAAGCTCTTTCTAGAGCTCTTTCTCTTTACAGCTCCTTCTTCTACAGTTCTCTTACAAATTCTAGGAACCTTATATCTCGGAAGTCTGATCTGTGTCTCCTCAATGTGGCAAAATCTCTGATTCTGTGTGTGTTCCCTTTCTCCCCTGTAGTTGTTCAATTGCCTCCTGGCAGAATGCTAGGAACTTGGCCGATTTACCTAGTGTATTTCCCGTCTCACATGGATCTTCTGCTGTCTGTGGCCTAATGTATGAAAAGAGCTGTTTCATATATTTTTCCCCAAGTTTCTTTCTGTTTATTTTGGGAAGGGTGGTTTTACAATAGTTTCATTGATAAAAACTGCTTTTTTTTTTCGGTACGCGGGCCTCTCACTGCTGTGGCCTCTCCCGTTGTGGAGTACAGGCTCCGGACACGCCGGCTCAGCGGCCATGGCTCACGGGCCCAGCCACTCCACAGCATGTGGGATCTTCCTGCACCAGGGCAAGAACCCGTGTCCCCTGCATCGGCAGGCGGACTCTCAACCACTGCACCACCAGGGAAGCCCGATAAAAACATGTTTTTAAGCAGAAAAACAACTTTTGAAATTGTTAGCAAAGTTTATTTTATTTTATTTTTAATCTTAGACACTGCTTCCTAAGTTCATCTAGTTCCATTTCTTTTACACTTATAAGTCATTAATTTCTCATATTTTAGGTAACATCTAAAAAGAAGTTTAGTTATTTGAGTCTGTATTTCTATAGCGTTAAATTGATATCAATTATACATTGAATAATATTTGCTGCCCAAGCCAATATAATATTTCAGTGCTCTAGAGATGGCAGAAAAAAATAAAAGACCATGTTTTTCCTTAGTCTGTGGTTAAATATGAACTTTAGGAATTTTGAAAGGAACATTTGATGTTAATTACTTATTTCTCTTTGATAAGAAGATATAAACGGAAGTGTTTCTTACTTGGCATGTGTGAGAGATTTACTGAGATAACTTCCCACACCAGAATTATTCATGGGGTAAAAGTGGGAAGTGGATTCTGCATTAGGAAGCTAGTACTGCCTGTAAAGTGTAAGAACAAATATTTTAAAGAGAAGATATTCTCCGAAAAAGTGAATACAAATATGACATTATGGGATTCCATATTTATTTCTTCTCAATAGCTTTTTTTTTTTTTTTTTTTTTTTTTTTTGCGGTATGCATGCCTTGTGGCCTCTTCCGTTGTGGAGCACAGGCGACTGACGCACAGGCTCAGCAGCCATGGCTCACAGGCCCAGCCGCTCCACGGCATGTGGGATCTTCCCGGACCGGGGCACGAACCCTTGTCCCCTGCATCGGCAGGCAGACTCTCAACCACTGCACCACCAGGGAAGGCCCCTCAATAGCTTTTAAATAAAATTTTATGGTATATCAAGACAGCGATAGTTTTCTAACTGCTGGAATGGTAAAGCTAAACTGTTCTCTTTCTGCCACATTTATCACTGGCAGAAATAAAATTCTGCAATCACTATTTAGGTGACAATTTTTAGATGATGTTGAATGATAAATAATGCATTAACTTTTTATAACCCATATAGTGTTTCAGTAGGTAATTATCCTTCTTTTAAAAGAAAATAAAAATTATGGTGGTTAAAGTATTTCTAGTGTTATCCATTATTACCCTTTTCTTATTTTTAAATTTTTCTTATATATTTCTGCCTCTCAGTTTTGCATAATTAATTTATTGTTAGTATAAATCACAGAATATAAGTATATTCTTAAGTATATGGAATAAATCAATTATTTTATAATTAAATAATAAAATTCAATTTGATTTGAATGTATTAGTGCCAATGTCTTATTAAACACCATTGATGCTTCTGTGATTCTTAAACTATTTGAAATATCTCTTTAAAAAATTACACCTTTTAATGCATTACTTTCTGAATCTTATTCTAGTGTATTTCTTAACTCATTCTGAAATGAAAAACATTTCAGCTTACAAAAAACATTTTTTGTGGGTGCTCTGAGTGTTCAATATCATATGCAAATTTTCTCTATTGGTAAATTACAATATCTAAAATTGAATCGTTTTATACTTCTCATGATAAATTTTAATTTGATGATGATGATTCAACTGATCTTCTTTATTTAAAAATTATTTCAATAGTAGATTAAACTGTTTCTTTTCCAGTTTTTTTTTTTCTTAATTGGGTCTGAATGTTCTGGTAATACTATACAAATTGGCCTACATATGAAATGCAATATTTAACTCATAATAATGATCTAAAAAATAGTTTCATCAAGAGAAATGGACTAATATTTTTATTTGAAATGTCTAAAATTAAAAATAACCTTTTCTCCTGTTTTAATGAAAAAGTTCAGTTCAGTTCTTCTGCCCCAGCGAATCAATGTGACTGCCTAAGTTGCCATACATAGACTGATAGTAGGATACGTTCTTCTGATGTGTTTAACTGCTATTCTGTTTAGATAATTACATTGAAATGTAGACAATCTCATATGTAGGGATCAATTGTTTATTGAGAAACTATAAACCTCACCTATAAGAATATCTTAAATTAATCTCAGCCAAATAATCACATTATGTTAAGAAAGTATAAAGCCACATTTCAAATTTTGAAATATTTTTAATTTTTAAAAATTATACTTTCAGTTAAAATACGGTGGGTGGGATACTTGTGACTTGGAGAAAATTATTATGTATTTATTCATCTCAACATGAATTGGCAGTGATCTATTTGGAAATTCTACCTTTACTTTCATATTAAGCACTTATAAAATAAATGACACATTTGATTTGATCAATCCTGCTGGACTGAACCTACTTACATTTGAAATAATTATCAATACTATTTTTTTATCTAAAATTAAATTTCTAATCCTTGATTGTGACTTTGAATTTATTGAAACATTACGTTTGCTTCTTTTTGACTCGAACACAAGTTTAACTATACAGAGTTGTGAAAACAAGTATCATAAATTAAAATTATATGTGTTGGTTGAAGTCAGTCTTACAGAACATACTCTAAAAGACTTTTAGACTCTAGAAGTGGACCCTAAAAACATGTAAGTTTTTAATGCTCAAATACATGTTGTTGATGATATGTAGGAAAATCAAATAATAAATAGGCACCTGAAATTAAATGTTATACATGATTGTGGTGTCAAATTTCATAGCAGCCCTCAAAAATGGTAAATATGACAGCTGGACTTAACCAGTTTATCAGAGAGCATTCAATAAAAGGACAAAATAGCAAGAATGTTATGAGCTCTGGTTATAGAGTGGTTAGATATGCCTCAGGGAGATGCTCTGAGAGGAGGGAAATAAAGAAATGAAGGGAAGTGACATAAAAAGTAACTGGATGGGATATCTCTTTTTTTTTTGTATACTTGACTAATGGGTGTGCACGTTTTAAAATTCAAGGGGTTTTCTCTACATATATGCCCAGGAGTAGGATTGCAGGATCATATGGTAGTTCTATTTTTAGTTTTTTAAGTAACCTCCATACTGTTCTTCATAGTGGCTGTACCAATTTACATTCCCACCAACAGTGTAGGAGGGTTTCCTTTTCTCCACACCCTCTCTAGCATTTCTTGTTTGTAGATTTTTTGATGATGGACATTCTGACCAGTGTGTGGTGATATCTCATCGCAGTTTTGATTTGCATTTCTCTAATAATTAGTGATGTTGAGCAACTTTTCATCCGTTTTTGGCCATCTGTATGTCTTTTTTGAAGAAATGTCTATTCAGATCTTCTGCCCATTTTTGATTGGGTTATCTGTTTTATTGATATTGAACTGCATGAGCTGTTGATATATATTGAAGATTAATACCTTGTCAGTTGCTTTGTTTGTGTGCACCCTAATATTCATTGCAACATTATTTACAATAGCCAAGACATGTAAACAACCTAAATGTCCATCAACAGAGGAATGGATAAAGAAGATGTGGTACATAGAGACAGTGAAATATTACTCAACCATAGAAACGAATAAAATAATGCCATTTTCAGTGACATGGATGGACCTGGAGATTGTCATACAGAGTGAAATAAGTTAGAAAGAGAAAGACAAATATATGATATCACTTACATGTGGAATCTAGAAAAATGGTACAGATGAATTTCTTTGCAAAGCAGAAATAGAGTCACAGATGTAGAAATAAACTTATGGTTACCAAGGAGGGGAGAGAGGGGTGAGATGAACAGGGAGACTGGGATTGACATATATACACTACTGTATATAAAATAGAAAACTAATGAGAACCTACTGTGTAGCTCAAGGAACTCTACTCAATGCTCTGTGGAAGGGAATCTAACAAAAAGTGGATATATGTACATGTATTACTGATTCACTTCCCTGTACAGCAGAAACTAACACAATATTGTAAAGCAACTATACTCCAATGAAAATTAATAAAAAAATAAAATAAAATAAAATTCAAGGGGAAGGTTCAAGAAAGCAAGTGTTGAATGCAAATAAGGTGGAAAGCATCTGATAATGACAAAGCTCTGGTGTGGTTATAGAATTGTGTCAATTGTGTCTCTGAATGTGGGTGAAGGTGGAAGATATTAAAGCTGAATAGATAAGGGCTCAGATCTAAGTTTCAATGCTCTGTTCGACTGTCAGTGAGTACACCAGCATTTCACTGAAGCCATGAAGAGCACCCATATATACCTGAATAATTGATCAGACAACATGACCCTAATGGTAGGCAGGATTTGGGATTATGAATAGAATATAAATGATTGAAATTACTGTAGGCAAGGTAGAGAAGGTTATATTTGCTTGCAGTCTTCATACTTTATATGGTCTTATAAAATAAGCATTAAGGAGAGTGCTTTTATTTTCTGATGAAAGGGAAAATGCATGTTTCATTGAAGTCAAGCATGAAGGACAGCTATTTTGTGAAAATGCTGAGGTTTTAGGTAGTAGGAGAGGTTTTTTACCCAGTAAAATATTAGTTCTAAATATACAGTGAAACTACCTAAAAGGAAAATCAGCAGTGGGGAGATGCCTCAGAGAGGAGGCAGAGACTAATACAAATGTCAGATTCTATGTATGAAAACATATATACGCCTGGGAGTTTCATCTTAATGGTATCCTGGGATGACAGGAAAGGAATCAATTGTCATTTCTTTCTCCTGGGGACCATGTATGAACCAAGACTAAGGCCCTATGTTTGACATTTTGAGAAACTGCCAAATTGTTTGTCAAAACAGCTGTGCCACTTTGCATTCTTACCGGCAACACACGAGTTAAATTTTTTCAACATGCTTGTTGACACTGATAATGTCAATCTCTTTAACTTTTGCCATTCTGACATTGTGTGTTTAGTGGTTTCTTATTGTTGTTTGAATTTGCATTTTTTCCATTACTTTTTATCCACTAATGTATCTTCTTTATAAAGAGTATTTTCCCATTATGTTAACATTATTTGTTTATTTATAAGAAATTTAAAAAAAATTTTTACTTGTACAACTCCATTGTCAAATATAGGTTTATGGATATTTTCTCCCAGTCTGTGACTGAACTTTTTAAATTTTTTTTCTATTACATCTTCCAAAGAACAAATGTTTTTAATTTTAAAGCACAGTTTATCATTGTTTTTTCTTTTATGAATTGTACTATTTTTTTAAAAAAATTTGCTTTAACCAACGTCACTAAGGTTTTTTTTCTATTTTATTTTAGTAGTTTAATAGTTTTAGTGCCTATCTTAGGTCTTAAATCCATCATGTGTGTCTGTGGGTTTAATGCATTATGAAGTAAAAGTCAAGGTTCATTCTTTTTCCAAACAAGTGTCTAGTTTCTCCAGCATCATTTATTAAAACTAGTATGTTTATTCCACTGATTTACCCAGACACTTTTGTCAAAAGTCAACTGACTATATAAGTCAGGATCTATATCTTGACTCTATTCTATTGATCTGTACCTCTTTGCTTATGCAAACAAGGGACTCCACTGATTACTGCAGCTTTAGAGTAAATCTTGAAATCAGGTAGTGTAAGTGCTCTAAACTTTTTCTTTATGAAACTGTTTTGGCTATTCTAGTTTATTTGTTTTTCCATTTAAATTTTAGAATCAGTTTTTCATTTTATTCAAAAGTTCTCTTGTGAATTTCACTGGGAATGCATTGAATCTATAGATCAGTGTGGGGTTAATGTTGTGCCCAGGTTTTATATGTGAGTTTTGGGGTGTAGTTATCAAAAGAGTAGAGTATTACTTATCGTTACTAAGAATGGAAGTCATGATCTATGTTATTAAAATATAGACATTTTCTGAGTTTTAAAAATCCTTTTATAGTTATCTTTACTGTGTGTTTGGGAAAATGTAAATGAAAAACAAATAGGAAGTCTCCCTAACTTACATTTTATCATATTCTTGGTCAAGTTAACCTTTGTGCCTTACCTTTTGTGTGTGTGAAATCCAAATGACACCTGATCTCACTAGTTTATGCATAAATAATGATACAATATTTATTTTCATGCACAAATTACATGGACTCAGTCTTGATTTGGCTAAAGGAAGATTTGCTTCAACATGGGAATCAACAAAGAGTTTCTTGCTTATATCCATAGTTAATAGCACCCATCTGACTAGGAAGGGTCCTCATGTAATATGTTCCATATTCCTTCTCCTCTGTTAAGGCTTGCACTTCATTCATCCATTCAATCTGTATTTATTGGGTACCTACTTTGTACAAAGTATTTTTCTAGGCATCTGATAGAGCATTGAACTCAGTAAGCACAGCCTTGGCCCTCACAGATTATTGCATTCTAATCAACATCTAAGCCCAAAAAAGCCACTTGGAAACCCTAAATGATGGCATGCTAATGTCATCTCTTGTGATACCATGTGTTAGTACCAAGCACTTTGTTTCTGCCATGCTCCCCAATCTATACTCCACAGCATTTCAGAGCATTGATGAGTTCTGGACTGGCATAGAGAAAATGACCGTTTTCCACTATGCCAGACTACATCCTCTAAGCACTGAAGCAACCGTACTTATGAACAGAATCTAATAATTCTCTTTTGAACAGTTTTTTGACTTGGTTCTCAAACCCTTGTCCTTAATCTCATACAATGTATACAGACATACAATGTATACAGACAATCTATACAGACATTGTGTTTGAGTTCTGGCCCTCTTCCATTTAAACACAGATGTTCAAACCCAGTCCAAGGAGCTATACTAAAGAGAAGCTACACAATACATTTAAGGCTTCACTTCTGTGCTCTATTCCTCTGCTGCAACCAAATGCTTTTCTCCTGTCTAGGAGTAAAATAGATACCCAAGCCCAACAAAAAGAATGATAACTATATTCTAATATTTGGATCTGTGGGGAAAAAAAGGAAGGGGTATCCCTTCTCAGTGAATCTGGGGTCTTTATCAGTCAAGGATATACAATATACAGAGATAATTTATTGTTTCACATTCGAGTACATTAAAATATAAGCTGATGGTTTGCATGCTGTTTTACAAAGGAAGGATTTTATTCTAGGGTTAAAATTTCATGAAAGGAATGTAGGAATGAATTTGTTTTTCTTAGTTTATGAAGGGAAAGATTGTTAGGCAGTTCAGTAATTAAGGAAAAAAGATAATTGGGGGGCAATCTACAGAATATTTATTGCCATGAGTAAGTACAATTGCCATTCTCTTATATTTTTAATACAAGATAGCTTAGAAGAAAAATTGTAGAGCTTTAAATTGCCATAATAAGTAAGCATTAATCAGATTAAATAAAATGGGATTAATTTTCTTTATGTTTAAATTTTTTGAGAGCCAGATAATACAGCAAGCAACCTGCAATTTTTTTTCTGCATGTTTCTTTACTGTTCCTTTTGAAACTAGATTTTCCAAGTATATACTAATGGAAAGTCATTCTATCATTATTTCCATAGCTGTATTGTATTTTATATGAAGGGCAAAGTTTGGAGCATTCTCTCATTTCATTTTAACTTCCTAAGGCATAAGACAATATTCTTGGAACATTACCAACTTTTGTTAACTAAAATATCAAATTTTCAGAAGATCCTGAACTACCAACTAGTTTTGGAGTTGGCTATGTGATGAAATGAGAGACTGAATTTCTGGAAATGACTCATTTGCTGCTTTATCTTATGCTTCAGATGATTCTCTTTTAAATTCTGCTCATGACTGAAATGAATTCTTTTGTTCCATTCTCATAGGCAGCCACTGAAACCTTCAAGTATCATTTGGGTAGTGGAAGATTTAAATGACCAGGAAATGGATCCCTTTGAAGCCTTCTTAGAAACATAATTCACACCCTGGCATGTTCCGTGGCAATCAAGTCCATTCAATAATTGTTTTTGCATATATATATTGAGGTCCTGGTATTATTGCTCTGGATAATAAGTAGTGAACTAAGCGAAGTTCTTGTCCTTATAGAGCCTACATTGTAGTGTGGTCATAAAGTCAACAAACAAATGAATATGTAATTGTGAAATGAAGTAAAACCCTGAGACAATGCACCTGAGATAACTTGTACCAAATATAATGTGACTGACAGTTAATTGTCAGTCTGCCCAGTTCTGTTCTCCAATATGGGCTGGCTAAAATTCTGATCTTCTAAGGGGTGGGAAATGGATGAATGTAAGCTAGGATTGCCTTGTGACTCGGACTTTCTTATTGCAATATAAAATTTCTGCCAATACAAACCACATCTAAAAATGTTTTTCAGTAGCCTCACAATAATGTGATTCCTTAATAATTTTGGATGTTATTTATTATTATTACAAGGTTTTACTAACTAATGTGAGTTAGAGAATATTGCTGAGTGAAAAAGCAGGCCAGAGGTTAGAAACTATTGTTAGGGGGTTACTAATTTTAATAGGATGGCCAGGAATGACCCCTTTAAAAAGGTAACATTTGAACAGACAGCTAAAAACCCAAGGAAGCAAGCATGGGGAAAGAGTATTTTGAAGAATCAACAGGATTTCCTAATGGAAATGAGGTCCATTATGAAAAAAAGAAAAGAATTAAGAATAATACTAAGGGTCTTTTTTAAACTTAAACTACTGTTTTATATTTCAGAATCTGTTAGAAGGATAGTTTTAAGCATCAATTAATTATGGCCAATAATATGATTGCCAGTATTAAACTATGTCATTAATACACTTCAAATAAAAAATAAATTCCGTATTTCAAAATTCCTTTTTGAACTTATGACTTCTGGCCCTGACTTGAACCTAACAACCAAAGTTTAGAGGCGACAAATTTTTAGAGTCAACATTCCCCAGCCTATTTGAGAGGGTGACATTTGATTACTGTTTGTGTTTTTTTACTTAACATTCCTTTAAATTGTATAAAGCCATGCTATTATTTAAATTGAGTGAATTATAACTTTTATTTTGAGAATGTTGTAATAATTAAAGCTGTGCTGAGACATACAAAGTCAGGGATAAGGATAGATTCCTATCTCTGAATAAGAGAAAAACCCATCTAAAAATTTAATATGTTGCCCTCCTGCCAAATAATACATATTTCAGAAAACTGCTAAAATTTTTCACAGAGAAAAATAAGCTTTTCAAGGGAAAAGAAAGATGCCTTTATCTCAACTTTTATTTCACATTTCTTCTAGTTAAAGTAAATAAAACAGCACATTAAAAAGAATACATATTTTTAAAAGGAGAAGACATTCTTTTCATATGAATATAGCATGATTAACTTAAATATAGTAAACAAATAAATGTCTTTAAACTTAGTTTAGTATTAATAATTTCATTGCCAACATCATTTACACATAAATGAGTAACTTTTATCTACAAAGTATAATCCATTAGAAATACGATAAAAAAAACTTTAAAAATATTAATACTAACATAAACTATCTCTGAGTAAATGTAATCAGCCATGTTTACTATGATATATTGGGTTGGCAAAGAAGTTTGTTCGGTTAGTGAATATGTTGTTCAGTAAAGTTCTTGGTGAAAATGAAAAATGTGTTTTTTATTGTTCCTTAAAACCAAACGAAATTTTTGGTCAGCCTAATATAATGATATATATAAATTATTCATAAATTATATGATTCTACCAAATTCTACATGATATAGTCTCTTCATCTGAAAATGTTAGTACCTAATAAATTGTGTTCAATCACACCCTAACAAATTAACAATACCTTTATAATAATTAAAATGGAATGAAAATTAGTTTGAATATAGGAACATATAAACTCAGATATAAAATTTTGTGGGGAAAAAGAGTAGTGAAATAAGACTAAGATTATGAGCTATTGAAACTATTGTTAAAGTATAGTAATCAGAATAGCATATTGATAGACAGGCTACTTGAACAAAATAAATAGCTTGAAGAATTTAAGAATATACACGTTTCTGGGCTTCCCTGGTGGCGCAGTGGTTGAGAGTCTGCCTGCCGATGCAGGGGACACGGGTTCGTGCCCCGGTCCGGGAAGCTTCCCACATTCCGCGGAGTGGCTGGGCCCGTGAGCCATGGCCGCTGAGCTTGTGCGTCCGGAGCCTGTGCTGCGCAACGGGAGAGGCCACAACAGTGAGAGGTCCTCGTACCCCCCCCGCCAAAAAAAAGAATATACAGGTTTCTATTCATTTATCAAGCTAACAATGAATTGTTTAAGAAATGGGGTGGGTACAAATATTTAACTATTTGAAGAAAAGGGGAGAAATTGGATTGGCATCTGCTGTCTTAAGCCAAAATATATTCTAGATAGTTCAACAATTTAATGTTCTTAAAAGGTGGAGAAATTAAAACTGTAAAACCCTAGAGGAAAAGATGCATTAAACTGCTTTAATATCATAATATCTCGAGTTTAATATTTTATTTTATATCATGGCTTTTCTAAGTGTGGCATAATTGCCCAAAGGCATGAATAAAATTATTAAAAGTTTGAGCAAACGAAAACAACTTGGAGGAAAATAGTTGTTTCACTATGACAAAGACCTAATATTCATAATAAGTATATTATTCCTGCAAATTAAACAGTAAAAAGATAACCTTACATGTAAAAACAGAAACCTTGAAAACTTTTAACTTCACAAAGAAATCTGTACAAAGATGATAAAATTCACAGCAGTAATTGTTAGGGGAAAAATTAAGACACAAGTTAAATATTCATCAATGGGTAATAATTATATATAACATAGCAATGTTAACACATATTCAGTATCAATATAAAATAATAAAATATATATATGTGGGTTGTAATGAAGAAGATTCTAACATACTGGCAAGGGATAAAGCAGAATATTTTCATAAAAAATTGTGAGTTTATGTACTCATGTAAGTATATAAGCATATATGTACATACGTGTATATTCCTAAACAATTTACTTAGACATAATGTGTAAAAATAACCATGGAGCAAATTGTTGCAAGTTAACGAGCTAGAAGACAAAAAAATATATTGTAATGCTTAAATGTGGCAAAACCAGGAAAATGAAAATTTTCCATATACATGTTTTCCTTTAAGCCATTTGTGGCCTCCATATTGTGTTTCCTTTCCTCCAGTGGTATCATTCACAATCCATGCTCCTTCTGCCTTTGCATTTTAATCTTTATAAACATATAACAGTATTAATTCTATATATCTCTCTCATTGTTTCTTTTTCTTTGGTTCCTAAGATGACAGTGTGAAAAATTAATCAGATTCCAATGTATCAGTTTTTTTTTAATCCAAAACTGTTTTCTTTGATTCACAGTGACAGTTGATATTTTAGCCGCTTGTAGTTGGTGAATGGAAAGCTAATTTTGATGATTTAGGAAGAGAATCAAAGCACAATTCCCCAAGTTTTTGAAGAAATTAATTAGGTGACAGTATGTGAAAATAAAAACGAATAATTTTTATGCTCTTTCTCATGCTTCAAAGCTGGAGATAATGTAGGTTAGAGTTTTTTTGCTTAAATTTTGGTAGGTAAAAAGGCCCTTTAAATGTGTTAGGTACATTCATTGGTTTATTTCCCATCTATAAAATCTTGAATGATATCCAAATATTTTTAAAAGTAGGCATTTTATTATTTTGTCACTGAAGACTAAACCCTAGATAAAATGTGTAGCAGATGACAGCAATTAACAAATTATGAAAAGTGCTTCAGTTACATTCTTTATATAAATATTTGCTTTAACTACATTTTATTAGGTCAATAACATGTATTTTCATTTTAATATTAAGATAAATTCCACAACCTATGTTCCATAGCAGGGAACGTGCCTTGAAGCAATTTTCACTTTTCAATTTCCGGTACACAAGACAAAATTTAAACATATAGTGACCTTTTCCTGGTGGAAGCTTAAGCTTAAGCAGCTTAAGCACTGCTCAGGAATTACCTTTTAGCATAAAATTCCAGTCAAAGTTTAGATTATGCTGGAAAAAAAATCAAGATATCCTAAATTCCATTTCCTTCTTCCCTTCTTGTGGCTTGATTTCTTTTTTAAAACATTCATTCAGCAGACCCATCTGGAATCTATGTTTGGGAACCTCCAGCAGTTGATCTCAGTGTTTGCTTGAGAAGCTCAACCTTAAGAATCAAACAATTTACACATATTCTATCACTGATTTTTTTAACACTTGAAAAACTGCTTCTTTAATAAGTGATTTCTGACAATCAACAAAAATCTTCAATTATGGTTTTTAGGGCAAAATTTTTCAGTTAAAAAAGTACCATTGGGTGGATGGAAAGGGTCTGAAAAACTCATTTATTTTTAATTTTTGGTGAAACATGTTGCTTTTTTTCTGATTATTTTGTTTACTCCTGAACAGAATTAGGATTAAAATTTTCTGCTAATTTCTAAGAATTTTTACAGGAATTTAAATACTGTTTATTTGACAGCAATAGACTATGACTGAAAATGAATTCATAACACTAAAATATATATTAAACCATATATATATATATATATATATATATATATATATATTTGTTTTTGTTTTCAAAGGAAAAAAGGTAAAAGGCAGACTGGTACTAATAAAACAGCCCGTCTGGGACTGGCAGCAGGATTAGAACAAGGAGGATTAGAAAGTGAATATATTTCTTTACAGAATACATTTATGAATTTATTTTTTGTTTAATGTGAGTTTATATCAGTAAATATGTATATATATATATGTACATTTCTAAAATATTTGCTTAGAAAAAGGTGGAAAATATAGATGAGGGTTTTCTCATAGCTTTAAAACAAATTTTGGAATTCAGTCATATTTTCACATTTCAAATTTCATCATGCTCTAGATTTGTGAAGGATTTTATAGTTCAGGCAAGATTTATATTTCTCTTAGAATTCTCAGTATTGGGAGCCTCTGCTACTTTGTGAAGAGCCAGGATGCCTGACTTCCCAGGTTTAACTGGTTTTCTTTCCCACCTCCTTTCCTTCCAGCCTCTTTCCATGATAGCTACTGGTCAGTCTACCTTCTCTCTGTTCCAATCCTGCGGCCCACTCTGGAAATCCTAGTTCACTAGCCCCACTCCGTCTTTCCCCCTCTTTTTCTGTTTTGTTTATTTTGTTTAGTGTTTTTGTTTTTTAAACTTTGGACATTGTCCTCATTGGAGATTCATTCTTTTATTGAGCAACTTGGGACATAAATCTCTGTAAGACTGGAACTATGAGGGTACACTAAGTCCCTGAGAGGAGACAGGTTTGCTAATAAATAATTAAACTCCAGTGACACAGGAGTGACACGTGAAAAATATTATGAGAGTCAGCAGATAGGCTCTGGCAGAGAGCCTGAAGAAGCCTCCCAGGGGAGAGATAAAGACACATTCAGCACGGGCAAGAAAGGGGAAAGAGTACAGCTGGGAAAACAGGCTATTTTCCCTCTAGGGATCATGGGTGAAACACTAGGCAGTTATAAATAGGTGTGCTTGGGACTTCCCTGGTGGTCCAGTGGTTAAGAATCTGCCGTCCAATGCAGGGGACGTGGGTTCGAACCCTGGTCGGGGAAATAAGATCCCACATGTAGTGGGGCAACTAAGCCCGTGCGCCAAAATTACTGGGCCTGAGCGCCTCCACTAGAGAGCCTGCGTGCTGCAACAAAAGATCCCACATGCCACAACTAAGACCCAACAGAACCAAAAAAAAAAAAAAAAAAAAAAGAAAGGTGTGCTTTGCTTGGATAATACACTTGATGAAGATTGCTTTCAGTATAAGATACTAGAGAAAAGTAGAGGAAAATAAGAGTGGAGAATCTGGGGAGAGTGGGAAGCATTTTGTATATATTCTTTTCTAGGTAATTTCAACTCCTCCCTATACTTTCCAGGGTCATCTTTATGTGAATGATCAGCATTTCCATGTCAGACACTTCTTGACCTCTTGTTCTCAGTTCCAGTTTTCCCTGTTTCCTATTTTCATTCTAATTCTGACAGTAATTAGCTGTATAAGAGACAATTTAGTTAAAAATATATACCTTGGTTTCCTTGTCTGAAAAATGGTAATTACCACTCATACATGTTATGAGAATTGAGTTCATAGATGTAAGTGCTTAAACAGAGTTTAATATGTGGTGTTAAACAAATGATAGCTGTTGTTATTATTTATCAAGCATCATCATATGATATTTCACTCATCTCTAATATGGTAGTAACCTCTTTCAATGCATGGATTATATCTATATCATTCACAGGTTTTAATATAAAAACTAGGCCAAAATAGAGATTTGATGAATGATTGGTAGCTTTAATTTATGTTAATTAAGCTTATTAGTTTCATTTTCACTACATGACATTTTTCGTGTTGCTTTTCAGCATTTTATTCATGTTTATGATTTCCTTGGACTACATTACTATAAATATTTAAAGAAATGTAAAGAAATGAATATCATGGATTTTACATTGTTTTAATTTTCTTGCACTTAGCAAAATGTTTCAGCAAACTGTTTTGTGTATAAGGTAACATATCAATATCAGAAAGGAATTACTTTGGGTGATTTACCACCTATACCTAGGAATGCTCTGGTAGCCCTGGGCCAACACTGAAGGTAATGTGATGCTGTATAGTCAATTCGTGAGCTAGAGCAGTGCTTGAGTTTATATCTCTGATATATAGGGATAACATACTTTCCCTAATTATTTCTAGAATAATCTCTTTTTCCTGAAAAAGTAGTTTCCAAAGCTGGGTGCACATTAGAATCACCTGGGGAGCTTTCAAATTAAGTAAGACTGGGGGAAGGGGTTGGTATTAGTAGGTTTTAAAAGCTCTGTAGGTGATCCTAGTTTCAGTCAGGTCTGAGAATCACTGCACTACACACCTGTATCCTCTCCTCTTAACCCCCAATACAACACACCTGTGCAGAATATAGTTGCCTTGGGAACTCCACGGAGTGCTTAAATAGGCACCACAGGAAATAAATTCCAAGAAGAAGATGCTTTTCCTCCATTTTGCCCGTCGATTCGAGGCTGCAACTGCGACTCCTCACTGGGTCTCCAGACTGCTGGCCTGCTTTGCAGATTTCAGACTTATCAGCCCTACGATAGCGTGAGTCAGTTATTTAAAATAAATTTCTCTCTCTCTCATGTATCATATTGGTTCTGTTTCTCTAGAGAAGCTGACTAAGCTTTAGTCTGACACAGGCTTTATCTTTAAACCTTAGTGCCCAATTTACAGGTGGGCAAACTAAAGCCTGGAAAGATTAAATATCTTGTCCAGATCTCTCAACTAATGAAAGACTGTGAGTTGTCTAAACTGTCTGGCGACAGAGTTTTGTTCATAGCCCTTTATGGCCAGTGAGAACATTTGGGAAACATTGTGTGATATGGTACAAATTAAAGTGAAATAGACTTGTAGTGTTTTGAAGAGATGATTAAAGGTGTTGTGCTCTCCAGTGCTCAGTCCCACCACAGTTTGAATTTACCCCAGCGACTTGTTTAGAGGAACTGACCCTTCAATGTATCCTTCTTCTTGATAGAAAACACTGCAATGTCTTTATTTTGATGACAACACATTCATTACCACTATTTCCATCTTTTAAACTGTGAAAAACCCAAGGGTTGGGATAATAAGGATTAAAATAAAACAAAATGCTTAAGTAGAAAGGACTACCTTGGAACTAATGGGGTTTACACAAGCACAGTTTCTCTCAATATATGCTTGATTATATGACTTTTGCCCCAACTTGCTGTGTTAGGCCATTTTTACAGCTTTTGAACCAACATGAAGTAGCCTTGTGTTTAGCTGCCTTGTGGAGTAGAGGTGTTAATTACCTCATTCACATACCTATACTATGCGCGGGTGAGCCCTAAAATCCCCCAGGTGGACCCAGGCTATCTTTTTTGCCATCTGTTACTCAGGTGCTCTGGGACACTTATCTCTCTTTTTTTTTCCTCAATATTTTCCCCATTGTTCTCATTCAGAATGGCATTTACATTTTTATTAAACTGCAAAATAACAATAAAAACCTAAACAGCCCCTCAGAGGAAAAAATGCTTAATCATAACAGTATTGTACAATCTTTATTCATCCTTATGAGATTCCTCAGCATCATTGTTTTGGTGTTTGTTTATAAATGCATACTTGCTTTGTAGTTAATTATAAAGCTATGAGAGTCTCCTGGTTGAAGCTATTGACTGCAAGCTTATTCCCAGTTCCTATCTTTAAAACTTAAAAAAAAAAATTGCTGCCTCTATTAAAAATGAGTTGATGAAGTGAGGGGTGACATCAGGATTACAATATTTATATTCTGGTCTTTGACTCATTATGGATTTTTGAATAAGTTGAAAATATATTTGTATACTCAAGCAATAGCTCTCACATTTTTCTATGTATTTCTTCTGGGAACAATGATGTTTAAACAATGCAACATTGATTGATCCAGTCTTCAACAGAGAATCTTCTATTTATGTCCCAGTTCCCCTACTCTTACCCTCCCCAAATAGGCCAGAATACACATTATTGGGGAATAAAATATCTACAGGATGATAAACATTATGGTGGATTTCCTATCAGTGTAACTCTACTCACTCTAGTACATGAAGTTAAGTCTGATTAACTTGCGTTGTTCACGTTTGTTCTAGAAAATTGGGCTGATCTCATTCAGTCTAAAATGATTGAATTGTAGTTGATGTCATTGCCAGTTTTCTGGTTTTTGGTTTTTTGCTGCTGGGTCCTGACCCTTCTATTTGATTTTCAACTGTATTTACCCACTCGTTTGCTCACGTTTGCTCACATGCAGACAGACGAAGGTAGCAACTGTGCGCAGTGAGGATTTTGCCTCAGATCAACACATACTCCATAAAACATCCATACACAACCAGAAAAGAATAGTCATCTGTATATTTCTCTTAATTTAAACCAACTCATCTTGAAAAGAAATACAGATGTTGTATCACTTGTGATTCTAGAAATATTATGGATTTAGTATATTCTGTATTCCTTGCATTTACTACAGTTGGCAAACTTGGCAACCTTCAAGGCTTATTGAATTTGTCGAAGCCTAAGGAAAAGAACAAATATATTGATGAAACTAGACTTTGTAGTGATCACAGAAGATTGCAAATGTAATTGAGCCTCACCTAATGAAAAAAAGTAATGCTGGAGTTAAGATTGAACAGGTGTAATACATTTAGCAGCCCGGTTTTCGCAAGCAGTTTTAACTTCATGGTGTGAGGTACATTTCCTTTGGTTGCATACTGGTTACCAACCTGAGAAGAAAATATGACTGATTGAAACCAGTAATGAATGCTTTAAAGCAGCAATGGGAATACTGAAACTCCGTGCCATATGTGGAAGAACTTCTAAACGTTCCTGGACAGTAAAAATTCTTTTACTCTACATTTATATTGTTACTTTCTGGAATGAATGAGTGACATTTCCATTTTTACTTGCCCATTGCATGTGTGTGATGTGTCATAGGAAAAATACCAAAGGACCTGTGGTTTGTGGGCTATTGACCTCCTTGAAGTAAGAGCTGAGTATGAGTTATATCCTAGTTCTGGCATAAAAATGAGCACATCCTAAGGATATGAATGCATATATCAAAAATTCTATATGTCAGTTACTTTTGGAAGTATAACTGTAATACAACATATTTTACATCCATGAAAATTCATTATATTCATCAAGTCTTTAATTAGTAAAGTGGTTCTACTCGTGGTAGTGAATCTATGTTGAGATCAATATATATTTATCTTTGTCTCAGAGATTCAATAAAAAGAGCAATGTCTTCTTTACAGACATAACAATGGTCGTCTTGGCCATTAATGAGTGTGATTGAATTTTCTAAACTTGGCAGTGGCATAGTGATGTTTCCATGGTAAGAGGATGACTACTTCATTAGACACAGCAATTTCACCTGAGATGATGTATTCAGAATATGGTATTTTTGGCAAAGTCTGTTTCTGTTATGTGCAGAAGTGAGAATTAAATTATACTGAAAAATAAGTCCTAGGAGTCTTTGAAACTATGAGTACTCTGTTATATTAGAAATCTTAAAAACTTGGTTATAGTTACCTCGAATGTCCTATAAAGTAAATAAGCAACTGAAAATTTTATATTTGGGGTATTTCATCAGAGATACCTCTGTATGAATGTTAATTATATATGACTTTAAAATAAGCCCCAGAAGAATAAAAGAAAGAATAAAATCAACATTATGTGCTTCCTGATGACATATATTAGGAAATATACAGTACAACCTATAAAATAGTCTTTCTAAAAGAATTAAATTTAATCAAGTCCCTGGATCTCACCATAAAGGATTATAGTATTAAAATACTTTGATGTGGAAGCTTTCTTGGCTAAAATAGAGTAATGGGAACTAGATTTACCTTCCCGCCTGAAACGGTTAGGTTATTGCCCTGAGAGTTACTATTGTGGTATGGGGAAGAGCAACCCAGGCAAAGCTGAGAAGACTCCCTGGGTTGAGGAAGTTGATGCTGAGGGGAGGAGGAGAGCCTGAGAAAGCTAAGGTAGAGATTTTTCATAGGGCAGAGTACTGAAGAAAAGACAGCTACACAGAGAACTCCAGGGATCTTGAGAGAGCCACCTCAAGTATCCCCCTGAGTATGGATCCGTGTGTATATCTGAGGAAACTATCTGAAGCTGAGAACAAACAACCCAAAAGATTAGAGATAATAGTGCCTGGTGCTCACACCGTGCTGAGGGTGGTGACTTTTCATATCCACTAGAGCAGCAACCTTATACGGAAGGCTCTTGCCCCAGCTGTGGGAAATAATTCAACCTAGACAAGCATGGCATGGGACCTATCTATGTAATTTTAATGTCAAGTCCTGAAAATATTGAAATGGTTTATTTTAAATTGCTTCCATATTTCCAGTCTTGCTTTGCTCCAGTCTCCTCATTTCAACCTTGCTCACAAATCACAGATGAGATAATGACACTTTTCTAGTTAAAACTATTCAAATGGTCCTCATTTTTCTCCAGAGAAAATTCAAACTACATACAAAGTTTAGGAAGTCAGTGGCTGGCCTGTGCTGAACTTTCCAGTCCCATCTCTTTCCTATCACACCATGATTGTAAATGATTTCACGTAAGCAGGAGGAAACCATACTCATATTTAGCCAAGGATTGAGACCTTTATAGAAATGGAATAGCTACATAAATTGGGCTCCACATATAGTGGAGATTTTACAAGGTTTTTCCTTGTTTCCAAATTCTGATAGGGTACTCAGCTACTAACTGCCCTTTCTATTCATGTGGGGTCCACTTGAATTAAGAATGAAAACCAATTATTGCCTTAACATCACTCTGTTTTACTTAGGTTTGCATCATCATTCCATAAGAGCTTAAAATAATGATCTCTTGTACTTCTACTTATCTGGTTCTTAAACCAAATTTGGCACCAACAATTCTGCATCCTTATCCTGCAAAAGAAAGCAGAATCACTGTGTAGCTGTTCTTCAAAAACATGTCTGCATCCAAAGTTACAGTCCACATTGCCCGCAGTATTGTATTGCATGTTTTTATAGTTATAAACCTTTTGAAGACAGCTATTTTACATACTATACTTTTAGTCTTTTACTTTTTTCATCTTCTAGTCTTACTAGTCTTTTACCATACTATCTACCTAGCAATTGTAGATAGCGTTGTCTGTGATTTAGCAATTAGCATTTTACTAAATATTTGATAAATGAATGATGTTTCCTGCAAAGGAACTTTTTTCTTCCTGTTCATTTTGTTCCTTTTGATTATTTCTGATTCTTGGCTTATTGATTGTACTCTTTAGGGGTCTTAGTCTTATTATTTACCTTATTCTTCCCTAGAAATGCCATCTTTATAGTTTGGGATCTGAATCCTGAGATGTTACAGACACTAGGATTTCTGAATTATCTGCTCCCAATAGGACACTAATTATATTGAATGAGGCCTTAGCCTATTTTTAAGACCATGCCATAAGTTCATATTTTCTTCTAAAACAAATTTAAATGTTATCAAGTGGGATCATAAGATTATTTATAAATATTTTATAAATAAGGAAAGTTAATTGTCTTTTTCAAAATCCAGTGACTTGTTCACAGAAGAAACAAGCTTAGGTAAACCCTTTTATTGTGCGATTATTATATGTTCTTGTATTTAATTCATGAGCAGAATATAGGAGCATGGAATCAATAAGATTTTATTGAGTTCTAGGTATGTTATATTTGAAAGTGAAGATATTCAGAGATTAATGATAATACATTTGGGATTTGTGATCAAGCCACACAAAAGCTTACCTTATATATAATTCCTTTAAAACAAGTTAATGTTGGAAAATACAGATGGAAAACTCAATTTGGTTATTAGATCACTAGTAATCTAGTAAATCTGTTTTTTAGTATCTAAAAAGCGTAAGAGATTTCTGCCTCTTAAATAATTATCTAAGAAAGTAGTTTTTAGGTGATTAATATAGAGACATATATAGTAACATTTGATGCATAGACTCCAAATGTAATTTTTCCTTTGATTATTATTTATGGGAAATAATTTCAATGACTACGAGATTAACTTCAAAGTAGTTGAATGATGTTCTTCAGTGTATCAAAATTATCATTGTATCAAAATAATGATAGCGGCTAATCACGAAGACCACCTTTGTGGCAGCTTAATAACTAGGATGGCCTAGCACTCAAAAGTTACTTTGTTTTTCTCTTTTTCTATAACTGAATAGGTACAACTGAGATTATCTTAATGAAAGTAGCTGGCAAATAGAATAATGAACACTGTTCGTATTTAAGGACTCTAAAGTAGTTTGACACCTCTGTAGTATACCCATGGGTCCCTTCCAAGTCCTGAGAGATGCCCCAGGAATGCCTTCACATAAGCACATGCTTGTATTTCTTATTTTAAATTTGTAACATAATATTATGTCTTTTCTCATTTAAATAATCACTTCATACCCAAATTTGTTTTCGTAAGTTTATAGTCTTTTACACACTCCCCCAAAACTGAGGATCCTTTAGCATCTCCAAACCTGAATTTACCCCTGATTGTGTATATGAATTGTGTGGCAAAGATTGCTATTTATCTGCATAATAGCTCTTCCTCCCGTCTTACTAACAGAACATGGATTTTGTTTGGGAATGAAATAACTTTTGTTAAATCTACATTCTGCCCTCATTGCTATTACAGATAGATAAGTAACAAAAGTTGAGCTCAAAACCCAAGGGAAGTTTTCTGTGGATCCTGGGTAATCAAAATGAAAAATCAACTTCTATCTTGTTTCTTATTCTTGCCCAGCAGTAGGAGGCAGTAGATAAAATAGTTGTTTTCTTACAAGGAGACAACTATGAGATTGAAAATCTCATACTAAGCAAAGACATAGGGATGAGGAACATCAGTGAGCCACTACACCTATACTGTTTCTCTCTAGGCTTTTTATTAAGTGAATAAATAAATATTCATTTGGGTAAGCTAGTATAGTTGGGTTTCTGTTAAACACAGTGCAATGCAAGACCAATCTATTACAAATTGCTATTTAACCTTTGGTTTCTCTGTTTTGCAACTTTCAGTTTTCCCATGACTTGACAGTGTCAGTCTAGTGCAGGGATTTCAGTGGCTCCAAATCAAGCAAGCTTATGTTAATTGAATGCAGAATATAATCACAAGGTAAATACAGAATTTTGCTTCTGCCCCCTTACTACCTTGAAAGAAAAATGTTTTGACTTTATAAAATAATGTAACTTACTGGCTGGCCTCTTTGCCTATGAAATATTGAATATTCAGTGTTAAGGTTATAACCCAAATTTACTGTACCATCAGTTAGGTTACATGGGGCAGATAAATTAGACAAGGACCATAGCATTTGGTTCAAATATTTGACCCTGGGATGCTTTAACAGTGAGCGTAGGAGTGCTATGCTGGATATTTAAAATTATGGATATTTAAAATTATGGTTGGATATTTAAAATTATGCCCATTACTGAAACTGTAGAAAACTGAAATTCAAAAGGAATGAATATTAGTTAGTGCCATGTAAGTTAGCTCCATATATATTGCCATGGCTGTGTTTTTTGCAATTATTAGATTTAATTCTTAATTTTACACATGTGTGAATAGAATCCATTTTAGACTGGGAAAGAAAGATTCCTAAAGCCAAATATTTCTTCTCTCACTGTATTAATACTGACAAGTGTTAACATATTTGGTAAACACTGGTAAACTGGGCAAAGGCTCAACTATGATGAAGTTATCAACTTGGTACATGTTATAAAGACAACCAAATTCTGAAGAAAAAGATCTGAGAGACACAGCTAAGAAGTTGTGACTCAGTTTCCATAAATACCTTGACACGTATCAACTGATGGATAAAATCTAGCAAAGTGTAATGAAAAATATTGAAACCAGCACTTGAGTTAAAATAACAAGCCCAGTCATAATGAGAGAAAGTCAGCATCAGTCAAAAAAAAAAAAAAAAATCAGTTGAACAACACCATCTAAATATGTAAATACACGTAAAATTCCAAGCCATTACAATTTGGAGACCTTGTGAGTTAAAAGCAGAACATAGGGAAAACACTTGGAGACTTGGTTGGTTGCCAGCTCTGTTTGACTCGTCAGTGTCAGGACTGTGATTAAAAAAAAAAAATCAAATGTGCTCTAAGGCTGATTTAATAAAGAACAAGGGGGGGCTTCCCTGGTGGCACAGTTGTTGAGAGTCCACCTGCCGATGCAGGGGATGTGGGTTCGTGCCCCAGTCCGGGAAGATCCCACATGCCGCGGAGCGGCTGGGCCCGTGAGCCATGGCCGCTGAGCCTGCGCGTCCAGAGCCTGTGCTCCGCAACGGGAGAGGCCCCAACAGTGAGAGGCCCGCATACCTCAAAAAAAAAAAAATTATATAATTTTTAAAGGTTATACTCCATTTACAGTTATCATAAAATATTGGCTATATTTCCTGTTAAACCACTGTCTTTTTTAAAAAAATAACTTCTCTCCTTTGTTGGATGTCCTCCTTAAGGAGTTGACCAAGGAAGCAGGTTTACGAATTAGGCATTCTGAGGTATTACTTATCTAACATATCTTGTTGCTACTTTCACCCTTGAGGGTAGATTGCCTGTAATAAAATTCTGAGGTGAAAATAATGTTCCCCTCAAATTTTGAAGTCATTTTGTTGTCTCATAGGCACTTGTTGTGATTCACAAATTTAATTCTTAATGAGTTCTGGCTTTTATACTTTGTGTGAAAATCCTTACCAATTTTACCCTTAACAGTGCTCTAAGAAGATACGGCATAATTTCTTAGCCATTTTGTTTAATATCATAATTATGTCATTGGTTCATATTATTTATTGCATTTGACACTTAGTTGTTGTCTTTTGAACTGAAATATTATATCTGCAGTTTAGGAAGTTTCCTTTATTATTTCTTTAATTTTAAGACTTCCATTTATCTTCTATTTTAGTTAGCAGTTGCTATGTAGCAGACCACCCCCAAACAGCATCTTAAAGCAATGATCATTTATCTTTTCTCACCTCTCTGCTTTCCTACTGTGGCTTGACTGACTTGATATGGCTTAGCTGAATGGCTCTGCTTTATACTTAACAGGTCTGTGAGTTAGCTACTGTGACTGTTTCCTGTATCTCTGAGTAGCGGGCTAGCTAGGTGTGTGCCTCACATGGCAATGGCAGATAAACAAGCAGACTTAGAAACAGCACACTGTAATTTCCATCCTATAACAGTGGAAGAGAATTGTACTTTGCCCATGATGAGACCATAGCAAATCTGTGCATGTGGAGGACTAAAGAATCAGGGCCAATAATGCCACCCACCATACTTTGGAAATCATATACATTGGATCTTGTATCTCCTTCTTGATTGTTTACTGCTCCACCTTTTTTCCATTATGCTACATGTTGGGAGATTCCTTTTGCTTTTCTCTTTTAACCCTTCAATTGAGTTTTCCTATCATTTAAAAAAATATTCTCAAGAATGCTTTCCTCTGTGAACATTTTATTTTTGTGGGATCTTGTTTTTTTATGAAATATTTTTGTCCCTGAAAATGTTAATTGTGTGTCTATACATATATATTTTTGAGGTATGTGCGTGTAATATATATATATTTTTTGTGTTACTCATGCTCTTGAACATGACTATTTCTTCAGGGTTTCTTTTTTCTGTTTCTGTTGGTGTGGATGCTACCTGTCTTTCATGTTAGAGGTCATAAGTATCTTGTGATGGTCATTAATTCATTTGCATTTAAGACTGAAAGAAAAAAATGTTAATGTACACCCTACATATAGATATGGTTGCCTACTGGTGCATGTCCGGCAGAGATGAATCCTCTAATTTGCTGTTTGCAGGTAAAAGTTGACTACCAGCATTCTAGGTGGTATGGAATGGAAGGAGTGTTTGGCAACCCATTTTTCAACATAAAAATTTCAATTAAACTTCTTACTTCTAATATGTCCCCTCTGTTGAGTCTGGCAGGCCTCAAGTTCAAGTATTCTCTGATTCAGTTGTTGTTCCAAAAAATAACTTAGATCTTCTCTTAAGGTGGAAGAGGGTTAGTTTTATAACAGCTTAGAGTAGATCAAATAATTATGAAGTCCCAAATACAAAGTTGCACTGGACTTTCCTGTTTTCAGGCCCAGCTCCACATCCTGTAATTTGGAGCATATCATGTTTTCATTTGTGAATTCCTTGGCATTTTAATGTATTTTTAGTACTTATCACAAGAATGCAGTCTTATTTCAGCTGTTCTGTAGATTTATTTTTCTGTGTCTATTTTATGTGATTGTGACTTTGGTATATAAGTAGGTACTATTAATATCTATTTTAAAGATGAATGAACAGAGATTCAGAAAGGTTGCATAACTTGCCCTGTGTCTTGAGCAAAGATGAAACTGAGACCTGATTCACATTTCATTTTCTGGTGATAGAAAGGGATTGAATGTTTTTTTTTCCCTCTGGTTGGGAACTCCCCCCCTTTTACCCACTGTAATTTAAGCAATTCTCCAGGGAGGCAGGAAAGAAGCAAGAAAATCAAGGTGTTCAGACACCAGTCTAGAAGCTTAAACAGACTTCTCTGCCTCATTAAGCAAACATTGAAGAAAAAACAAGCCATTGACACCGACATTTCTATGTTCATAATTTCGACATATTTTCCAACTCAGACATTCCAATAGGTGTGATTGGGACTTTAAATATGAATGAAGCTGTCAAAAAAGAAGAGGGAAAAATTAATCTTTCATTTTTTTTACTCACTTTTCTGTCTCCATTAAATGCTATGCATTCTTGCCTATGATACAACTATAGAATATTTAAATTTTAAACCTCTCCAGCTTAACTATTTTTCCTCTTCATCAGCCATAGGATGGACATGTGTTTAAACATCATTTGGTATAGATATTAATGTTCTTGAATATTTTCAACTAAATTTCCAACTGATATGTTATTCAACAGTTTGTCAATTTTAAACAAATTGATAGAAGAGTACTGCCCCATTTAATGTTCAAATCTCCAGCCAAATGAGAGACAAATCATGGAAAATATTCAGAACATTTCCATTTTCTTCACAATAGCAGTGCTGGATTTTAGATTCCCTCTTTCTGTTTTGGGAAGAGAATCTAATTTCAATAAACTTTGGCAATTTCTGTGTTTTACTTTAACCAACCCAAAGGAAATGTTTTATTTTTTTAATTTTACTTGAATTAAATACCAATTAATGATTTTTTATTTCTCTTTCAGTATGTTGACTATATGTGAATGGCTGATTCTAGATTTATATTCCACATAAAATATAACTGATTTTAAATTAACAGGCCATCAAAATTAATCAGTTTTTAGAAAACAGGTGACTTTTATTAGTAGCCATGTGTATATGCTTATAAAAATAGAAAAAGCTTTAAAAATTAAAAAAATACTACCACTGTCCCATCATTTTCACCAAAATAACTAGTAAATTCTAAAATGTTGATTTCTCTATTTATCCTGGGTTTTCTCTCTTTATGCTGGATTTCATATTACAATAGCAATGCCTTTTTTTTTCCCTGCTGTGGAATGTTAATTCCATACTTCTGCTTCTTAATATTGGGTTAAATTGTGTTATAAGATTATCATTATACTTTTAATGATACCAAAATCTCAAATTATACTTTTTAATTTAGTATTTTTTCAAACATATGTAAAAGTGGAAAGAATAGTACAATGAGTGTCTGTATATTCACAATCTAGTTTTAACTATTAACATTTGCCACATTTGCATCATCATCTAGATGAATAAATACATGGATTTATATTTCTGCTGATTTAATTAAAAGTTACAGAAAATTCATTTTGAGTCATAGTTACAAAGACTTTCCCCATTTACAGATTATAAATATAATATAAATGAATTCATCACAAATTCACTTATGACTTTCTAGTAGCTGTGCTTTTGTGTTTATATCTTGGATCCATTTGGGGTTTATTCTGTATATAATATAAAGAATAAATAAAATTTTGTCTTCCTATGAAGTATAATCAAGTTTCTAAAACCCATTTATTAAAATTCTCATATACTAAAGGTATTTTTCCTAGAATTTTTTGTAATTATAAATTCGATCACTTCTTCCATTGTATTATCTCTTTGAGGTTTTTTAATATGTGTTAACTTTGACTTTCATATATCAACTAATCATCATGCTGCTATACTGAAATATTTTTCAAATTAGTTTTTCACTTGATTTGTTTTTCCAAATTTATCAAATCATTGTAAAGAATATTACCTTTACCTCTTCTTATCCATCATTCAGTTTTCTCTTTTCAGACTGAATTGAATAATACCCCAAAATAAGTAAAAATAGTAGAAATTGCAAGTTAATCCTTGCCTTTGACCTGACTTTAGATGTCATACTGATTTGGGGGGTTGAAATGTTTTCAAGTATGAAAACATCTTTTTCTATTCTATTGCGTTTGTTAATCCAGAAATTTTTATATATTCTTGGCAACTCAAGGAAAGGAACATAAGGCTAGATAGGATTTTTTTTTCTATATCTCATAAACATATTAATGGATTTTCTAATGTGAACCTTTCATACAATCCTAGAATAAATCTCACTTAATCATGGTATGCCTATTTTTAATCTGTTGATACACTGTTCTTTTTAAAGTACTCTTTTAAGTTTGTACATTGATATTGTTCTTTAACTCTCTCTTTTTCTTACCATCTTTATTACAGTTGGGTACTCTGTTAGTATCCTGTGCCTGATATAACAAACTACCACTAACTTGGTGACAACAGGCACGCACTTACTCACAGGTCTGAAGGCCAGAATTCCAAGATCAAGCTGTTTGCACAGCCACATTCCCCCAGAGGTTACAGGAGGAGATAAGCTAGTCCTTGCCTCTTGCCCTTCCTGCTGACTGTCAGCATTCTTTGCTTTGCGGCTTCATGTCTCTCCATCTTCATTGCTTTCTCCTGCATATATGTCTAATTTCCCTCTGTCTGTCTCTTACCTGAACACTTGTGATGGTATTTAGGACCTGCCTTGAAATTCATTAAAATCTCATCTCAAATTTTTTAATTTAATTACTTCTGCAAAGGCCCCTTTTCCAAATAAGGTCACATTTATAGGTTCTAGGATTAAGACATGGACATATCTTTTTTGAATCACCATTCAGCCTACTACAGGTACCACCATTGTTTTCACTATTGCTGTGTTTCTTAAAGTAACATTAGAATTATTTAGTTTTTGAAGGTATGGTGGAATTCCCCTGTGAAAATATGACACTGTCTTTTTTGAGTGTGGGTAGGGTATAGTTGTTCTTACATAAGTTCTACCACTTCTTCTAAGAAAATTGGAATTTAAACTTGTATACCTCTACTGGATTCAGTTTTGGTGAACTATATTTTCTTAGAAAAGTAGTCAGTTTATTTAAGCCCCTCCCTTCTTCCTGTCCTTCCCCTTCCTCTACTGCTTCCTTTCCCTTCCCTTTTCTTTTTTTTTTTTCTTCCCCCCTCCTTTCCTTTCTTCCTTTTGGTATTTCTAAATTTGTCTCTTTAAATTTTGAATGTATCAATATTTATTTACTCTCGTTTTTGTTTTTCTGCCTTCTCCTCTTTAAAAAATAGATCTTTCAAAGAAGCAGCATATTTATCTACTTAGAAGCTTTATTTTTTCTATTAAAATGCATTATTTCTGCTCATATCTTAATTTCTTCCTCATTTTATTGGTTTACTTTATTTTTGCCTCTCTAAATTTTGAGATAAGTGGTCAATAAATATCCACTAGAGCTACCTAATTAATTATTGTTTGGCTCCTCTATATCTTTATGTATTTTTTATCCACAGGCTTTGTTTTACACAGAGGTGTATGAAGGTTGCCTACAATTACTGCATCTCTTTTGGTATCTCCTTTTACCCATTATAATTGTGTCACTTTATGAAGTATTGCTCATTGCTGTTTAATTTGGTATCCTGCTTTGCTTTGCTTTATTTTCTGTGAATTCTAATTCATCAGATATCCATATCACCACCCTAATTTCTTTGTCTGCATTTGTTTTGCATTTTAGCTTTTCATATCTTTTAACCATTCTGATTGTAAATAAAATACATCTCTTTTATAGAAAGTAGATTGAGTTTTCTTCTGTGCCAATAGAAAACATTTTTCTTATAATAGGTGAGCTGAGCCTGTTATCATTTATCTATACAACTAAACTTTATTCTGTTCTTCAAAAACTATTTTGTTACTCTGCATGTTGCATTCTTTATGCTCTGTATCAACTGTTGTCTACATTACAATTTAAAATTTTAATTCTGTACTCCTTCTTAATAAGTTCTGCTTTATTCTGATTACATTTATACTAAAACCTTGATATAGTGCCCTATTTCCCTTCCCTTTTCTTCATTCTGCTACCCTGCTTGTCAGCTTTAAATGAGATTCTAATCTTCTACCTATTACCTATCAAGTAGTCAGTGAGCTATTTTAAGTTTTTCCTTCATTCATGTTTAAGTTATATTTTTCTAGCTTGTCATTATACATACTGACTCTAGCCCTCACCTTTGTTTTAATCTTGAATCTTCAGCTACATATATTCAAATTGATTTTTGTCTGTGCTTCATTAAGCATCTTTTATGGAATGAGGGCCATTCTCTAACAGAATCTTCGGGATGGCTCTCGGGCATAGCATTCATTGAATGGTGACATATTAAAATGGTATTTCCGTAGCTTTGATCTTAAAGCCACTTGGGTGAATATATGCTTGTCTGATATTCCTTTCATTGGGTTTCTTGTTACTCCATTACTGTCATACCCTGTATGTTACTGTCCAAAATACTGATACATATGTTATTTTTATTTACTTTGTATGTGACTTGGTATTTTTTGTTTGGAGGTCCATATATTTTCACTGCTCAAGGCAAATTTTCCCTGGCCTGAGGTGGAAACTTTCATTATGTAAATTTAAGCCATCACCCCATTCCATGAAGGTGTTCTTGAGTTAATGGTTTTAATAATAATTTTGTTCAATACCAGTCTTCAATATTCATCATCCTTTTTGTGACAACTTAAAACCTGTGCCATTGTTTCTATTTCTTGGTCCTTTCTATTTCTATACTCAATGTCCCTTACTGTACTCTTAGTTTTATCTATTTGTGCTTAGGCATCTTGCAATGTTTTTCCTGTGTTGAATCACCTACATTTTACCTCTTCTTATTGTTGGCCCACTTGTTGGAAATAAAATTGCAGCAGTTTTCTCAGGACATTGTGACCAATGGCATGAAGGTAGAAACATATTACTACAATAATTACACTTTAGACTAATTAGCAGATATTTTTATAACAAAGATATAAAGCAATATAGATACTAAACTGATTATTGATGTTTGTACTTTAATTTCTTATTAAAGTTTGCTTTTATATGCTTCTAATGCTTTTTAAACTAGTAGAAATATATTTTGTATCCTACATATAATGTTAATAGTTGTAACATGCTTAGCTGGCATAGCAAAATTGTATTTAATAATTACTTGAGTATTTGTGTGTGTGTGTGTGCAATTTACTTTTTTCTTAATATAATTGCTTAGAGATGAAAATTATATTGGGTCTACTTTCTACTGCTTATGTTCCAAGGGAGAAGTGCAGGTTCTCTAATAAATGGTGCTTTCTGTATGTCATCTTTGAAATATTTAATACTTGTAACAGTAGAGCCCTTTATTTCTTTGTTACCATTTATCATGCAAACTAGGGACATCACCATCCAAAAGTGTCCTACACAAATTCTCATTTCGAGCCTACACACTTTCCAAGCCCCTTCCTTATAACTTCCTAGTGATGATAATTCTGAATCTCCAGAACTCAAATGTGCTCTTAGTATTTCCCACCTAGATGTGCTGGATAACCTTCTAGTGGTAAACCCTAGGTATATTTTCAGGGTTTAACCGCTAATAGAGATCCACCACTCTCTTCTGTGTAGGCTCTGCCTGATACTCTGCTATGGAGCTGACTCAGCTAGTCTTTTCTTTTCCTTCAGGCACAAGTATATTGAAGCTTGCAGTACTATTTTCTCTTATTCACTATGTAAACTTGAGCTATGAGTGGTAGAATTTGATTTCCTTATTGACATGTATCGTTTTTAAAAAGGAGGTGGGAATATTCAAGATGGCCACCATTATCCTCATTAACTTTTTAATATTACTGTAAATCCCAAACTTGGACAAAATCACATGTACAAATCAACAAGTAACAAATTATTCTAGCAAAGTAACCGTTCTGGTCTAAAATAAAATGTATAATATAACATAATGTAATATAATTCAGAAACTAAGATTTGATGGAAATTAAACAACTGTTTTTAACATTAGAAGATCCTTCATAGTGTTTACTACAAGAAAGACAAAGGTCCCTTTCTTTCTAAAGGATACAATGGAATTTTCCTAGCACAGCAGATAGCCCCACTTATAATCACCTATTCCCAGAGTTACCAATTCCAAAATTTACTTACCTGAACAGAACTGCCAGTTCTTCAAATATGTTGAACTTTCCATAAGTGCATAATAAATACATATTCTATATGCAAATTCAGACAATAAGTGTCTGGAGATTTACTTTCTTTTACACACTTACATTATTATTAAGTAGCATGGGGTCTTTGTGAACTGAACTTAAGACTTCTCATTGATGGTAGTTAGGATTGCCTAGGCTAACTTCCTTTCATCTTCCTACATAATAGAGAATTCTCTGAAAATGACCTGCAGACTACGAGAAAACAAAACTAAACAAAACAAAAGCAAAAATAAACCTACAGCCTACTAGACTCTATACAAGATAATAAATAAGTTATATATCTGTAATGCCAAAAATGTTTATATGCAGCATTGAGATTGCTGTTTTATTAAAATTAAAATAGGTTTTTATTTTTTTTCTATTTTCTATTTTTTAAATATGGCCGAACTAAATCAATTTTAAGTCTACTTTAAAAGCACTGACTCTTACCATTTTATTTTTCCATGTATGTTTAGAGTTTATTCTTGTGTTTATCTTCTGCAATGTATACTTTAAAGACTTGTCTAAAGAAATTTTAAAATAAGGTATTAAAAATCTAAACTCTTGCAAACAAAATATGTGTGCTTGAAGTGAGAGGCTCAGTCCTCTCTTTGCAGCAATATGACTGAATTCCTTAACTTGGTTGAATGTAAGTTAATTTGATTCATTAATTTTAATAATTAGGAATTTTCACCTTTGGATTAAGAACAAATAATTGTGTTATGGGATGTTTTAATACATTAATTACACATAACTTGATTGATAACATTTGATAAGAAGAACTATGTTTGCCATACACTCAACTATTTCATGCCAAGTTAGGAAACATGTTTCTCAATTACAGGAAATGTTTGCAAAGTTCTTTCCTTTATTAATCTTTCTCCTTATTAATATAAATATATACAGTCTCTGCTTATGTACTCTTTCTAGTTTTTCAATTCTAAGCTTTACAAGCTTTCTATTTCCCACCCTTTTTTCTCTACTTCTGTATCATTTTAGTTGACCCTGGTTAAATGGTTTTCCATTTTCCTCCCATCCTTCATATTTTACTTTTGAATTTAATCAAGGTGTTATTTCCCAGAGTAGGAGGATATAGGGGGTAAAACAGTGAACCTCATCATCCTTAATCTGTGTTTTTTTTTTTGTATTAGGGGATATATAAATTAGATGAAGTAGATGAAATCATGGTGATGATTCCAAAAGTATAAGCAACAGCCTTGTTAGCTAATGACCAGCTGCTACCAGATGCACTCATGATTAATTTACTTAATTTATTTGCTAATATTCTAAATAACAATACATGATAAAAATGCAGATAAAAATACTATTATATTAAAAATAATGATCTCCACTTCTTTCCCAATACCTTAGTAATGCCACACTCTCAAGTAACAAATATTGATCATTTGTAACAGTATTCTCACATATTTTTCTAAGTTCATATCAAAAAAGTATATACCTATATAGTATTTGTAATTAGGAACACTTGTATCTTATTTATTTTCCCCACAAAAGCATCACACTGAGCTTATTCCTTTTTTTTTAACTGGATCCTTTTACTTACTGATTTTTTTTAAAAATTTCTTAACATGATACATATTCACCTGCCCTTTCTGACCAAAACTTGGCTTCACCACATCTTTCTACATAATAATACACCAACTTAATGTGTTGCTGTTCTAAAAGTATATGATTATTGGTTTTTATGAGATATATCTTAAATAGGAACCTTCACTTTTAAAAGTGTTGGGTTTAAATATTATAAAAATATCATGACTTTATAAAGATAATTGAAAAATTAAAACATGCTTTTGAAAGACATTAATAAACAAATAGCAATACTATTCCAGTGGATGGTAAATCTTACATCATTATGTCGGTAATCTCTGTATTTTAACCTATAAACTCACTGGAATTTTAATTAAAAATTACATTAATGATACTTGGCAAATTATGAATCCTCTTTGAACCTGAATGTGGAAATATAAATTTCCAAGAACAAAAACAATACCACTTTGGAAAAGAAGGGAGAAAAGATTTCTCTCTATATTCATACTTATCAAGCTACAGTAAATAATTGAGTAATATGATAAAGTATAGGTAATGACCATTGGAAGAAATTATAGAGCCCAGAAATAAATTACTCACATATATATAAGCTTCATATATGACAGAGAAGGCATTGCTTCTTAATGAGAAAAATGTGGATTGATCAGTAAATGGTTCAGGGATAAGTGGTTGTACATATGAGCAAAATGAAGTCAGATCTCTGCCTTAAACCAGGCACAAAGCTCAACCCAAATTGAATTAAAGTCTTAACTAATAAAACATTTACATTTTTATATGAATGTTTAGGGAAATGTCATTTTGTTCTTGGAAGAAGATACAAAAATTACAAATCATAAAAATGATGCATTTTTAATATAATAAAAATTAACATTTGTCCATCAAATGACTCCATAAAACACAGAAAAGTGTATCTTTTAAAGATGTCTCATATACCACAAATCCTGTGAACTATTCCCTCATATTATACCCAGAATCTATCTGATTCATATCCTTCATGTTCTTCCAACTTTACCAGTTGATCCAAGTCATCATCAGTCATCTCTTGCCTGCATATTTGCAATAGTCTCCAAACAGGTCACCAGATGTCCATTTCTCCCTGTCTATAGTCCGTTTTCAACAGCTGCCAGAGTGGTTACGTGAAGTGTAAATTGAATGATGTCAGTCCTCCACTTAGAACCATGCAATGCCTTCCATTCAGGATAAAATCGGTAAATTTAGAAGACATGTTGATCTGCAAACCCCAAATGTTTCTATAACTTCATATGTCACTCACTTCACTCAGTCACACTAGCCTCCTTATTTTTCAAACAAAAGAAGAATGCTCTGGTTTAGACCTTTGACCTTGATTTTGCCTGTAATGCTCTTCCCCAAGTAACCACATGGCTTTACCGTCTTAGAGTCTCTGCTCAAATAGTAACTGACCAATGAGGTCACTCATTCGATAGCTCTTCCTATCCCAATTACTCGTTTTCTTTTTCTTTTTTTCCACCTATCACAATCTGACAAAGCATATATGCATAAAACTTTTACAGTATTGTTCACTATAATCTCCCTAGAGTTTAGAGGAGTGTTTGTTGGGAATAATATGCATAGGAATCTTCAGACTTAGGATAGTGGTTACCTCTGGGATGAGGAGGAAGGAAATGGAATTTTGGAGTTATATAAGAGGTTTTAATAATCTATATAGGCTTTTTTTTTTAACTGAGGATAGTATTTGAGTATCGAATATTTTATCATTCTTCTCATTTACATGGGATATTCCATTAAAAGAAAAATACAGTTTTGGAAAACAGACATAAATGGCTCATTTATTAAGTCTTTTACTTAGTAGAAAAACAAAATAACAACACTAACAATGAAAATTTAGTGTTAGATTTTGCTTTGTGCATTAAACACTTATTGCAGTTTTGAAAATATATTTTAACATTTTAGTGCTTTCTATGGATTTTTAAAGTAATTATCATTATACAATTAGTTAAACTTATTATGAACTGTAATAATTAGCTTTAACACAGATGCAATTTGTAAGAAACAGTCATACCTAGTATCCATTGGCAAAATCTTCTGGAAGCTGAAGGATGGAGCTGTAGTCATGACAAGGAGATTTTGTATTAGGTAGGAAATAAGCTATTTGATTTTTGTTTCATTGTAATTGCATTTCCATACACCATACAAAAGCAAATGAAAGAGAACAATGAAATTTTATTCAGAGAATTAATATTCTGGACATCAAATGTTTCAACAAAAAGTAATTTTTACTTTACTTTAATTGTTGCATATATACATTCTTTTTTTCTAATCTGTTTAGGATTGATATCTAAACGTTACTTAAAATTCTAAAATTCTCACAAAATGGATTGTTTGGGCCTGAAACAGGTTATTTATAATTTTTTCTTTTAAAGAAGAGATGACAATTGTTTATTCCATACTAAATAGTCTTTCTAAATAATGGCAAGTAAGTAAGTTCTAGCCAGTGATACTTAATCTTCAGAAACACATTTGAATTCAGCTGGGTGTGGAGTTTTGCATATTCAAAGTTTGAAATAATTTTGACTCCTATGTGTTACTAATATTTACTTTTCTATATATAAACTAGGTAGTGGTGAATTTCTAATATAATTATTAATTGAAACCAGCTTAATAGGCAGTTGAATTATCAATTGCTGGATTAATTAATTCAAAATAATATGACAGTTTAAATTTTTTAAATATTGACTTAAATAGAGCAGAAAAGTAACTCTACCAATTATTTAATCTTCTTTGTTTCATATCCATTTTATTTACTTTGATTGATTGATAGATCATGGCATGCGGCATGCGGGGTCTAATTTAGTTCCCCAACCAGGGATCGAACCATGCTCCCTGCAGTGGAAATGTGGAGTCTTAATCACTGGACTGCCAGTGAGGTCCCTTATTTAATTTTTAAATTAAAAAAAAATTTTAATGTTTTTGTTTCATACTATTTTAAATTTCATTTAATTATCTTTTTCCATCTTTATTGAGATTTAATCAATGTATAATATTGTGAAGCTTTAAGATTTTAAACATGGCTTACATGTTTAACATTTGTATTTTAACATGATGATTTGATACACATATATTGCAAAATGATTACCACCATAGGGTTACTTAACACCTGTAACACATCACATAATTTCCACTTCTTTTTCATTCTGAGAACAAAGATCTGTTCTCTTAACAACTTTCAAGTATATGGTACAGTATTATTAATTATAATACTTATGCTGTACAATATATCCCCAAAACTTATTTATCTTATAGCTGGATGTTTGTATTCTTTGACCATCACCTCCCCTTTTACCCCACCCTCAGCACCAGTAACCACCATTCTAGTCTCTGTTTCTACATGTTTGGATTTTTAGATTCTACATATAAGTGGAATCAAAAAGTATTTGTCTCTCTTTGTCTTATTTCACTTAGCATAATGCCCTCAAGGTCCAGCCAAGTTGTTGAAAATGGCAAGAGTTCCTTTTTTATGGTTGGACAATATTTATAAATAAATAAATAAATAAATATATATATATATATATATATATATATATATATATATATATCTCACATTTTCTCTATCCATTCATTGGTCAATAAACATTTAGGTTGTTTCTGTATCTTGGCTATTGTGAATACTGCTGCAGTGAAAGCAGGGATGCAGATACATTTTCAAGACAGTGATTTCATTCAGATAAATACCCAGAAGTGGAATTGCGGGATCTATGATAGTTCCATTTCTAAGAACCTCTATACTGTTTTTCATAGTGGCTACACCAATTTATATTCCCAGTAATAATGCACAAGGGTTCCCTTTTCTCCAGAAACATCCTCCCCAACACGTATTATCTCTTTAATCTTTCTGATGTTTTTGATAATAGCCCTTCTAATAGGTGTTGGTTGATATTTCATTGTGGTTTTGATTTGCATTTCCCTGATAATTAGTGATGTTGAACATCTTTTCATGTACCTGTTGGCCATCTGTGTGTCTTCATCAGAAAAATGTTTATTCAGCTCCCCTGCTCATTTTTTAGTTGGATTTTTTGCTATTGAGTTGTATGAGTTCTTTATGTATTTTAGATATCAACCCCTTATCAGATATGATTTGCAAATATTTTCTTCCATTTGGTACATTACCTTTTCATTTTGTTGTTGGTTTCCTTTGCTTCACAGAAACTTCTTAGTGTGATAGAGTACCACTTATTTTACCTTTGTTGCCTTTGCATTCAGTGTGGAATCCAAAAAAATCAGTACCAAGACTGATGTCAAGAGGCTTACCCTTTCTGTTTCTTTCTACAAGTTTTCCAATTTCAGGTCTTATGTTCAAGTGTTTGGTCCATTTTGGGTTGATTTTTGTGTATCATATAAGCCAGGATCCAGTTTTATTCTTTCATGTGGTTATCCAGTTTCCTCAACACAGTTTATTGAAGAAACTATTTTCCCCCATTGTATATTTTTGGCTCCTTTGTTATGAATTAATTGACCATTATGCATGGATTTATTTCTGGGCTTTCTATTCCATTCCATTAATCTTTTTGTCCATGTTTTTATGATCTGTGTGATCTATGTATTTATGCCACTACCATACTGTTTTGATCACTAATGTTTTGTAATACAGTTTTAAATCAGAGTGTGATCCCTTCAGCTTTGTTCTTCTTTCTTAAGATTGCTCTGGCTCTTTTGCAGTCTTTTGTGGTTCCATACAAATTTTATGATATTTTTTTCTATTTCTATGAAATAGGAATGCTGTTAGAATTCTGATAGGAGATAACATTGAATCTGTAGATCACTCTGGGTAGTATGGACATTTTCACAATATTCTTCTAATCCATGAACACAGAATATCTTTGCATATATTTGTGTCTCCGACTTTTTCATCAATGTCTCATGATTATCAGTTTACAGGTCTTGCACCTCCTTGTTTAAGCTTATTTCTAAGTATTTTATTCTTTTTAATGCAGTTGTAAACAGAATTGTTTTCTTTGTATTTCTGATAGTTCATTTTCGTATATAAATCCACAACTCATTTTGGATATTGATTTTTTTTTTTGCATCATGCATCTTTGCTTAATTTATTAGTTTAAACATATTTTTGTGTGTGAAGTCTTTAAAGTTTCCTATATATAATTGTCATCTGCAAGTAAAGAGACCTTTACTTATTTCTTTCTGATTTAGATGCCTTTTACTTATTCTTGCCCAATTGCTCTGGCTAAGACTTACAGTACTATGTTAAATTAGACTGGTGAGAGTGGGTATCCTTGTCTTGTTCATGATCCTAGAGGAAAAGCTTTCACCATTTTACCTTTGAGAATGATGTTAGCTGTGGGCTTGTCATATATGGTCTTATGTTGAGACATATTTCCTCTATATCCAGTTGGTTTACAATTTTTATCATGAAAGCATATTGAATTTTGTCAAATCTTTTCCCACATTTAGTAAGATAATGACTTCTATTCTTCATTCTGTTAATGTGGTATATCAACTGATTGATCTGCAGATATTGAACTATCCTTGCATCCCTGGAATAAAGCCCACTTTGTCATGGTGTATGCTTTTTTTGGATGTACTATTGAATTTGGTTTCCTAATATTTTATTGAATATTTTTGCATCTGTTTATCAGAGATGTTGACCTGTTCTTTCCCTGTAGTGTCCTTATCTGTCTTTGGCATCAGGATGATATTGGCTTTGTAAAATGAGTTTGGAACTGTTCCCTCCTATTCTGTTTCTTGGACATGTTTGAGAAGGTTTGATATTAATTTCTTTTTAATGGTTGTTAGAATTCAACCATGAAGCCATCTGTTCCTGGACTTTTCTTTGTCAGGAAGTTCTTGATTGCTGATTCAATCTTCTTAATAAAAGTTGGTTTGTTCAGATTTCTAGTTCTTTGATTCAGTCTTGGTTGTTTGTATGATTCTACGAATTTATCCCTTTCTATCAGGTTATCCAATTTCTTGGCATATAATTGTTCATAGTAGTCTCTTATAATCCTTTGTATTCATGTGGTTTCAGATATAATGTCTCCTCTTGAATTTACAATTTTATTAATTTGAGTCCACTCTTGGGTAAATCTAGCTAAAGGTTTGTCTTTTATCTTTTGACTAAAACTGAATTAAATAAAAAACTAATAACAGAACACTAGAATATCCCCAAATATTTAGAAACTAATGACAAACATTCTTTTTTAAATTTACTTTTTATTAAAGTATAGTTGATTTACAATGTTGTGTTAACTTCTGCTGCACAGCAAAGTGATTCAGTTATGCATATATATATTTATATACATTCTCTTTTATATCTTTTCCATTATGATGTTTCATAGGATATTGAATGTACATCTCTGTGCTATACAGTAGGACCTTGTTGTTTATAGATTCTATATATAATAGCTTACATCTGCTAACCCCAGCATCCCACTCCATCCTTTCCCCTTGGCAAACACAAGTCTGTTCTCTATGTAGTGACAAAATTTCTGACTAATTCTGTGGTCAAAGAAGAAATCAAAAGTTAATTTAGAGATATTTTAAACTGGAAAAACTAAAACACAGCATAAAAATATAATAGGGAGCCACTAAAACAATATTTAGGGGGAAATCAATCACACTAAACACCTACACTAAAAGAGAAAGATTCCTTGACAAAAACAAACACACAAATGAAAACCGAGAACAAAAAAAACAAAACCCACAAACCACATTTTCCAAAGGCCACATTCACTTTGTTTCCTTATTTGGAGATTGTACAAACGTCTCATTAAATATCCTTCATACCTACTTACTTAAGGAAGCCCTTGACAGAAGTTAAATAAGAAATAATTTGAATTTTTTGGTCATTTTCAGAACGGTATGATTAATAAAATCAGTGAAGTTGATTGAGTTTTCTAAAGCAATCTTTTTAAATTAGTTTGACTTGATTAAAAGGCAGTTTGACATAACTTTCAACTACTATATTTTAAAAAGTAGACAAATACCAAAAACCAAAACAAAGCACGAAACTGAATATATATTCAAGATAGTATAGACATATCTATATTTGTCTATTCATACATACCTGCATATCTATCTTTATCTTAAATGATGATCAAAAAAAATCCATCTTATAGAAGAGGAGCATAAAACAGAATGAGTTACTACCTTGGTAAGTTCAAGTATGTGATCAACTTTTAACATAAGTTTGGATGGGTGGGTGGTTACATAAAGTTATGCACAATAGTTATCGGATTTTTCTTTCATAGACCAAATATAAAACACTGAGCAGAAAATTATATTCAAAACTAGACAGTCTTCTTATGTAAATCACGAATCCTGTCCCAGAAGTCCATTAATCTTTCAAATAAATCCTGACCATTTTTACCTTTTTTTCCAATGATTTTTTTTTCAGTTTTATTGTACTCTAAACACTATTATGAGGTGCTGCTTAGAGGAGTTAATAAATCAATGTGAAATAGATGTTTACATAAATTACTATTTATAATATACCTTTTATTAATCTAGAACAATGTACAAAAGGTGTGAGTGTAACTAATATTCATCATTGCAGCAAATCACTAATTATGTTGACCTAATCAAGATTTTTGCATTTTTTTTCTAGTGGTATCAGTAATGCTAGATAAATTTTTTGTGTCATTGCAGTTTTAGTGTTTTAATTTAATTTCAATTTGAAGAAATTTTTCTCTCCTATTAGGAAGTGGAATTGTCAATAAGGTTTTAAATATAATACCTAGATTCAAAAATACATATTTTATACATGTATAAGTGATAATAGAGTCACATAAGTTACCACAGAAATATTACAGAAGTAGGTCATTCCTATTACATAAATCAATGTGACATAGATTTTTCTCTTAAAACAATATTAAGTCTTTTTCACAATTTCTTAATCTTGTCTTTAAGCTTTTTTCTACCTTGAGATATGAGTTTAAGACATTTGCTCAGATCACTTTAATACTTTCTACAGTTTCATCTGTACTTTTAAAACTATTTGCAATTTTAGTACTCATTTTTCGCCAGTTGAAAACTGTTATGTATTTCTTTTTCTCTAATGTCACAATCTTTTGAATTTCCCTGTTTACTACTGCAATTATTGTGTTTATTCATATATATCCATGAAACCATAATTAAAACACAAGAAAAAGTACAATAATTGATTATTGGTACATTATTACAGAAGAATATATAGCATTCATTTTATCTAAGAGTAAGATTTGGCAATCTAATTTATTTTCTCCTACATATGCATTTTCACCACTTAACTCTTTCCTCTATTCTATAATAAAACAGGGCCCAACAGTAGCAGTAGCACCACCCACAGGCCTTCACAGTATTGAGATACTGTTGTCTTGTGTTTTGCGGACATGTGGCTAGTGACAGATAGCATTTCTCTGCAGCCTGAAAGTTAGTCAACAGAGTGGATACTTGGAGTTAGGGGTTGCATTGTGCCAGCAGTGAGAATCAGACAGAGACAACCTGAGCTGTTTAATTTGTGTTTTAGTAGGTTTGTAATACCAGAGATCTTTCATTGCACAAAAGCCACTTTTGCAAGGTGTAAGAGCTGTACCAGCCATTGGCCAACTTCCAACTTCTAATCTTGATTGGGGCAGGGGAAATAGGGAAAGGTATTAAAAAGGGTACACACCTTCAGTTATGAGATGAATAAGATCTGAGAATCTAACATGTAACATGGTGACAACAGTTAATAACTGTATAATTGATAACACTGAAAATTACTCAGAATACAACTCAAATGTTCTCAAATACATACATAAAAATTAAATATGTGAGGTGATGGATGGGTTAACTCAATGGGGAGAATCCTTTCACAGGGTATATGTAAATCAAATCATCGTGCTGTATACTTTAAGTATCTTAACATTTTATTTGTCAATTATACTTCAATAAAGTTGAGAAAAAAGACAAACCATGTTGGGTCTCAGGATACCCACTAACATCATGAGAGTAGACAGTGCAATGCCTCAAATTCACCTCAAAGAGTGTTCAAATTTACCCCAAACATACCCATAGCAACCACATCACATAATAAACTTATCTGTCTTAAAAAGGGGAAGCTGTTTTTCACTTTCAGTGTTCCTCTGGGGAATTCCATTGTCTTCTCATACCTTTGCTGTGGATGTTTGTTTGTTTGTTTTAGAACACATAACATCTCTCAGTAAGCCCCATAAGAAAATAACACCATGCAAAATAGATATGGACAAAAAAGTTTAAAAGATTAGTTTTTCCACATGTAGTTATATCTTAACAACTCTGTTGTGTGACTACCAGAAATTATCATGGGTCATAAAAGGCTTTTGAAAAAGAGGACTAAAGTACAAGCTGATGTTGCTCATAACCTGGTAAAGCTCCTTCCTTTTCTATTTAAAAACCACATTTTAAAATACATTCTCTTCCCCAAACTGTCTAAAACAAAGCTAATTTTATCCTTAAAATACAGAGATACTAGTTTTTAGACTAGAAAATCCCTTACATATGATCTCTTGCTTAATTAAAACCTTAGTATCTGTCCAGCTTTGTCTGCCCAATGCACATCAAGGTATAAGTTGCACATTTATTCAGGTTCCTGTAAGATCAGAAAAATTCTAGCCTCTCTAATCCAGTAGGTAGTAAGGCTTCTAGCTTTGAATAGGCCCTCCATTAAAAAGCTTCCATAGGGAAAGCAGTTAACACTATTGGCTGTTAATCAGAGTTGTTACTTTTGCCAAAAGGAACAACTCTGATTAACAGCCAGTGGTGTTAACTGCTTTCCCTATGGAACATGAATCTTGTCATGTGAATAAAATAACATGCCAATTGGTAATTTTGCCTGATAGGAAACAGGGGAAACTATGTAGTATACATATATACTTTTCAAGACTAGAATGAGATACATGGTGGAGGGAAATCTGAAAAACACATACACATCCAGGCACCACAAGGCAAGTACACACTGTTTCTAGAGCTAATTAGTTGAACTTTTTGTGTCTCGTTTAACAAAATCTTTGACACCAAAGTCATAGTTATTCCCCCTTTTTAAAAATCTTTAAATACTTTATAGTTTTTCTTCATTTAAATCAATAGTCATCTGGGGCGCATCATTGTATATGGTGGAAAGTAGGGGGTCATGATTCATTTTTCCCATATGGACATCTAGTTGATCCAGATAATTCCAGTTGATCTACAGTAGATTCAAGCAATCTGATTAAAATCCCAGCATCTGTGTATATGTGTTCATATGTGTCAGCACAAATGCATGGGAGGGATTGATAAGTTATATGAAAATAACCTTGGATATTTTTGGCCTTTTTTATCTTTTAAAAGAGGAACAAAACAGAATTCTTATACCTTATGTTTTGATAACTGTTAGAAGTCTAGTAATTAAGACAGTATGTTGTTAGCAGAAGACCATGGAACAGAATATAGTAAATAAATGGCTCTACATTTGGCAGGTTACCATATTCATGAAAAGGTGGCATCACTTTGTATTAGGAGAAGAAAAGTTTTTTTTCAATAAATGGTAACTTTCGAAGTGACATTGGGAACTATACCTCATCTCCCAGTTATATACTCTAATTCAGTCTTTGCTAATACCTGTTATTTTAAATTTTAATGTTTAAATTTCATTTATTATTTTAAAGTTAGCTCATATGTTTGGTAGGCAAATCATGTAATTCTAAATGAATTAACATGATCTTGAGTACTAGTACCATATCTTATAATTTATTTTGTAGTTTGTACTTAGTAGGAGCCAAATAAATACATGTTATTCAATGTGAAGATTATTTGCTACCTTATGTTAAAAGTAAAAAAAAAAAAAAATTGAGACAGCTGGAGATGAAGAATTGGTTATTTTAATTTTAGAATGACTTTTTTATTTGAGTGGTTTTCTATGTTAAAGAAAAAATGTTAATTTTTACTACTGGGAAATACAAAAATGTTTTAGGAATAAATGCTATTAAAAAGTGGTGAGATCTGTAAACATGTCTGAATAACAACCTTAAGAAATTTCCACTAAAAAATAAATATTGATTCACTCTCAGTAGGAGGGATAGAGACAGGAGTACTTATAGACTAAATATCTATCAATGAAGAAGCATTTCTGAAATGGTGCACTAGGGACCTCCAAAAATCTTCTAAGAAAGCATTGTTTTAGAAAATCAAAACCATCAGAACCAGGTTTTCCAGAATTCTGAAATTAACCAAAGGCTTAAAACAATCTGGGGCTTCCCTGGTGGCGCAGTGGTTGGGAGTCTGCCTGCCAGTGCAGAAACACGGGTTCGTGCCCCGGTCCGGGAGAACCCCATATGCTGCGGAGCGGCTGGGCCCGTGAGCCATGGCTGCTGAGCCTGCGCGTCCGGAGCCTATGCTCTGCAATGGGAGAGGCCACAACAGTGAGAGGCCCGCATACTACAAAACAAACAAACAAACAAAAAAAGAATAGGCAATAAGAAATACACAAATATTTCATCCTTAAAAAAAAAAAAGAAAAAAAGACAATCTGAGGAAAGTTTATTCAAAAAACATAAATCAAACCAAAACAAATAACAACAACAAAAATCCAGCTGAATCCTGATAAGAATAGTTGGCTTTGCAGTATTTTAACTTGCCCTATCCCCGTCCATATATTTAACTCTGTGGTAGCCTTGAAAAATCGTAGCCTCAAAACCATGGTATCTGTGAGAGCCATCATGGTACTGGCATAAGATTGGACAATCAATGGAATAACCTTTCCCATTCCACATGTAAGGAGCATGGAAGACCCTCATCCCTCTAAAAACGTGTATGAGATAAACAGAATGAAAAATCAACAGCTCTTCTTGGATCCTTAAGAAAGGGGAGAACACAAGGCAAACCACTGTCTCCAAGATTATAGAGAGCGTGATGGCTTACCAGAGCAGACCCAAGAGCAGAAACCATAAAGAAACCAGTGCCAGGGTAGGAAAACTTGAACTGTAATTGACAAATTGCTGGAGGCTGAGTCAGAACAACTCTGAGAGTTAAAAACTCTCTAAGAAGATCCCAACATATGCAGACCTCAACAATATTGTGAGACTTACCTCCAGGAGCTCACAGAAAATATTGGCGAAAAATCTCCTGTGTTCTGCAGGGAGAGGGGAAAAATGAATTATTTGGAATACTCCAGGACTTAAGAGTCCCCTATATTTGAGTGTTATTTCTCTAGCTATAGAATTCTAGTTTAAGAATTATCTTATTTCTCAAAAGTTTGAAGGCAATTCTCTATTTTCTTTTAGCATCCAATATTGCTGCTAAAACAAAACATTTTTTTCTCATTATGCCTTGTTTTGTTCGTTTATTGTAGGACAGCCATGAGCAAATGTTTTCTGTAAGTAAATATTTTAAGCTTTGCAGGCTATAGGGTCTCTCTCTCTCTGCTGTTGTATTGCTAACATGGCCGCTGATGCTAAATAAACAGTTGGTGTGACTGTTCCAATAAAACTATTAATAGAGAATTAATTTGAATTTCATGTAATATTTAAGTTTCTTGGATATTTTTTCATTTTCAATAATTTTTTAAAAAGTTCTTAGCTGTTAGGCCATATAAAACTCCAGCATAGGAAATGGATTTGACTCATCTGAAATAGTTTACAGACCTTTATTTTGAAGATTTTTATATCTTTTTTTAATGGCCATCCTTAGTAAATTTCACAATATTGAGTCAATATGTCCCTCCACTGCCGCCTCTTGTTGATCCCAAAAGATACTATTAAACCCACAGGTTAAGACCTGTAAAAATGCAGAACACTTTGTTTTGTGGTGACATGACAATTGAGGGACCCTGACACAGATATCTTACCTTCAAAACTAAGTATCAGACTTTGAATTAAAATGAGGATTTCATTTTCACTCTCTGTATCACGTGTCCATTTTAACTCAGCAGCAAAACCCTCAGGAGGGGCCTAAGGCCCATATTCACTGGACCTTCCTATTAATCTCTGGGTTTAGTTTTTTTCTCAGACTTGATACACCAGCTTGCTCCATGCGTTGTTTATCTTTCTCAATTTGTTGAATTTCTATTCTGCTGATAACAGAACACTATTTTTTTCTCTTCACTGTTGATTTGTTCCTTTTTGTGCTCTCAGAATTTTACTTCAGCTGCGTTATAGATAGAAGGCACATATGTAACTATAGTCACCTTGAATTAAAAAAATCAACAAATTTACAGTTAAATTAGATTTATCCTTACATGATAATGTGATATCAAGCTTACTTAAAGTGGTTATAATTGTTTATTCATCTGAGTGAAGCTAATATGATAGTGGCTCAAGTTCCAATAACACATCTGAGTATTTTATTGCTTTGTTTTGTTGGTGGTGGGGAAGTTGTTACCAGAGGGAAAAACAAGGATAGAAAATTTTGCATGAGATCTATTTTACTAATTATAATGGAAAACTATTGACAGTTATGTTTTAGTGTTTTTTGTTTGTTTGTTTGTTTGTTTTGCGGTACGCGGGCCTCTCACTGTTGTGGCCTCTCCTGTTGCAGAGCGCAGGCTCTGGACGTGCGGGCTCAGCGGCCATGGCTCACGGGCCTAGCTGCTCCGCGGCATGTGGGATCCTCCCGGACCGGGGCACGAACCCGTATCCCCTGCATCGGCAGGCGAACTCAACCACTGCGCCACCAGGGAAGCCCACGTTTTAGTGTTTTTATTTGTATGTTACTTATATCTCTTTAGGGTCTAAGATCATCATGTCATCTTTAAAACATTTAACTGTGGATTCTACCTACTGTGAATGTTGGACCCTTTTTTGATACTTGAGTTCTTCTATTAGTACGAGGAAATATAGATGCCTTTTTACAAATATCGCTAAAACAACAACAAATATCGTAGAACCACCTCAAAGTGCCCTGATGCCCTTTATTATTCAGTTTCTATAATTAGCAGTGCATTCATGAATGCGAAAATCAATCTTCCCATTGAGATATTAAATCAAGGTCCTAACAGTAAGTCATTTCTATTTACTTCAATGTGATTTTTGAGAGTATATATAATAACTAAAAAATCTTGAAGTTACAGTTCCAATTATACTTGGCCTTTAATATAACTCACTTTGATAGAAATATTACTTATATTTCACCCAGTCTTCCCATCCCCTGGCTTGATATATGTCAATGAGTAGTTACCTACCTTTACTTATCGGATACAATTTATGGCCCTTGTTTATTATACTTAATCTCATTTCTTAAATTTCTATTTTTTAAGTCATAATCTGGAATTGAGAATAATGGTAATCCCAGAACTTGATTTTATCCTCTCTAGTTTTAAATCCTGATATATGAAATATAAAATATGTATATTTTAAATGAATCCCAAAATAGAAGGGAATAATGAGAAGGTTGTTTAGTCTTATGTTTATATGATCAAAGAGAGAAATAAAGAGGAGTATATTAGCATAATTTGATACATTACAAGGCAGTAGTTTGTGGGATTCCTTCTCTGGAATATAAAGAATATCACAGCTGAATTATAATATTATTGTAGCTGAAATCTTTGAAATTAAGAAAAAGAAACATACAAACAAGCAAACATAGACCTAAGTCACTTGCTACCTGTAAAAGACTAGAAGGAATTAGTCAATAATTCCCATTTCTTTGAACACTGATCCATCCCAGAAAGATGGATAAATCATTGCTATGTTGTTTATTTTATATATTTATTAAGGGTATAGTTATGCTCACATACTACAGAGAATTTTCATTCATTTCTGCTAAATGTCAGGAGTGATTTGGTTAATAGTTCATATGTTCATTTTTAAAAATAGATTTAATGACAAATATAATTCTTAATTTAAGATAAGGTAGAAGATGGTTTTTCTGGCACTGACACAGACATCTTAGGACTCTTTACTTACCCTGTTTGTAAAAAGTGAAATATAATGCTTGAGGATACATTTTGTTGACAGAAAACTAATTCTGTGAGGCTGTTGGAGGTTCAGCAAGCATGCACAGGTGGTGATTATTTTAATCTTTCTTGATGCTTTGATTCACTCAAAAAATGTAAGGAGTAGGTTTCTCTGAATTATACTTGTAAAACTGCAGAGTAGTGAGGTAACTTGCCGTAAAGTGTCTTTTTAATGCAGAAACAGGAATTGCTTTCAAACAGAAAAGAATCAGTTTTCCAACTGTAAGTGGTTATTGAAAGAAAGGATACATTTTATAAGTAAGTATTCCAGTGAGGGAATAACAATACTTGTGAGGACAGCACAAAGAGAGACACAGATAAAGAGAGACAATATTGATCATCATGCATCAGAATGATCTGAATTTGTATCAGACTGGTTTGAATCTGAGCTCTGCAGCTTACTGTGTTACCCAATCATGTTGCTGGGTCCTGTTTATCCTGTGCTACTTTATCTCTAAAATAAATTTAGCCATGAATGCTCAATAAATGTTAGGTAATTGTATTATGTACAACTGACAGGCACAGAGTAAAATCCTGCTTAAAAGAAATACACTGAATAGCTTAGTACTGTCAGTGCCCCACAGTGATTTTTCTTCCTTTTTAGAACTTGTGCACCACAGCAGAAGGGATATTCTATGGAATTATTTCGTTCAATCCTTTCAAGCTGCTTCTGTGGAGACACAGACATCTAAGAATTAACTCTTGCAGTGGGAAACTCTCAGGAGATAAAGTACCCTCTATGTCACTCACCACAATTCTTCTGAAGTCTGCGGACCCTGTAAACAATTGCTTTCCCTCTCTTCCTTAGTTTAGAGCATCATTGTTATACATCGGCTCCAATGTCAGATGGCCTAATTCTTGGTGAAAGGGAAAATTAAATGATCTCTGGATATCTAACCATTTTATTGTGTATTCAAGGTACCCCTTCCTCTAAAATGTTGTGGAATTATTACTTTGATACCTAGAAAGTGTAATCATATATATATATATATATATATATATATATATATATATATACACACATACATACATACATATATATAATCAGTTTCAACCCTCAAGGGTTCTATCCTTGATTTTTGAATCCAGCAGGATCAAATCATGAAGCTACCCCTTCCAACCTGTGTGACCTTGAAAAAATGCTTAAAGGTGCTGAGTACATGTGTAATTGGAAATGTGATTAATTTTTCAGGGTTTAAAATAAAGATTAGGAATAAAATTCATGTATAAAAAATATCACTAGGCCTGTCCAACCTAGAGGTAAAAATAACTGAAAAGGAAATCCTGCATTACAGCCCTCACCTGTATAACTACAAGGCCTTGGTCCCCTTATTAATGTGTTGTCAAGTGATTGCTAGGCATTTTTGGGTGACCTGTCTGTGACCTGACATTTCCTCTGGAAATCCACTTCAGTCAAGCAGTTTTTGGTCAGAATATTGCTGATTCAATTTGCTGCTAGAGATCGCTGAAGGAACTCTGCTTTCGTGTCATTTAGGGACTTCTCCATTATCTCTGCTGGGTGTTGGAGTGGGGAAATAAGTAGAGATAATGACTGTCTCCCTGAACTTGAACCTGGTTTACCATAGATCAAAGCAGCAATGGCTGTGGCCTGAAGCTCAGATTTCTTTCCAGATCACAACTGTGAAATGACTTGTCCTAAATCACACAACCAGAATACAGCAGAGCTGGCCTAGAACTCAGCTTTTCAATCTAGACAATTAAGTGAGTTTATAGTACACTAAAGCTCTTTTATAAGAGTCTATACTCTCCTCCCTTCCCACTACCAGCCATGTCCACCACTGCTTAAGGATTGGTAGGATGTGAAAAGAGACTCTTAGATCCAAACAGAGATATACGAGTGTACACAAACACCATTTTTCTCTATTAATATGCTTAGTTTAACACTGAAGTGAGTGCAAGCTAGATTTCTGTAAACAATTTTTTTTCTGGTTGAGCAATTATTTTCATTACCTTTATTAAACTTTAGAATTCTTATCACTCACACGGATATTGAAAATAATTGTATCCCTGATTTTGTAGATGTCTCTCTTTATTTGCTAAGTACTTACATTCTTAAAAATTTGCCTTTACAGATGGATCAAAAAAGATATGAGCTTTCTTCACTTGCTGTTTGTTTCATATAGAAGAGAGCCTAAAGAATAGGGATTATAGGTGTGCTTTTCATTGCTATATTCTGATCTATTTTCTTGCTGTTAGTTTTTTGAATGACTTTATTTTTTAGAACAGTTTTAGGTTCACAGCAATATTGAGTAGAAGTTAGAGAGATTTCCTATATATCCCTCCTCCTGACAAATGCATAACCTCCCCCATTATCAACATCCTCCAGCATCATCTAGCACAACTGATGAACATACAGTGACACATCATTATCCTTCAAAGTCCATAGTTTACATTACCATTTACTGTTGGTGTTTTATATCCTATGGGTTTAGAGAAATTTATAATGACATGTATCTACTGTCATAACATACAGAGGAATTGTGTGGAGGTGTTTTCAGTTCCTTTGGGTAAATACCAAGAAACATGATTGTTGGATCATATAGTGAAAGTATGTTTAGTTTTGGTCAAAAAAAAAAAAAAAAAAAAACACCAGAAAGAAACCACCAAACTGTCTTCCAAAGTAGCTCTACCATTTTGCATTCCTACCAGCAATGACCCGGGTCTTTTAATTTAATCTATTTCTATCCTCTTAATGACAAATCATGCTTAAATACATAGACATTCTTATTAAAGAAGCAAGAAAATTCTGTTAAGAAAAGCATAAACATGTTTTAAAAATTGGCTACACCCCCAGTACTTGTCAGTTGCAGTATTTTGTCATAATTATGTTTTTCAGGAGATCGAAAGAATTATTTTATTCCATTAGGTCGTACTGTCTGAGTGCCATACTTTCTGAGAAATCCCATATGCTGTCAGTCCTGTAGTATCTATCTGTCCCTTGAGAGTTGTTATATTTCCTTACTCTGAAATTTATGCAACATCTCACTATTACATTTCTTCAACAAATGACTACATAAACGTGGTTTTTATTAACTTCTCTTTTATAATGTGAGTTAACTTCAAGCTGGATAGAAATTTGACTACTTTTCATTGAACTTAATTCATTCCATTTGCTCTAATCTAATAGGAAAATTTTTCAGGCCTAACTTTCATTAAGAAATTAACACCTTAGTCTCATTTAAGTCTGTTTACAGTATAATTCCAACACTTCTTATAAAAAGAGCTTATAACTTGAAAAAAATGCTTCATAAATCATTTAGTATCAAAATTGGACTAGACCACTGCTTGTGAGGAATAGGACATACTGTAAAAATGTACTGTTTAAGAAAGTGGCTATTTTTATCCGAAAATAGATATAAATAGATATACATAAATATAGATATACAAAAATTATACTTTTTGATGTCACATATGCCAAAGATTACTTTCACATCACTTGGTAAAAAGTGTAAAATTAGGGGGTCAAAGAATAGTTTAGGCAAACTCTTAAAAATCTGTGTAAATACGAATTGATACAAGACCAAAGTGACAACTTTGAATTAACTCCCCACTCTCCTACTTAAACTTCATTTTGTACCTGAATAATGATACTAGGCAGTATCACCTATGTGAAAAATGCCAGACAGCCTATGTAATTGGAATGTCTTTTATACAGTCTCTTTGCAATTACCTGTAGGCAATGTATTTGAAGGTAGAGTTAAAACCTTGTATTTCATTATTAACTCTATTTCAGCTGAAATTAGAAAATTGTGCAATAATAATGTAGTTTTAGGAGCCTGTTAAAGACTAGACTTGTACTCAAAGTCACACTGATGCTGTAAGCTTTCTGTTATAATAGCTAAACCAATATGTTAAATATAAAGGCTGAAGAAGAGGTGCTCAGAGCTCATGGATTTATGGATGGTGTGGAGATAATATGCTTACAAAAGGCTCTGACTCCATCTCAAAAACTCAATGGTCCTAGAAACACTTGAAAATTCCTCCTTTTCCACTTTGCAGCAGACTTCATCTATTCACTTGAAATGTAAAGTTTGAATATCATAGTACTTTTTTAAAAAAAAAATCTAAACTCTTAACATGTAGGCATCCTTTTAAAATACACTTAAATGCTACTTCACTTTCATGTATACTAGATACATAATTCCCATTTAAAACGTAAGGTCCATGAAGATAGGGACATTTATCTTTTGTGTTCACTGCTGTATTGCTGGAACCAGCGATGATGTAAGATAAATGGTAAGTAGCCAACAAATATATGTTGAAAAAATGAATGAATGTAAATTAATTTTAATTCCTAACAGATTGGTAAGTATAGAAAGCATTTGTCTTAGTCTGTTCAGGCTGCTATAACAAAATACCACGGAGCGGTGGCTTATAAACAATGGAAACTTATTTCTCACAATTCTGGAGTCCGGAAGTCAGAGACCAGGGTGCCAGTGTGATTGAACGAGGGTCCTTCTCTAGGTTGCAGACTTCTTGAATCCGTACATGGTGGAAGGAACTATAGAGCTCTGTGGGATCTTTTTTATAAGAGCAGTAATCCCATTCATGAGGGCTCCAGACTCATGAGCTAATCACCTTCCCAAGGCCCTACCTTCTAATACCATCACCTGGGGTTAGGATTTCAACATAAGAATCTGAGGGGACAAAAGCATTCAGACCATAGCATTGATCAAATTAGTAAATATTTTAAAACTTGTGAGGTGTTAGAATTATAACTATAAGGGTGTTAAAAAAACATATACTGAATGCGTTTAGCAACCTAAACTTCTTTTTTTCATAAAGGTTTAGTTATCCATTAATGATACACATGCTACCTGATGGTCATCATTTATAATGTATGGATCCATCTCCTGCAGCTTCAGGGTAACTAGGTTTTTGCATTTTAATTATGGGCTTCACTAGCCCAGTTAAATCTGTTGTGTGTGTGTGTTTTATTATTATTGACTAAATCTTTCAGCGGGAATCCAGTTTTACCTGAGGAAAGAAAATTTAAACACATGTGTATAGCAACATTTATTCCCAAAGTAGATAGAGTTGAAATTTGCTCAAACGACAGTGAAAATTTGGAGTCTCACATTACTCTGGATATAATGATTTTTTTTATCCTTATAGATATTGAAGTAGTTGAGCAATCATGAAATATTTCTTAGATTCTTATATTTATCTCTCAAGTGCTCTTTTATACTCCAGTCATTCTTCCATGTTATCAATCCATCTACCTTATATCCAAAGCCATTCTTTATGTATTTCATGGCCCTAAAAACATTTTCCATTTGCCTTATTTCTTTAATACTTTATTATGCCATTCATTTTTTAACCCAACCTCCTTTTTAAGGTTTCTGTTTACATTTCCTTCCACAACTCCTAACAATCACTCCACACTACTCATTATTTCACATGTGCAGGGATACTTTAGTCTACTAGTCAGTCTAAGTACAATATTAAAGGACTACTCAGTTGTCCAGTACTAGAAAAATTCTGAGATGTCAAACTATTGACTATGGAGATAAGAAATATGAAAATGAAAATCAATACTTATTTACATAAATGTCCACAAAATGTATTACTATGCCAACTTATAAACTGCAACTCAAATCTCTTACAGTAATATATAAATTCAGTGAGGGAAGTGGATGCAATTTAATGGCTACTTGATGGGGGATGAGACTTGGAAAATAAGAGAACTTAGTCCAGAGTACTTCATAATGCTCATGTCTGTTTTATTCTTTATTCTTTATTCAGGCTGCTCTAATGATCTCATATTTCCCTCTCTGACCATAATTCTTTTCATTTTTGGTCATCTTTGTAAAAATTTCCACATTCTCTAATCTTGAATGTCATAGGTTATGAAACGTTCTCTATGTTCCCCAAATAGCCTGCCATTCCCTTTAGGATTCCATAGCTCTTTATACATATTTTAATTTTGTTATCCTGTAATTATTAATTTGCCATACTCTTGACCCACATGAGTGTGAGGTTATTTAGGAAGAGCTGCAAGGTGTGCCTAATATAGTAGATCCATTAATAATTTGTAGAATGAATCAAAGGCTGTTTACTATTTCTTTGACTAAGCCACGACCAGGACTGACTCAGTGGAGAACCAGAGAATATATCTTTCTTCCTAGTTAATTTGCCTAGAATTATTGAAAACTGAGGGCAAACAGACCAACAGTGGGTCATGGAATTGAGAATAAATTCCATATTAATGGCATCTTAATGAATTCCTAGCCACTTAAAGATACTCCTTGACCAATACTGGGCCAAAAAGCCAGATAATATATTGGGGGAAGAATTGTTAACTATGCCTTGGGAGAAAGTGTAGCTAAATTACAGTAACTAAGAGGTAGTCATGATGTTGTAGTTGTTGTTTTACTATTTATTACTAAACAAAATAGTATATTACATATAATTAGTGATATTTGTTCATTTTAGTTCATAATTATTTGATTCTCTTATGTGCTAGGTGTTATGATACTCAGTTTGCATAAGTAATGTAATTTACTTTTATTATTTTAGCAGCCTTGGGCACACTTTTACAGCTGAGTAAACTGCGATGTAGAGATTTTAAGTTAATTATGTAAAGTCAACTAGGAAGAAAGCAGTAAAGGCAAGATTCCAATTTGTGTCTCTAAAATTAAATCCTGTGTGCTTTACAACATAGAATTGCCACTCTAAAGATGCTAAATCCTTTTTATTCTTCATTTCTTTAATATTTCCCTTTCTTCAAATCCACCTTCTTCATGACTGATTTTATTGAAGTCGTTTATAAAATATAAGTATGCACCCTATTCAGTGCTTAGTGTTCTATTCAGTAAAGGTGTGAGGTACATCCAAAGTAATCACTGAACACTGGGAAATGCCTATGGAAGAACCTACGGGACGAGGAGGGATAAAGTGTACATAGATAGTAATTGTCCTAGAAAAAGCAAACACAGGCTTGCACACGGGAAATGAGACTGGGAGTGGCAGAAGAGGTCACTGTTGCTGCTGCCTTTTCTGACGTTTGGGAGGAGTTTGTTTTCTGTCCTCAGCAGACAGCCTCCAAAAATCAGAGCTGGCAGGGCTGCTTCTGAACAAGAGCCACCGATCCAGCGATTGTTTTGCACAATGAGGCAAGCTTTCTGCTTTGGGGAATATATTGTGTTATCTGGGATAATACAAATGCATTGTATTATCTGGGATTTCATCCAGCATGGATCCCATCAGACAGAATTACCTCATCATGTTATTTTTGACTGTCTGTGGTAAGACTGCAGGTTTTACTTTTCTGGAAATCAACCTGCAGCAAATCAGCTTTGATTATGGATTGAATTTACAAAGCTGTTGATTCCTCATCTTATTACCTAGACTCAAACTCCAGAGTGAAATCCAATACGATTGTGCCACATTGTCTACCTTCCAGCTTTCAAATGTGTCTGAAGATATTTAACGCAAACAAACAAACAAACAATAAAACCACTAATGAAGATTAACTCCTATTTCATTCTAAAAAGTGAATTTATTCCAACCTCCCTCCCTCTCAGTCCTAGGGAAGCCAGAATAATATTAAAATAAGGTAAGTTGCATATCATGTATCTAAAAGTAAATCAGAGCCTTATATTAACTATTTTGTGTGGTACTTAATTTTAGAGGGACTTGTGGAGAAAAACAGCATTGATGAAAATGCTCATTAAAGAGTAAAAAAGCACACCAGCTATATTAATAATGACAATACTTATAATAGTTATCACTTATTTAATATTCACTACATACTAAGCTCTTTAAACATTTTCTAAATTAATCTTCACAGAGTAATAGATAAGAAATATCCTTTCTATTTTTATTTTGACCCTAGATTCAGAGATCTGCCTTACTGAGAATCTTCAGTTCCTGGCACACTATCCTGATGGCCTATGTCCACAAATTTCCCATTTTACTAGGCATGAATTTTCTAATACTTTCTTCCTTTATTCCTAGTCTCTATGCCCATTCTCTTCCTCCCTCACAGGCCAGTTAACACTTTACCAGGTTAATATTGCCCCTGGATAAGGATGTATTTATGTATCTTTGATGAGTACAGAGCTGTGTATGTTTTTAATTTATATAACTGTTATTGTGTTATAGCTCATTCTTTTACATATTCGTTCAGCACTATGTTTTAAAGTTCTACCTCTGGTGTTGAATGTATATCTACTTTGTTGTTTTTAACCACTAAACAATACTGTTATCTACAACCTTTTACCAAACCATTCCCCTGGTGATATGTGTGTTACTATACTCTCCATTATCAAATCTTCAGACTGGTGAACATTCTGGGCAATCACCATTTTTAGGTCAAATATTTGCAGTTTGATGCTATTTAAATTAGGATACTTTTTATAACTGAGCAAGATATTCTCTAGATCATATATGCAGACTTTTAAAAAATAAATTTATTTTATTTATTTATGGCTGCATTGGGGCTTCGTTGCTGTGCGCGGGCTTTAGTTGAGGAGAGCGGGGGCTACTCTTCATTGCGGTGCACGTGCTTCTCATTGCGGTGGCTTCTCTTGTCGCGGAACACGGACTCTAGGTGCGCAGGATTCAGTACTTGTGGTACACAGGCTCAGTAGTTGTGTGCATGGGCTTAGTTGCTCCATGGCATGTGGGATCTTCCCAGACCAAGGATCAAACCTGTGTCCCCTGCATTGGCAGGTGATTCATTTTTTTTTTTTTTTTTTTTTTTTTTTTTGCGGTGTGCGAACCTCTCACTGTTGTGGCCTCTCCCGTTGCAGAGCACAGGCTCTGGACGCGCAGGCTCAGTGGCCATGGCTCACGGGCCTAGCCGCTCCGCGGCATGTGGGATCTTCCCGGACTGGGGCACGGACCCGTGTCCCCTGCATCAGCAGGCAGACTCTCAACCACTGCGCCACCAGGGAAGACCCTGGCAAGTGATTCTTAACCACTGTGCCACCAGGGAAGTCCCTATGCAGACTTCTTAAAAGACTATTTTTAGAGCAGTTTTAGGTGTACATCAAAATTAAGGGGAGGGCTTCCTTAGTGTTGCAGTGGTTGAGAGTCTGCCTGCCAATGCAGGGGACTCAGGTTCGTGCCCCGGTCCGGGAAGATCCCACATGCCGTGGAGCGGCTAGGCTCGTGAGCCATGACCGCTGAGCCTGCGCGTCCAGAGCCTGTGCTCCGCAACGGGAGAGCCCACAACAGTGAGAGGCCCACGTACCTAAAAAATGGAAAATTAAGGGGAAGGTACAGAGATAACCCATGTATCTCCCACTCCACACATGCATAACCTCCCCCATTATCAACATCCCCCACCAGAGTAGTACGTTTGTTACAATTGATAAATCTACATAGATACATCATGATCACCCAGAATCCATAATTTACATTAGGGTTCACTCTTGATGTTATACATTCTGTGGGTTTGGGCAAATTTATGATGACTTGTATCTACCATTATATTATCTTACATATTAGTTTCACTGCCCTAAAAAAACAAAAACACCCTTTTTGCTCTGCCTATTCATCCCTGTCTACCCCCATCTCATATCAACCACTGATCTTTTTACTTTCTCTATGGTTTTGCCTTTTTCAGAACGTTATATTGTTGGAATCATACAGTAATTAACCTTTCAGACTGGCTTCTTTCACTTAGTAGTATGCATTGTTTCCTCCATGTCTTTTCATGGCTTTATAGCTAATTTCTTTATAGCACTAATCCATTGTCTAGATATATCACAGTTTAACCATTTGTCTACTAAAGGACATCTTGGTTGCTTCCAAGTTTTGTCAATTAGGAATAAAGCCTGATATCAACATCTCCGTGCAGGTTTCTGTGTAGAAATAGTTTTCAAATCCTTTGAATAAATACCAAATAGTGTACTTGCTGGATCATATGGTAAGAGTATGTTTGGCTTTGTAAGAAACTGCTATATATGCAGAATTTTGTTTGAAGGGCCATAGGTCACACAAAATTAGTTTCATAAGTCCTGTCAATTAGTTACCCGAATGATTATAATTGTGTTTTCTCAAGTGAGTAGTGTTTGAGGGCCACAGTTTCCTGCAACCTCTCAAAGAGTATTATAAATATCTATAATTTTTGAACTATGATCACGATTATAGAGACAAAATCTTGCTGTTTTTCATTTCTATTTATCTGATAAGCAGTGTGGAAGAGCATCTCTCTTTTTTTTTTTTTTAGCTATTTGGTTTTACTTTTCTCTGAACTGCCTAGTCACCCTATTTGGCCATTTTTCTACTAAACGTTCTTATTTTTTAGAAATTCTTTTTACATTTAGATATCGATCAGTTTTCAATTTTAGACATTGTACATATTTTCTCTTGGTCAGTTACCATCACAAACTTATTGTGTCCATTGTAAATAGTAATCTTTAATTTTGTTGTAGTCAAGTTGAACTTTTTGAGGTTTTATATAACCATTTTTTGCTTGTCCCAGGGCTACAGGGATATTCTCCTCCATGAATTTCTTCTACATTATATTTTAATTTTAACATTTGGGTATAAATCCAACTGAATTTCATCTTTGAAGAAAGAAATAGGATACTACCTTGCTTTTGGTTTCTCCCAAAGCAGACAAGAATCCTGAGCCAAGGATTCCAGATAGTACAAGTGATCTGAGATACTCTCCCAGAAAAAATCAGGGCGTTGGTTAAGCAAGAAAAGGAAGGGAAGAACGCCAATGAAAGATGGATTTTCCAGCAAGCTACCAAGGTGTGTAACTGGAGCTTAATACCATTGTGGAAACATGGGAGCTAGTGTGAAACACGACCCTAGTGGTTATTTCTCACTGAGGGACAGTTGGATTCTTGGCCACTTTGGGATTACCCTACAGACAGACAGAGTGAAGTCTGGCTCTCACAGAAAGCTCTCAGAGATGTGAATGCTGGCAGGGTGATATCATGTGGTATGCTGTGGACTGGCAAACCAAGGAGACTAAGCATGAAACTTATAAGATCATCACTTCCTTATTAATAGATTTTTATTGGCATATTAATCATATGCCAAGTTTCTAGATGCATGGATCTGCTTTGTGCACATCATGTTTATATACCTGCATGAGTATTTAAGAAACAAAACTAAAAGTAATGAATGGTCCTGTGCATTATTTATTAATCTGATTCTGGGATACAATATTGGTTTTTTGTCTCGTCCCCCCCCCAACCCCTTATTATGTATTCTAGTTCATTAGATGTGTTAGCAATAAGGGGGAATAATTTTGATTTTTTTCAAAGTTAATATTTTACACGGCAAATATGCTAGACTTTATTAATTTTGTTACTTGATTCTGTTGCATTTTATGTGAGAGTCCATATCACATGCAACAACAAAAAAATTTCTTACCTTTCCTTTATACATATTTACCTGTTTATCTTTCATTCATATGATCACCAGCACCATGTTGCATGATAGCATTGATAAAGAGCCTTTATCAATGTCTTGCATATCTAACATAAAGGAAATTCCTCTAAAACATATGTAGAATTAATTTTACTGTTGATTCTGAAATTGAGATTGGCCTTTTCTATGTCTAGTTTACTGAGAATTTGTATTATACTGGAAAGTTAATTTCATCAAATTCTGTTCTGCCTCTATTGATAAATTAATGCCAATATTTCAATGTTTTCATTAATATGAATTATTTTAACAGATATACTGAATATCATCTTTATATCTAGAATGAATTCCATTTGGATATTTTATTGAATTAGGTTAGTTAATATTAGGCTTTTCTTTTGAATTTTCAAATCTTTGTTTTATCGGCAATAAGATTATTTTCAATGACTTTGTGTACACACATACATGTACACCCATTTCGGAATCCTTAATAGTTTTTATAGAACATACTTTTTGTGCCACTTTGAGATCTGCTTGGATCTCTTTTGCCAACCTCTGTACACATCCCACTCACTGCTGTATTAACTGCTACTAACTGCTTGGAACTGAGACTGCAAAATGGTTGCCTTTGGCCAGGAAACCTTCTTTAAGTCTTATCTTAAGATAACACTTAAGTCTTTTCAGAGACTTATTTATTCAAGTATCAACTTTAAGATTTTTATTTTTCCAGAAATTTGTTTACAGCTGTCACCTTTCCTTCTAAGAAATGTCTCTTTCAGTTAACCCCAGTGCCAGTGCACGTGTGTGTGTTTCTGCCTGTGTTTGTGGGTATAGGAGTCAATTATGGAAGTTGATTAGTGAGGTTCACTGACCACAGCTACTCTGTAAATCCTACTCACTTCTTGCTGCCTTAGTTTTGGCCTTTCTGGATCATAGCTTAATATTCTCCCAAGATTCACATTAACCTTTGTTGATAGAGTCTTAGGTTTAAGAATGATAGACAAGATGCCTGATAGGTGAAATAAGTTGGAAGAGAGTTTTTCAAGCAAAAGTTCTGTGGAGATTACTTTTCTTTGGGTAAAAAGAGGAGAGCCTTTAATACTTCTCCAACACCTTATTTATAGGATATTAGGCAATATCTTTCCATTTTTACTCTAGAATTTTTTCCTCTGACCACCAATAAAATATTTTTCCAGACATTCTTTACAAAGTCTCTTGTATGTCATCAATATTTCCCTGCCATAAAATCATCTGAACAGTGTACAAATATACAGTTATTTTTCCTAAATAAAAAATAGAAAGTACAGTTGACACTTGGACAACATGGGTTTTAATTCTGTGGGTCCACTTACTTGCAGATGTTTTTCAATTAACACATACTACAATACCACATGATCCACATTTATTTGAATCCAGGAATGTGGAACATTGGATACAGAGAGATGACTGTAAAGTTATACATGGATTTTCAACTGCATGGGGGTCAGTGCCCACTAACCTCTGTGTTGTTCATGAGTCAACTGTAAAATCTTCTCTTGATCAAACTTTGCCCATCAATTGCCTTCCCATGTCTCTGTTCACATTTTCTGCAAAACCAGTCAACTGTTCTTAGTTTTCACCTTTTGTTCTCTTTTACACCCTGAACAATCAGGCTTTCATCACTATCACTCAACTAAGTCCATCTTGTTTTTCACACATCCGTGGTCAATTTTCAGCTCTACAAGAAACATTTGGCAGAATTAATCACAACTTTAAAATTTTTCTTCATCACTATCACTCAACTAAGTCCATCTTGTTTTTCACACATCCGTGGTCAATTTTCAGCTCTACAAGAAACATTTGGCAGAATTAATCACAACTTTAAAATTTTTCTTTACTTGGCATTTATGTGTATATACTATTTCACTTGTCACTCTGGTTTTCTGATGCTTCTTGTTTTCTAACACTTCTTAATGTTAAAGTTCCCCAGGATTGTCAGTCTTTGTACTCTTGAGTTATTTAAAATGTCTCATGCTCCCGGTGTTATCATCTAATTTAGGTGACTCCAAAATTTCTATCTCCAGCTCATACCTCTTTCCTGACCTCCACTCTTGAACAACTGAGTACTCAGCATGTCTATGTTTATATCTAATAAGTGCCTCAAACTTAACATGCCTAACCTACACTTTCAGTATTCCCACCAAACCTGCTACATGTACAATTGTCTCCATTTCATTTGATGACAATTCCATCCTTTTGTATGCTCAGTCTCCAAACCTTGGGGTCATATTTAACTCCTGTCATTCTCTCTCATTTCGTGATTAACCCATCATAAAGTTTCTGAAAATATATCCAGATTCTGATCAATTTTTACTATTTTCGTTGTTATCAGCAAGGTCCAAATAATAATCCCCTTTCAGTTGGATTATTGCAATAGGCTTTCAAGTGGTTTCCCTCATTTTACTCTCCTCAGCACAATAACCAGAGTTATCCTTTATAGAAGTGAGTATCCATGTTATTGCTTGTCTGTTCAAAATCCAGTTTGTGTCTCCATTTCACTATTAGCACAGGCTAAAGTCCTCTCATCCCTATAGGATTTTATGTAATTTAGGCCCCTATTACTTTTGCTGACATCATCTCCAACTTTTTCTCTGTCCCAGGTCGTAAGAGGTGCACTGACCTCCTTTCCATTAGTTGAACATATTAGCACTCTAATACTGTAGAGCTTTGCACTGGAATGTGCCTCTTGTGGATGGCCATGTAGCTAACACCATCAATTTCTTCATGTTTAGGCTTAGATGTTACTTTCTTATTCAGGCTGACACTAATCTCCCTATTTAAAATCACATCCTCCTTCTACCACTTATATTCCCTATTCCACTTACCTGGGTAAGTTTTTCTCATAACATTTGTAAGCTTCTAACATACTAAATATTTTACTTATTATATGTATTTGTATTGTCTAGGTCCTGTTGCTAGGATCATAAACTCTGTAAAGGCATGTATTGTGTTTGTTGTTTCCACCAATATATCCCAATAGTGTAGAACAGTGCTTGGCTTATAGTAGGTGCACAATAAATATCTATTAAAGACTTAAGGCATTTTATTGAAGTTTCTGCATTCTGAAGTGGCACTCTCGCTTTGCCTGTATTGGAATAGAAATATAAATTCCATTTAAACATGATTTTTTTCCTAATTTGTTGCATGTTAATCCCCGAAGTCACTATATTTTAGTGATCTTTGAGTAACTGCAGAAAATGACACAAAGGAAACCTATTTAAACTAGAGGAAAACTGGTAAGTGTTGTAAGTTAGAAAAAGCTAAGGCTCCGAAGGTGATGCGTATAACAATGTTGACAAAAGAGAGGTATCTAAACCAAAGCAGGGTCTTTTCTGGATAATGATTCTTCTACCATATTATGATAGAACATGACACATCATCTTTAATTATATGCCATTTAGAATTATAGTACAAGGCATGAAATATTCGTACCTGTATGTACATATCAGAATGTGTTTCTGTTGTATAGATATGTGTTTACATATAACTGAGATACGAATCTAAAGGAAACTATTGATTCATCCACAGAATTTACTCAGTACTTCCCAAACATCCTTTTCCTATCCTTATGATTTATATTGTAGGTCCTGGATAACAAAATAGTGTAACAATATAAAGCTTATTTGGTTGTTTTTTCACGTATGCTAAACTCAAGGTCTGAACATACCACAACTTTCTAAAGGTCAACCAGCAAGTTGATTAGCTGGAAAAAATGTTGTAGCTTATAACTGACTTCATATGACTCTAGAGAAATTTTATATTACTTGCTTATATCTGTGTTATAAGTTTAAGTTACATGCTATATAGTTAACTTCACTTATATGCCTGGGTACACCAGCATGCTTCCTGAATATAAGCATGTAAACTACTTCCAGGCTTTTAAATCTATGTAAGTCTGATATTATTTTATGTTCTAGATGCCACTGGTATAAAATTATCTTCCAGGGCTAAAATATGCAAAACAGAAGGGCCCATTATCTATTTACTCTCAATTTTAAAATGTATTAATCCTTACACATCCCTAATAAAGACCTAATTATAACATTTCCCAGATGTTTACTATTAGAAATAGGATACAAACAAGATATCCAGTTATCTTCTTTGGAGATGTATTATACTCTTTTGGCTCATACTCTCATTCATATATCTAAGAAATTCATGTTATATTAGAGCCATGCCTCTTCACTCATTTTCTGATCATGGCTTTTTAGATGGAAGTTTAATTGAGAAAAAAGAAAGGTAACTGATAGCATGTCTTTTAATCATCAGCTAATGATAAGTAAAATTTCCAGAATGATATTCACACTCTCAAAATCCCCAGAAGCACCACTGTACTACATTACTTGCTGTCCCAGGGAGCCAGTCATGGAATTAATCGAGCATGTCTGCCTCATGAGTCCCAATCACTGTGGTCACTCTCTTGATGTAGGATGTTATTGATCTTCATCAACATGGACTACTTCACTGGTTTTGCTCATAAGTCTTCTGCAGTGTGCTTACTGGTATTTTCTCTAAGCTCTGCCCTTCCCAGTGACTCAGAACTCCTATATTTCTTCCTAGATACTCCAATACACCAAAATGGAAATTGAGAATATTTTTATTGGTCTAGTAAAAAATACAGTACATTTTGGCTGTATTCATAACTTAGTAATTGTTTGCTTACAGCCTGTATAACTTCTAGTGTGGGATGTCCATCCTCCAACTTTAACTCTTAATAGCAGGAATTTATTCATCTAAACTTCTGTTACCAGAGACAACTCATAGAAAGTGACTGTCAGCATAAAAGGGGTATACTTCTTCCAACGGGTGTTTAACCTGGGAAAGTACTTGTGTAGTAATCACTGGCTCTGAAACTTATTTGAGGAGGTTATCCATAACCTAGAAGTTTTAAGAATCCCCTTGAAATAAATTGAAACTTTGTTCCCTAAGGGTTCATGCCAAAACGCTCTGAGGCATCAATTTAAAAAAAAAAAAAGCAATGGGCTTATTTTGCAAATTAAGAATCTTTTCCTAAGAAGGAGGATCTGTATGAAACACCATGAATTATCGAAGTGTGAGGTGATAAATAGGAATATGTACCCAGCCAGAGACCTTTGCAATTAGAGAAAACATTATTTGCTTCATCTTTTTGTAAAGTTGGATTCAATTAGCATATTCAGTGGACAGTGGAATCCTGGCTTTTCTTTACAACCTGTAATAGACACAATTATTTTTCAGGGTTACTTCTATTCTGTAAATATGCCAGTATTGCCAGGCTTAAACTAAGTATATTTTAATGAGAACTGTAGCTCCTAATTCCTCTCATTTCTGGAAGTCCTGCACAGTGGCAGAAATTTCATACCGAGGAAGATGAACAGCCAAATATTAAACTCTTTTGCCTAAATGTATAGTGCATATCAAATGTACACTTGGTCTTTTAATAGAAATCCCAACCTCACCCTTAGTATTCTTCCCTTTTTGTAATTTAGGATTATCATGTTGACCCAGTAGCACAATCAGTCAGATTTATGCAAAATAATGGATATTCACTATAACATAACAATCAAATGTCAGTGTGAGAAGAAAGTACACTAAAGAGGTAGTGAGTTCAGTCTATCAGTGATTCCCCATCAGCTACAGTACCAATCTACTGGAAATAATTGTCAGGGCACAGACCTTTGGATTACAAATACGCTGATGTACTGTGGACAGGATCGTGACACCATGTATTCTGTCACTTTTTCTTCATTTCTAGGGCTAAATTCCTCCCACATGGTTGTGAATTATGTAGCAGAAATTTTAACCTCAATAGTGAATGCTCAGTAAATACATATTTTATAGGCTGCTCAGGCAGATAGTCTTATCACTATTAAGCTACAATCCTTGTACACAGAAGATAGGAAACCTGGGTATTATCTCTTTGTTTCTATGACTTACTCATTTTGCCATACAGGGAGCCACATTTTAAAAGCTGGTAGTGCTGCAGAAGTTAATTTGTGAATCGACGGTTTGGAACTTGAAATACATTTTCCCATAGAGACAATATTAAAAATGATAGGTTAGGACAACCTCTATCATGCCTACTTAATTGGCAATAAACATTAATTCTAGAACCTAACCAAGCGTATAAAATGGATTTGATTTGTTAGTTTCAACAGGAATATATTTTTACCAAAGTTGGAGTTCTACCTCCTTATCTCCCACCCCAACATCCATGTACACATGGAAGCATGTCCCAATTTCTCAATACCTGGATTATGAGAGTGAAGAAATTGGCCATCTCAGTGCATCTGGTTGTGGTCTCACTGAACTAGTTAGTCTGGGCTTCATCTGGGGTGAGATGTTGGGAGGATGCAGAGTTAGGAAACTCTAAATATGGAAGCTTAGAGAGAGACTTGTGCAGAATCGCCAACAAAACGCAGAGAAATAAAAAACAAAACAAAAAACACAGTACTAAATAGACTGTGTAAAGGACATTTGTTATGATATGAAACCCTTTGCTTGACCTCAGTTCGAAGTGTGCATCAGGTGATTCAAATTGTTAGCTACTCTACAAATGCCTGGGAAGGACCACGGGAGCACCCAAGTATTGATTCTGGAAAATTTTATACTTAGGAAAATCTAAGATATGTTACATAACAGACAACCACCCAAACTTTAATGGATTAAAATAACAGTTTTATTTCTCACATATTACATATCCGTCATATTTTGGTGGCTGGGGTTTAAGTTCGGGGTCAGTGTAATCACCCAGAAACCCTTGGCAACAGCACAGCCAACATCACGATACTTTTTCATCATGCAAAATAAGAAAAGAACCTCAGGAGGATACCATTTCAACAATTAAGACATGGAAGTGGCCTGTATCTTAACTCATTAGCCAGAATAATCACATATGTTCACCCAAACACAAGAGGATGTGGGGTACGATTTTATAAGGTATCTGGAAGCAGGGTGAGGTGCATGTGTAGGAAAAAAAACAGAAACATTTGTTGAAAATTTAAGATAGCCACACATAGATTAACAAGCTATATTCAAGCAGTATTAATTAATCATCTTGCAAATTCCTACTATCAATTTTGAAGATCTCAGGTAAGATTAGTGCTAGAAGAATGATACTAAGCAAGGATTGGAAACTCAAATGCATAAATAGCAATTATTGAGGTTTGATTCTGAATGTGTTTTTATAGGCTATTTTCACCTAATTATAAAATAATATTTAAGATTTCATAGAAACAATGGATTTTTCTCATACAAAAAATATACTTGAACTGAATGATTTTACTTGATGTCTTCTACTCCTGCCAATATTATGGAGGATTAATTTTGTGATTTTGCTCTTTTCCTTGAATAACACAAGGAACCCACTTGCATATATCAGATCTTCTTCAGTCACCCTCAGTTCATTTCCCTTATTCCACTAAATCAAGCATGCATTGAGAAGTGAGTAACCTGAGATTTATTAGAGACAGTGGGTTCAAAATCTCCTATTCCTCTGATTCTTATACATTCTAGGGCTTGAAGTAAAATTCATCATACAAAACAGATGTTTATTAGTGACATAATTTAACTTCTGATCTTTTTCCAAAAAGTTGTATTTTCTGTTCATTTTAAAAGAAAATATTTCAATTTAGTGTGTGGAAAATGCTCATAAATTTTTACTTGAAAAATTCAATGTGCTGAGTTTATATTTCTCAGTGTAAATTTTAATATTCAATTAGAGGACAATTTTCCTAACATTGAAATAAAAATAAATAGTTAAAATTTGGTTTCAAATCATTTCAAATCTTTTTTGTATTTGTTGATGGTCAGTTTAAAATCTCAAGGATTTAACAGTAGGTAAAGACAAAAATCCATCAATCAATAAAATATACACAGTATTGGATTTACCTTTTTACTATTATGTATAAATGGTATTTTGAAAATCAAATATTTCTAAAAGTACTTGATTCCATATACATTAAAATGTAAAATTGTTTTATTACATCAACCAGATGTATAATGTACAGGATGAATAATTGTGCCACATAGAACATGAGTGTATTTTCCTTCCTTCTCATTCAGTAACATTGTTTCTTTTATCTGATTAATTTATCTCTTTGTTTAGTCATTGAACAAATGTTTATTAAGTACCAGCTATGTAACTGCCATATATGAGACATATAAAAACCCTAAACTCAGCAAGGGTTCATTTTAGTGTGGTGAGACAGACAGTAAACAATTAAATGAGGCAAGCATATATGTAATATACCAGATGGTGAGGAGGGTAATGAAGGGAAATAACAGGACCATTCCCATTCCCAATTTTATGACTCAGTCTGTATATTTGTATTGGTAAGTTATACTTACAAAATTGTAAACTTGTTTAGAATAATTCTATTGTTTAAAACAGATTGAGAGGGAAGCACAGAAGAGAGAATTTTCAAGAAAGAGACCTTACACTTAACAACATGATACAACAAATGCCTCATCCACGTAGAACTTAACATTTTTTTTTGTAGAGCATTTATCATATATAACTGGCCAGAAAGCACCAAAGCACTTCTTTGTTGACCTAATCCAGCATCTGTGGGCCACTTCTCTAGAGAAGTGATAAAATTGAATACTTTAAATCTTTCTCACTTCTATTTGTTTTCTCGCCTCTCTCGGGTTCATCTAGCAGGCTAAAGGGTTTCTGTGCTGAGCTCCAGTCACTCATTTTTCAAGTGTTACAACACAAAAGTGAAACTTGTAGGGAATTTTTTTCATTTGTAACTGAATAGGCTTAAAACAGATGAAATTCTTGGCATCCAAAATAATAAAATGATCACTTGGATTAGGGTGTGAATTAGAGGACCATTTCATAGTGTGTTTCTTCTATCATATAGACTTATTACATTATATATCAACAAATAAAAATAATTTTACTATTGGGAACATTAGAAATAGAAATAAAAATCAGTCCTTCTCCTCAATCCTTTTGAGAGATTAGTTACCTCATTAGAATCTACCCTCACTGCCATCACTGGGCCTATGCAAATTTGAAAGGCAGTGTAGAGGAGAGCCAGTCACAATGAAACACTAAAGCACAAAATAATAAACTGAAGAGAATAAATAGTTGTCTTTATTTCTTAAATAACTTTCTATGATAAAGGAGGTAGATTGCTGCAGAAGAAGCAAAAAAAAAAAAATGAAAACCACATACAGTATGATACATAACAATAAAGGAATGGCTTGTACTTACTACTAAAATGCTTCACAGAAGAGTAACATCCATTGACTAAATAATTATATTTGAAAAGTGAGAGTAATTCCATGTTAAGAGGTGAAATTATTTTTCAGCATGTCCAATTAAACACAAGTGAATTTCAGATCCTTAACTAAAATGATAAAAATGATGACAGTTCTCAGTGTAGAATAAATGTGGGAATATACATGTTAATTATTTTGTTTACTAAATTTTAACAGTAATTCAATTGTCCTCAAGCTTGAATATTATGAATGAATGAATGAACGCTATGAATGATAACCAAGCACATGTGTCAAAAACTGATGTTTGATCATTTGTACAAAATTGTTTTTGCTAATGAGCCTAGTTCTCCCACAGTCATTGTTAAGCAATTTATGTATACATATCAGTCTCATTTTGAAAATAACTGATTCAAAGTATGAAATAGTATCATGTGGGCTGAACTTAATCCCACTAATACTGGGACGTTCCTGTTCTAAGGATACCCATTATATTGTCAGAGCCAGAATGCTTCTGTATGAATTCAGTTATTTACAAGAAAAGAATTTTTCATTTCTTTTCATTTCATTCTTTTCATTTTGTTTTCCTCTGGGAGACTGACCTACCAGAATCTCTTTATAATAAAACGTTATGCAAAGTTCCATTGTTTACTAGTCAAAAGTGGTCTTACAAAGGGTTTTGTAGCCTTCAAGAAGGTTATTGTTGTGATTTATGTCATAGAGTGTTCTGCCTATGCTTTCTTCTAAGAGTTTTATAGTGTCTGGCCTTACATTTAGGTCTTGAATCCATTTTGAGTTTGTTTGTGTATGGTGTTAGGAAGTGTTCTAATTTCATTCTTTTACATGTAGCTGTCCAGTTTTCCCAGCACCACTTATTGAAGAGGCTGTCTTTTCTTCATTGTATATTCTTGCCCCCTTTGCCAAAGATAAGGTGACCATATGTGCGTGGGTTTATCTTTGGGCTTTCTATCTTGTTCCATTGATCTATCTTTCTGTTTTTGTGCCAGTACCATACTGTCTTGATTATTGTAGTTTTGCAGTATAGTCTAAAGACAGAGTGCCTGCTTCCTCCAGCTCCATTTTTCTTTCTCAAGATTGTTTTGGCTATTCGGGGTCTTTTGTGTTTCCATACAAATTTTGAAATTTTTTGGTATAGTTCTGTGAAAAATGCTATTGGTAGTTTGATAGAGATTGCATTGAATCTGTAGATTGCTTTGGGTAGTATAGTCATTTTCACAATGTTGATTCTTCCAATCTAAGGACATGGTACCTCCTAGAAAAATGGAAGTAAAAACAAAAATAAACAAATGGGACCTAATGAAACTTAAAAGCTTTTGTACAGCAAAGGAAACTATAAACAAGACAAAAAGATGACCCTCAGAATGAGAGAAAATATTTGCAAATGAAGCAACTGACAAAGGATTAATCTCCAAAATATACAAGCAGCTCATGCAACTCAGTATTGAAAAAACAAACAACCCAATCCAAAAATGGGTAGAAGACCTAAACAGACGTTTGTCAAAAGAAGATATACAGATTGCCAACAAATACATGAAAGTATGCTCAACACCACTAATCATTAGAGAAATGCAAATCAAAACCACAATGAGGTATCACCTCACACTGGTCAGAATGGCCATCATCAAAAAATCTACAGGGCTACCCTGGTGGTGCAGTGGTTGAGAGTCCACCTGCCGATGCGGAGGACACGGGTTTGTGCCCCAGTCCGGGAAGATCCCACATGCTGCGGAGTGGCTGGGCCCGTGGGCCATGGCCGCTGGGCCTGCGCATACAGAGCCTGTGCTCCACAGCAAGAGAGGCCGCAGCGGTGAGAGGTCCACGTACCGCAAAAAAAAAAAAAAAAAAAAAAAAAAAACTACAAACAATAAATGCTAGAGAGGGTGTGGAGAAAAGGGAACTCTCTTACACTGTTGGTGGGAATGTAAATTTATACAGCCACTATGGAGAACAGTATGGAGGTTACTTAAAAAAAAAAACTAAAAATAGAACTTCCACATGATTCAGCAATCCCACTACTGGTCATATACCCTGAGAAAACCATAACTCAAAAAGAGTTATGTACCACAGTGTTCACTGCAGCACTATTTACAATAGCCAAGACATGGAAGCAACCTAACTGTCCATTGACAGATGAATGGATATAGAAGATGTGGTACATATATACAATGGAATATTACTCAGTCATAAAAAGAAATGAAATTGAGTTATTTGTAGTGAGGTGGATGGACATGGAGTCTGTCATACAGAGTGAAGTAAGTCAGAAAGAGAAAAACAAATACCATATGCTAGCGCACACACATACATATATATATATATATATATATATATATAATCTAAAAATAATATTGTTCTGATGAACCTAGGGGCAAGACAGGAATAAAGACGCAGATGTAGAGAATGGACTTGAGGACATGGGGAGGGGGAAGGGTAAGCTGGGATGAAGTGAGAGAGTAGCATTGACATACATAACACTACCAAATGTAAAATAGGTAACTAGTGGGAAGCAGCCGCATAGCACAGGGAGATCAACTCGGTGCTTTGTGACCACCTAGAGGAGTGGGATAGGAAGGGTGGGAGGGAGGTGCAAGAGGGAGGGGATATGGGGATATATGCATACATATAACTGATTCACTTTGTCATATAACAGAAACTAGCACACCATTGTAAAGCAATTATACTCTAATAAACATGTTAAAAAAAAGGTTATTGTAATATTCCTCTTTGATTTACCATCATTAGACAAATAAATCCCTGATGATTTTCATCCTGGGTGCAGAGCTGCTCAACTAAAAAGCATCTTCATTAGAAATCTGAACCTGTAAATCAGTGTATGCCCTTGTGATTTTGAAAAGCAGGTTACATTTGAAACCAAAGTCTGATTTGTCTGCCTGTGTCATTCTATTTATTCTGGCATGTCTCTTCTTCCAGTAATCCTACAAGTCTCAGATTAGACTTCAATTTCAGCACCTCTGAAGGATACCACATTAATATAAATCTTGAAGACACCACTTATGCTATATTTGAGGTCAATGAACTTATTACAGTGAACTTATTACAACATAACTTTGACAATTGATGAAAATCCATCCAGATGTATTTTGGCTGGTGTATTGACAAACTGGAATGAAATTTGGTTTATGCAGATAATAGACTTCCAACAGCAAAATGCCATTCGATGTTTTATTTCCCCAGAATAACGTAAGCCAACATTTATCTCTCCTGGACAAGGTTAATCAGGCAATGGGGAAGTGTCTTTAAAGTGTTTGAATGAGGTTAGGGAGATACTTTGATAATGCATTTAATTCTACTGATGATGTGACATATTTCACCAGAGAAAGCAGATTTCCAGAAAGAAGTAAATCAATAATCCTAAGTACCAAAGAAATTGATATGGATTTCCTCAGAGAATATTTTTTAAATCTCATGAATTCACCATGCTAGCTAATGGAGTATTTGTAAGATTAGTTGTGGCAGGCATGTGTTGTTCTGATAGAATTTATATTAAATTTAAACATTTGTCAAATTTTACAATTATGTGTTGCAATGCATTGTGGAGTTTTTTTGTGTTATAACAGGATGTTAAACTTTAGTTTGAAGTGTAAAAAAAACCTGAGAAAGGATAGTTTCTACATATTTTGAGCTGGTACAGATTCATACTTGCTTTTATTAAACAATATTCAATAATACAAGGAATTTGGATTTCTTAGGTTAAGTTTAAACTGAAATTTTTTCAAGCTTGCTTATTTATTTGAAACTTCTCCTATAAATTTTTACAAGCTAGAGAATACTCAAGGAGTATACATTAAAAACATAAAATTCAACTCTGGCAAATTTAAGAAAATTAAGATCAAACACATTAAATTTATTCCATTCATCATTTGAGGGGCCATTAATACAGCTCTTTTTCATTTTTAATGTGGAATTTTATAACTATAATCAATACTTTTAAGCAAACTAGGAAGGGGATTATCTGATTTTCATACAATATTTAATGATTTATAGATGAAGAAGAAACAAATGTTAGAAAATTACATGGGGGTATGAGGATCAGATTTAACTATCTAGTAACTGGTAATTTTATTTATTTATTTATTTATTTTTTGCGGTACGCGGGCCTCTCTCTGTTGTGGCCTCTCCCATTGCAGAGCACGGGCTCAAGACGCTCAGGCTCAGCTGACATGCCTCACGGGCCTAGCCTCTGCGCGGCATGTGGGATCTTCCCGGACCGGGGCACGGACCCATGTCCCCTGCATCGGCAGGTGGACTCTCAACCACTGTGCCACCAGGGAAGTACTAAAGTGTTTGTGTTTATTACCCAAAAAAATATATTGAAAAGATTGAGGGTTAAGAGATAAGACATCTAATTCCAACCCTCCAAGCTATATTCTTGATGGCCTCAAAAGCAAGGAATTAGAGGAGTCCAATCCTGGCTATGTATTGAAATCTGGGGCAGAGGGCACTTTAAAAGCTACCTGTGTAATAATGGCATGGTTGTTATTGTTTAAAAGTTTTATCACTTAGAAGTGCTTGTGAATTCTTTATGAGGGAAATTACATGTGGAATTTGCTTTCAAATAGATTTCAGAAAGAAAAAAGAATGGAAAGAAACAAACAACAATGAAGGAAAGTGGAAGGGGAAAGAAAAGTAAAGGGAATATAGGAAAAATGGAAGAAAAAAGAAAAAGAAAATGAAACTGGGTAATAGGTGAAACAAGATGGTCTATAATTGTTGAGGTTGGTTGGTTGATGCAAAGGGCTTCATTCTCCCTTCACTTCTGTGTGGTTGCAAAATTTTATGAAAACAAACAACAACCCCCCCAAAAAAAAAAAAACAAAAGGTTTTGCTCAGGTTCTAGTTCTGCCAGTTCTAAAGATTCTAATTTAATTCTGTGAATCAGTGGTTCCCAGAGTGTGGTGCCCAGAACAATGTCATTACCTGGGCATTTGTTTAAAATACAGATTATTGAGATCCACCCGTGAACTACTAAATCAGAAATCCTGAGGGTACAGTTCAGTAATCAGTGTTCTTAAAAGAAATCCCTGTGATATTGATTAAAAAATAATAATAAGCATGCCTGAACGACGTTGTATATTTATGTTATGTTTAGCTCTCTACGTTATTCTAATATGAGGTAACACTAAAAACCACTGGATAAAATGACCTCTGAGCTCATGAAGTCCTCTAAAGTTTTATTTTTTAAAAAAAGCTAAAATTCAAAAAAAAAAAAAAAAAAACCAAGAACACACATACACTTTACCTTCTGGATTTGTTTTGCTATGTGGTACAGATTCCTTAAGTAAAAATAAGTAAAGTAATACTCTTTTTTTTAAATATAAAATGAAAGTCAAAGATTTTATTTTTACACAATTTTTTACACATCTGTGTAAAAAGTAATCATTAATTTTGAAAACTGAGTCCTCCAAGTTAAACAGAGTTGTAACTTATTGACTGAAAATTCACAAGTCACAAGATGCTAAACAGTGCAGTTGTTTCTTTTTGGTTCTGAAGTGAAGGTTATTGTGAAGCAATTTATCACTCTGTCCCTTCATCTTTTTTTTAAATTAATTTTTATTGGAATACAGTTGATTTACAGTGTTGTGTTACTTTCTGCTGTACAGCAAAGTGGAACAGTTATACATATATCCACTCTTTTTTAGATTCTTTTCCCATATAGGTCATTACAGAGTATTGAATAGAGTTCCCTGTGCTATACAGTAGGTTCTTATTAGTTATCCATTTTATATATAGTGGTGTGTATGTGTCAATCCCCATCTCCCATTTTATCCCTCACCCCGCTTTCTCCCTTGGTAACCATAAGTTTGTTTTCTGCATCTGTGACTCTCTTTCTGTTTTGTAAATAAGTTCATTTGTACCATTTTTTAGATTCCACATATAAGTGATATCATGTAATATTTGTCTTTCTCTGTCTGACTTACTTCACTTAGTATGCACTTCACTTAGTATGACAATCTCTAGGTCCATCCATGTCTTCAAATGGCATTATTTCATTTTATTTTATGGCTGAGTAATATTCCATTATATATATATATATATATATATATATATATATATATATATATATATATACACACCACATCTTCTTTATCCATTCCTCCATTGATGGACATTTAGGTTGCTTCCATGTCCTGGCTATTGTAAACAGTGCTGCAATAAACATTGGGGTGCATGTATCTTTTTGAATTATGGTTTTCTCTGAGTATATATGCCCAAGAGTGGGATTGCTGGATCAAAGGGAACCCTCTTAAACTGTTGATGAGAATGTAAATTGCTACAACCATTATGGAGAACGGTATGAAGGTTCCTTAAAAAACTAAAATAATACCCTTTATTGTTGAGAAGTTTAAATAAGCTAAAACATATACAACATTAAAATAGTACCTGACATATAAGAAGAGCTAAATATTATTTCAATTTTTGTTGTTTTAGTTTCTGTTGGTCATATATATTACTCTGAAAATGTCTTTACATATTTTCCCATGAAAAAACTGTAAAAATGACTTTTCTTTAAATTTTATTTTACATATTCTCTAATATGTTTTCTTTCATATTATATCAATAACCAAAAATTTTTTTTTACCTGTAGTGAAATGTTAGTATTTGTCATGAGTATTAACTCCTACATAAATCAAATAGCAATATTTCTTTGATCAAATTATTTTGGCTGACATAAATCAACATTTATTTCCTACATAATTGATTGGGAAGAGTGTCAAGACCATTGGAACATTGTTTGCTGCCGGGTAGAAAAGAGCAGAATATAAGCAAACTTCATTGTCTCAATGAACAATTCTGTAATGGTCTAAATGAACCCAATTTTCTTTAGTACTGAGTTGCAAGGACCATTATCTATTCCAAAATATTTCACCTATAATCTGCAAATTTATTTAAATCATGTCTTTAACATAAAGTTATATGAACTTATAGTTTAGCCGAAGACTACATTTTCATAAAGTTTTGATTATTTTTGCAGGTAAAATATAGGGATTTGTTGTTATTTCTAATTTTAGATTGTCTTATTTTAGGTGGTCTTCCAGGTCTGTCATTAACCAGCTATAAAATGTTAAACTCTATGGATGTAAGTTTCTTTATCTGTAATGTGAGGGTTTGGATGAGTTATTCTAAAATCAATTATAATAGATAAGACACCTAGGCTTTTGTTCTAAATATGTCAATTACTTGTTTTATTCCCTTGGATAAGACATTTAATCTGATGTCTCAATTCCCACATATATAAAAGAGAGGATGAGGGGCAGGACAGGAATAAAGACGCAGATGTAGAGAATGGACTTGAGGACATGGGGAGGGGGAAGGGTAAGCCGGGATGAAGTGAGAGAGTGGCATGGACATATATACACTACCAAATGTAAAATAGATAGCTAGTGGGAAGCAGCCGCCTAGCACAGGGAGATCAGCTCGGTGCTTTGTGACCACCTAGAGGGCTGGGATAGGGAGGGTGGGAGGGAGATGCAAGAGGGAAGGGATATGGGGATATATGTATATGTATAGCTGATTCACTTTGTTATGCAGCAGAAACTAACACAGCAATGTAAAACAATTATACTCCAATAAAGATGTTTTAAAAAGATTGATTAATTAATTAATTTTTAAAAAGATTGTGTACATGATCTGATATCTTTTTAGACTCTGTGTGGTGGGGGGAGTGGAGAGAGAGAGATTGTGGTCTGTGTGTCTGTGTGTAACTATATGTATCTCTACCTAGGAAATAGACTTTCAGAGTAAGTTACAAAATATCATATTTATAAAAATTAGACAGTTGATGGTAGTTTAAGGGAACCAAGTTTCTCATCACTGGAGTAGGAGGTTTCAGATACAGAGAGAAGTCTAGAATGATGTTTGTATGAACACACGTTTAGCTTGATATAGAGACAGATACATAGAGAAATACTTACAAGTATATGTATATATACATTGGTATGCATATATATTAATTTGTTCAGTCAGCTAAAAGGGCCTAGAAACAACAAAACTCTAGTAGCAGTGAACACATCTGATGGCCAGATCTTGGTTTCTCATACCACTCTCCAATAAAAGCAATAAGTTCCCTTGGAGAATTGGTCAGTTCTAGAACTCGGGCAGGGAACATACAAGATGAGCCTGGAACATCTTATTTGGTCAGAAAGTAAGGAAGTTCTAAAAACAAACAAGACCTACAGTCATGCAGTTAGGTTAAAGGGGCCCTAGGGCTACCTGAAAGAACCCCTGATGGCCAAAGATAGAACAATTTGAGCAACAAAATAAAGTAATATTGGATTATAACACAGAGTATAAAATAGATACATTTGAACCCATGCTGATATAAATAAATGATTGAGTAACTAATTGGCAGAGAAGAGACAAACATTACTAGAAGAATTATAAATAATATATTTAGATACTCAATCCTCAAGAGGGAAAGTAATTCCCCACTCCTTAAGTGTGAGTTGTATACTTGCTTCCAAAGAGCACTCTGTGGAAAGGGGAGTGGGTAATAAAGGTACAGTCACTAAACCTGAAAAACACTACCTCAGCCAGTGATCAAGGTCAACATCAACAATAAGGTGCTCTGGATGGCATGCTGAAATGGTAAAAGAGAAGAAGGACACTAAGTATCAACTAAGAAAATTTGAACAAAGTGATGTCAAAAATTGTATGTCAATATTGGCTCATTAATTGTGAAAAATGCACCATAATAATGTAGGATATTAATAATAGGGGAAACTGGATACAGGGTATATGAAAACTCCCTGTAATCTGTCCTCAGGTTTTCTGTGAATCTAAAAATAATCTAAAAGTAAAGTTTTATTAAAATAATTTAATATTTTAAATTTGGCTTCTAAATCAGAATTTATAACTTATTTAGCATTTTGCAAGACAGTATCAAAGATTTATTGGATGTTTATTTTTTAAATTTTCCCAGAAGACAATAATTTTTGGTTTTTAAGTTTTCTCCTTAGACTTCAAAATAGAACTTAATATTTCATATGTTAGCTTGATGATATGAATGGGAGTGGCTGAAAATTAGAGTTCAGTATTCAAGAGGCTTTTGTAGGTGTCTTGATCTTCCTCTCAGGAAGATAAGAAAAATAAGTGACAAGATTGTCCCTCTAGGGTTGCAGAGACATTGGGAAAATCTGGTTTAATAAGAGATACATATGGATTTTGTAGACTTTGTGTAAGGACATCACACACTTGTATTGTTAACTTCACTTATAACTGTCTTCCTTATCATTCCATCTGGATTTTATTTCATTAACCTTTTTTTTTTTTTTTTTTTTTTTTTGCCTCAGAGCAGTGACATTGTTGCAAATTAGCAACTGCAAAGATTAGATGGTAAAACTGACTGTAACAAAGATGGAGAATTAAGTAAAACCACTGGATTCTGAGGATGAGCTATCTCTTAAGAGGAAAAAATACTCAGTTTTCTGGCTTATCTAAAATAGTAGGAACACAGTTGGTTTGCCAGAATATTTTCTATGTCCCCTCTCTTTTCCCATCTCAGTTGACAGCTCTTCGCTTCACCTTCCGTCTTCTCAGACAGCATGCTGACATGTCTGAGTCTCTCCTCACCCCATTCACTTTCTCTAAACTCTCCCTCACGAAAACTGAAATGTCAGCTTTTGACTCTGAAAAAGATTGATTCATCATCGGAAGTTCTTTTTGCCTTCGTTCCATTCTTCGCTATATTGTTTGGATGTACATATACAATTATATTAAAACAATCATAGGAAAAGAATGAAATCATTCTTAAGTTGCCTTCTTTCATAATCCAGTTAAGTGATCTCTCACAATGACCATTCAGAAAGGGAACTGATTATTTCTGGTGATCTTTTTTTTTTTTTCCAAAAAAATTCTGTAAACCAGTATGGCTTACAAATTTCCAGTGGCTCAGTTTCCAGTGATGGGGAGAGACATTAAAGTTTAATACATTCCTACAAACTACTTGTCATTGCTCTACCCAATATATTGGTTAAGTTTAGGAACAGGTCAATATTACAGTAAAACTCTGGTGTGCCGTAGTTGATGGTGGAGAAAACTTCTTCCCATTTCTTTATTTTTGTTTTTCAGTGAAAGTTGGTTTCTGTGGGTATGGGTTTTGGATAACCAATGTTAAGTTCCTTATTCATATCTATTCACTTTCTAATAGAGTCTCTGTGATTGTCCATATAGAATAGCATTCTGGATTTAAAACATTTCCTATTGTTAAGTGTGACAGAGCCTCAAAATCTCTTTAATTTTGTTTGAAAATCCTATGTAGATGAAGGGTCGAGTGCTATCTGGGATCTCAGTGAAGCATAGAACAAAGGAAATCAACAGTTAGCTTAGAGATAGGAATGTCCAAGGAAATGGCATGAAGGGGGGCGGTAAAGTGGAATTGATCAGGGAGAGAGTAACTGATGAAAATTAAGTCCAGAAATGAAGATGAGTCATTTGAAAAGGGTCATTTCCTATGAGTTATTAGAGATCTGGGTGGAATCCAGTGGAAAATCCAGTAGAGAGACCTAGATAAAAATAGAGATTAAACATATGGGGAAGCAGTCACAATTTATAGGAATTATGCCTGGCAGGAGAGACATGTTTAAGTTGTATCTAATAAGAGCATCAGGAGAAAAAACTCCTGTCCAAGTGTCAGTAATGCTCTCTACTGCACACTGCATTCTTTTTCTGATGATGGAAAGAAAACATAGTCTCTGACACATATAAGCAGATTGTTCATTCTGCCATAAAATATCAGAGCCAAATGCATTTTAAATAATAGCCAGAACTGAAGTAAGGTAGAAGACATATTTAGTTGCAGTTAGAAAAGGAATTTAGTAATCTCAGCACAGCCAATAGAAACGAAGGCAAAACTTGAAATCTGAAACCCCTCCTTTTTAAAGAAAATATCGTTGTGTTCTATGAAGTTATACATGCTGACAATTGGTTCTTCAATAAATGTGACAAAGTTCTGAAGGCTGATGTTTAATTACTCCTGTTGTATAAAATCCAAGAAAACTTACAGCATTAAATAGAAAACATTAGGTTGTTTTTGTTTTTTCAGTTTGGAAATTTCGCTCATAAATTGCCAATGTTTTTCCTAGATATTGTCCCATAGTCTGAATACATTCCAATAAGAAAGGTTTGGGGGGCTTCCCTGGTGGCGCAGTGGCTGAGAGTCGGCCTGCCGACGGGCACGACGGGTTCGTGCCCTGGTGCGGGAAGACCCCACATGCGTCGGAGCAGCTGGGCCCGTGAGCCATGGCCCTGAGCCTGCGCGTCCGGAGCCTGTGCTTCGCAATGGGAGAGGCCACAACAGTGAGAGGCCCGTGTACCGCAAAAAAAAAAAAAAAAGGTTTGGGAGGCTTTACTTACATATTCAATTGCCACATAACACAAAAGGTCTTTCAACTATTATGGAATGTTGTATGTTAAAATCGAACTCTCCAGCTGTCTCATGTATCGCAGTTGACAGCTAGTGGATGTGTTATTAATGGATCCCCATATATCAGGAATTTTCAAGCTTTTCTAACAGTACGATTTTCCATTCAAACAAAGTATTTTGTGTAGCCTCAATGTATAAGAAAAGAATGATTTGGACACAGCTGGTGAGGGTGAGGGGTATGGTGAGGGTGAAGGGTATCCAGTATAATTTTGGCCACTTTGTCTCCCCATCAGTCTTCACAGTGGCACCAGGTATCTCTAGGGAATTCTAGGGCTCCCTGGAATGTAGTTTAAAACTACAGCTGTCAACCACATGAAGTTCAGCGACTAAAATGTAATACTCTTGGATCACATTAGTTAGCTTCTTGCAAATCATTGGTAGGCCATTGAGAAATCATCTTGCTTCCCCCAACCCCGCTAATTTTAGTGAGAAAATAATGACACATGGTAAAAATAAATTTAAATAATGAAAAAATAGTTATATAAAAGTGAATCAGTGAGACTTCCCTGGTGGTCCAGTGGTTAAGACTCCACACTTCTACAGTAGGGGGCACAGGTTTGATCCCTGGTCTTTTTTTTTTTTTTTTTTTTTTTTAATTTTTTTATTTTTTATGTTTCTGCTTTATAACAAAGTGAATCAGTCATACATACACATCTGTTCCCACATCCCTTCCCTATTGCGTCTCCCTCCCTCCAACCCTCCCTATCCCACCCCTCCAGGCGGTCACAAAGCACCGAGCTGGTCTTGGGGTAAGATCCCACGTGCTGTGCAGGGTGGCCAAAAAATAATTTTTTTTTAATAAATAAGAAATTTTAAAAAATCAGCTTCCAATTCTTATTCCCCTATTGTATTTTCCAGGAATACTTTTGTTAAGAGTTTCTTATGAATCCTTCCAAAAATAACCCATGCACATGCCTGTGCCTACACATGTATGTACATATGCAGCCCTCAACATGTTCCTTTTTTATACACACGGGAAAATAAAAAGGTCACTGTTTTGTGCTCTGATATATGCACTTAAGAAATATTAGTCTTCTCTCCATATTTGTATACTTATATATTATTAAATGCTGCATAGAATTTCAGTGTTTGTCTAAGCCAGTATTTTACCAATTATTATTAATAGACTACCAATTTTAGACTAAAGTGTTTTATTAATTAGTTATTTAATGACCATTTTTATAAGAAAATATTTGCAAATATGTGCAAACATTTATGTAGGATGGAGCCCTAGAGGTGAAAATGTTAGAGAGTTACTGCAAAATAGCTCTCTAGTGAGCCATGGAGACTCACGTCAGCAATGATATGAAAGATATGTTTACTTCCTCCACCACGTGATATGTCATGAAATCTACTTTATCTTTGCTAGAGATTTGAAAACACTGTCATTTTAAATTTTAATTTGTTTCTTTACTAGCTAGTAGGTTGGGCATGTTTTCATATTGTTCAAAGCCATTTCATTTATTTTTCTATAAACTGTTTATATCATTTTCTAATTTATAAGAACCCTTCTATTTTTATGGCTGAGTAATATTCCATTGTATATACGTGCCACATCTTCTTTATCCATTCATCTGTCAATGGACATTTAGGTTGCACTACCAAATATAAAATAGATAGCTAGTGGGAAGCAGCCGCATAGCACAGTGAGATCAGCTCAGTGCTTTCAGTCCACCTAGAGGGTTGGGACAGGGAGGGTGGGAGGGAGATGCAAGAGGGAGGAGATATGGGAGTGTATGTATACATATAGCTGATTCACTTTGTTATAAAGCAGAAACTAACACACCATTGTAAATCAATTATACACCAATGAAGTTGTTAAAAAAAAAAAAGAACCTTTCTAATATTAAGGAAACTACATCTTTTTATATGTTTTCAGAAAAAAAGTCAAATTTTTCTATTTTTAAATGTTACCTATGAATTACATTTAATGTTATTTTCTTTTACAGCTTCTGGATTTGATGTAAAATCTAATTGTGAGTAGTTATTAGGGTCAGAGAATCTTCTTTTTGATATTCTTTAGTGGTGTGTATAAAATACAACATTAAAACAGAATTTCCCTTCATTTCTTATAAAATGATACATATATTGAGTAGTCAGTGTGCTCCATTTCAATTATGGGAAATATATAGTCTTTTATTTTTCCTTTTTGATTCATGCTTACTGGAAAGTTCACAGTCAGGTTTGATAGTAAATCAAATTTGTATTTGCTGTCATTTTTAGTATACTTTATCCTCCATTTTGCAATCTGGTTTTCACTTTACATCTATATTTTATTGGGCAATCTGCAAACAATATTTTTATGCGTGTGTAAGTGTAGATATGTGTGTGTTAATTTAGATATGTATATAGGGATGTGCATTTGTAAAAAGAGACAATCTGTTCCACGTGGCCATAAATTTATTAACCTAGACAAGAAATTTCCAAAATTCTCTTTTTTGCAATTGGAGCCACATATATTCTGGTTTTCTATTTCTACATAATAAACTTCCACAAAGCTTAATGACTTAAAAAATACATTATCTTTTATGATATTCAGGACTGATGGGCTGAACTAGGTTCTTGTCATTTGGGGTCCCTCATAGAGTTTCAGTTAGATGGCAGCAGAGCCTGGAGTCATCAGGTAGCTTCTTTTGTCCTCTTTCAATTAAACTGAGAAGGCTGAACTAAGGGGGAAAGTGGTCATCTCTCCCTCTCTCTATGTGAACCTCTTCATGTGGCTAACTTGGCCTCCTTCGTAACCTGACAGTCTCAGAAGAATTTGATTTCTTACATGGTGATTCAGAACTCCAAGAGATTCAAGGAGAGGAAATGTAGATCTTGATTCTCAATGAGAGAATCATCAAAGAATTTGTGACCATCTTTAATCTCGGGTGTCATGTAATAATAGTTATTTATATATTCATAAATAACTTGGATAAGTTACTTATGAATATATATGTATATTATACATACACATACATATCATACAGGCATATGCATTTTGTCCTGTAGTGTATATAATCCTGTACACGTACTACTCACTGTACTAAAGTGTTTTATTCTCCTTCATCTCTTCCTCACAACTCTACCAGGTGGATATTATTATAAGTCTCTTTTTCACATATTTGGAAATAGACACAGAGTAATTTATTTTAGGTTAGATTGCTAAACACTGGTAATACAAGTTGAATTTGAATCTAGTGACCTAAGAACTTTTTATCCTGGGCATTGCTAGGATGGTGTGATTATCTAGAGTAGGGAACTCAGCTGAGAATGTACCTAAATGCTCGTAGATTCACAAAATCTTAGAAATTTTGAACTTGGAAATATTGTAGGGATTCTTTCTTCACATCATTTTTTTGTGATAGAGAAGTGAATTTTCAGAAAACTTATGCTACAGAGTATAGATAGTAGCTGTAATCAGATAGACCTGAATGGCAGTCCTTTAAATATCTTTTCCTACTGTGGAACCTCTAAACACTGTCTCTTTCAGTTTCTCCATCTATGTCATAGTTGTCTATCTATTGCAGCATAAAAAACTGCCCCAAAACTTACAGTCTCCAACCAGCAGAGATTTATTCTATCTATGGACTATGCAGGTTGCCTGGTATGTTTTTCTGCCAATCTTGAATTTACTCAGGAAATGCTTGTTTGCCTGAGCCTAAGCTCAGTTGGGGCAGCTGAACTGTCTGAAACCTTTCCTCAAGTGGTCTTTCATGGCAAAATTCCTTACTATGTGGCAATCTCAGAGCAACGCCCCCAAAGTTGCAAAGGCAGAAACTGCAGTTCCATTGAGGTCCAAGCTCTGGAACTCATACGATATTACTTCTGCCTCCTTCTACTGATAGAAGCAACTCACAAGGCTGGAGCAGATGCGAGGTGAGGTTAAATAGGCTCCACTTTTTGATGGCAGGAGCTGCAAATAACATATAGCAGTATTTAATCGACCACAATCTCTAAAATAGAAAACATAAACTGAAAGATGTCTTGTAACAGAAACAAATACATAAATTATTTAATTTAGTCCCTGGATTTTCAATTTCCAACAAAAAACTTTAACAGTCTTTGGCACACTAATTGTTACTTCTGAGGACTTCTCAACAATGAGTATTGGCAAACTGAGTTTGTAATCAAGTTATATGATACACAGTTTTGTATTCTTTTTTCTCCAGACAGTGGCTCTGGTTTGTTTTGTTTCAAATTCTGCTTCAAAGTTAAAAGCAATTTAATTTTGGATTACCACCTCCTCTAGTCCCACCCCTAGCTTCCACCATCTTCTTTACTCCTTTTTATTTTTCCCTATAGTGTATATCACCACTTAACATAAATATATTTCATTTATTCTTCCTTACTTCTATAATATAATCTTTATGGGAGTAGTAACTTTGTTTTCTTTCCTCCTGTGACACCAGGGACTAGAAACCAACTGATACATGATAGGTGTTCAATATATGTAGTATGAAGGGGTGCATGAATGAGTGATTATTCTACCTGTTTCAAAGCCCTATTCCACATCAACAAAGAGCAGCACAAGCAGTGGAGCACTAATCACATTGATTTTCTTGTAAAGCTAAATTAGCAAAACTGGTTTAACCTCAGTAGCTTTTTGAATATTTGGTTTTCTTTTGCTGAAACATATTTCAAAGAGAGCATCCCCTCCCCACTCTCAAAAAAAGAATATCTATCAGACAACACATCATTCCTCTTTGTAAATTTTAAACATTCCTGAAATAAGTCAAAATGCATCATAACCTAAGAGAACTTTTTTTAAAAATAATATCAATATTTACCTCCTGGCCCAATGTCAAGGAACTTGTATTATGTTTAAGAACCCCACCAATCCTAATATAACCTCTGAAGTTTTCCTGTAATGCTGTGGAATAATGACTATTTTCTCTTTACAGATTAGTTTAAAGAGTCAGATTTAGAATAAATTGGTGAAAAACATCTCTGAATTCTGATACCTCATAATAAAGTGCTGTATTTGTGTATTGCAGTTAATATGGAAAACAAAGTGGATTACTTTGCTTGAAATCCAAAGTGTAAATGTGTGAAGCTTCACAATGACATGATAAGTTATTGGGCAATAAGATGATTATTTTAAAACAATTATTTCCTTCTCAGTGGAAAAACTATTATTACTAAAATCCTTCTCTTTACATAGGATAAAATGACTTAACATAGAATATGACTTCAAGACATACTATAGAAGCACCTTCTAATCTCTTTTATGAAGCTAGCTGATACAAGAAAAGATAATTCATCTCAGTAAACACAAATTTAAGCATTTTTAAAGTAAAGAACAGAATGTAAATATGAGGTGATTTTTTTTCTATGCCCCCTTTTTTCCTAGGGAATATGGTAGGTCCTTGGAAAGTAAAGGGTTTTTCTGAAGACTACTTTTCTGCCATGATTAATATTGTAGTAAAGATAGTCTTTTCTTTTTTTCCAATTTATAAATATTTATCTCACTTGATATGAAGAACCCAGGGGCAGGACAGGAATAAAGACGCAGATGTAGAGAATGGACTTGAGGACACGGGGAGGGGAAGGGTAAGCTGGGATGAAGTGAGAGAGTAGCATTGACATATATACACTACCAAATGTAAAATAGATAGCTTGTTGGAAGCAGCCACATAGCACAGGGAGATCAGCTCGGTGCTTTGTGACCACCTAGAGGGGTGGGATAGGGAGGGTGGGGTGGAGGGAGACGCAGGAGGGAGGAGATATGCGGACATATGTATATGTATAGCTGATTCACTTTGTTATACAGCAGAAACTAACACACCATTGTAAAGCAATTATACTCCAAAAAGATGTTAAAAAAAAAAAAAAGAAAGAAAAGAGCTGTGGGGAAGGTAAACAGATATAATTACCTGCATTTTTCGATAGAATTGATGATATTCAGAGAATTTACATCACATATACAAGTCATGCTGCTAGTATGTCGCTGAACTAAAATTGGAATCTGGGTGTTCTGACTTATAATCCATTCGTTCTTTCCCCATAACATCAACCTCTATAGGTTGACACTCATAACCTGTGACTTCATAAAATCTTCACAAAAACTCTGTAAAGTAAACGTTATTAGCCTCATTTTTCAGGTGGTAAAATTAAAGTTAAAAGGTTTTAAGAATGGACAATTAAAGCCAAGTTTGTCTGCATCTATGATAAATTATCTTTCCTTCCTACTTTTTAACCTTTCTCAGTATGTTATGTGGACACTCATTTCTAGTACTTCTAGCAGTTTACTAAAACTATTATTGCAGTAAGATTAAAGGACTGAGTATGTTTAGAGTTGCTTATGTACTGTCTATATATAAATCCCAATCTCCATCTGTCTCTCTCCCCCCATTTTTTTAACCACTATGCAAACTGCTACCAAATATTAAATATCAATGTGCAATAGTGTCCTTTGCTCCTTCCCAAGTTCAAGGTGCTCACATTTTTATTCTGAATTGAATTACCTGATTGATTTATCAAATCCTGTAAGGTGAAAAGCCTAGGACAGTGCAAGAATTCACCACTGGGAACAATGACTTTAAAATGATTTGCGACTGTTCTTCAAATAGGACAGAGAATATTAGGAATTATTTCCTGTAAGGATGATGCTGATTTTCATCTTTTTAAAAGTCTTACCAGAACGGAAGCTATATTCATTCTTCACAAGCCAAAATACCTTTGTCATATATATGGGGGCAAAGATAATAAAAAAAAAATCATCTTTCTGAGAACTGATTTGGGCAAGAATTAGAAATAGACTGGATTTGTGAATAAGTGGCCATCTCAGCTCCAGTTAATTAGTTCAAACTCTGTTAAAGACAGGTGAAATAGAGCACCCATAGTTCCATTTTGTGTGCCTGTAGATTGAATTAGCACAGAGATTGAAGACTCTTTGCTTCTAAAGTATAGGATCTAGTTGTTTGGCAAGAAGATAGGAACATTTTCTTTTCCATCAACTCTCCTTGTTCTATTAAATGGTTAAATATATCATTTCAGTTATTCTGGATTTATAATCTAATTATGATATCAACACCTTAATTCTCTGACAATAAAGCAGAAATAAGATATTTGTTAAGAGCTGTCAATAAAATTAATCTGAAGGATTTTTAAGGCTTAAAGTTATAGACATAATGGGGAATAACTGGTAGACACCATAATTCAAGAAATCATTTTGAATTTAAATTATTACAAAATTGTAAATATGGAACTTTAAATAATTGAGTGGAAAATAATTATCTTTAAAAAATAAGGCCCTTTGGGTTTAAGAAAGTGTAATGCTATAAAAAAATGCTTATCTCAAGATTATAACATACAACCTTTCTCAAGTATCTGTGTTTTACACATATGACATTGAATTGACTGAACACATATATTTGCTTTACTTAAATGCATAGAATTTTTCCTATCATGAAATTCTTTGACTCATTTGAAATTTATCATAATAGCAAGTGTTGCAAATTTCCTAAAATAAAGATTATTTTTACTCAAGATTTAAGATAGTTGTTTATTAAGTCTATGAATGTGTATCCTTTACAAATGTATTTGATCCACAGTTGGTATACTGAATTACCAACTGAATAGGGAATTTCCAACTAGCTCTACTCTGTTCTAAATCTTAATTCCATTTATCTTTTAACATAATATCACAAATATTTTTACTCTTAAAGATCGGAATAATAGTTTCTTAAACAGCTTGGTCAGTTAAACACACAGAAAAAAAAAGGATCAAGGAAAGAAAAGAGGGGAAGAGCTTTTCTTTTTACATACTACCAAAGAAAAATGAGTCAAGTCAATTTTATTAGTGTTTATGACGTTTCATTTCTCCATCAGAATGTTGGTATTTAAGATTTCATTTCTTCTTATCAAACACAAATTAGGAGTGTTTTTGTTTGAGATAGTCCCATGTTGAATATTTCATAAACTTTCTTTGAAATTTAATTAAAAAAATAAAAATAATTAAAGAAAAGTGAAACACAAACATTAATTTATCAAATTATACACTGGTAGTATGGGATCTTATGTATCTAAGTTTTAATTTGAGGGATTTACCTGAAAAAAGTTTCAGATCTCCTCTAAACCTTCCTGCAACTCACAAAGAATATTGTGGAAGGATTCTCAGGTATTTTCTTGTTGGTAAATAACACAAATAGTCTGAGACCGGCATGGAATTCCCTTCCAGATGCACTTAGTTGCAGGGAATATGAAAAAGTCAGTGGATTATTAGTTGAATTATTATTTGATACTATTAAGATAATTTTAGCTATGCAATTTATTGAATTGTGCAAATTATGAAAATGACCTCTGTACTGTAATATGCTTTTTTGCATAATAGGTATATTCTAAGTATTACGTTTGCTATTATTTTATGTGGTTAAAACCTAATGACATATTTTTGTATATGCTTTTGTATGATAATTTAGGCATATTCGCTCTATAGTTCTCTATCAACACAAATAACTGGTTTCTCCAGATATAAGAGGCAAATTTTCTAGACCTTCAGAGGGAATAGCGTGGGCTCTAGTTCCCTTCAGCCAATCAAATGTATTTACAAAGGATAAGAAGTAGTTCAGGTGAACCAGAGATGGGTGTCAAAACGAATGTGTCTGTAAACATCATTGAGAGAATGAAGATTTAATCAGCTACTTCAGAGCCCAAAGACAAAGTATGAACAGCTGCAAAGGAGCTCATCTTTTCCTCCGAAACAAACCTATGTCATTGTGCCATGGAACTGTCATTCCATAATGAGTGTTATTAACAGTGCTAAGATGAAGCTCCTTTAAAGAGATTCATGGCCACTAAGACTGAAATTAGGTAGGTGCATTAGTGTTCTACAAATTTCCAGAAACTTAACAACTTAAACAACAGATTTATGAGAAAGAATCCAATGTAAGTCCCACTGGGCTAAAATCAAGATGTCAGCTGGGCTGCGTACCTTTCTGGAGAGACTAGCCAAGAATCCATATCCCTGCCTTTTCCCATTCTGTAATTTGTCTTTCCTTCCTTCATTTTCAAAGCCAGCAATGGTGAGTTAAGTCCTTCTCACATTGCAATACTCTGACCTCTTCTCTGACCCCTTCTTATACTTTTTATGGCTCCTGAAATTACAATGGGCCCATAAGGACGATCTCCCTATTTTAAGGTCAGCTGATTAGCAGCCCTTAATTCTCTTTCTTCATGTAACATAACACATTTGCAGGTTCCAGGGATTAGGATGTGGGCGTCTTTGGGAACCATTATTCTGCCTACCACAGTAGGGGTGTTTGAAACAGTAGAAAAAATAAGGCATATCATGGTGCTGAGCTATTTTCTGGCAAGTGGCTGAAGGAGAAGAGAAGCTTCATTTTTTTCCCTTTTTTTTTTTTGACTTTTCACCCAAAGGCAGTGCCATCTCCTCTCCAAAGCTGTTTGCAATACCACCATTCTTGAAAAGAAGTCCAGAACAATAGCTGTGACTGCCTTTGCTCACAAGATGTATAGAAACTGGAGAGACCCACAGAAAGTACTCTATCATAAGTACCTCCTTTATCATTCATCATCTGGTTTATAGTATCAGATAATTCTTAAAGTCTTCAAACTGTATCCTAAAACTAATTTGTTTACATATTTCTTAATTTTCCCCTTAAGGCTTTTTAGTGTTATTTTTATCTATTATTGGCACTGAATGTTCTTTGGATACCTATATTGACAGTTACTTTCTCTATAATTCTTCCTGCTTCCATACCATACCTGTCATTTCATGAGAAGTTTATAAATTTAGGGTAATGGACTTGCATTTATTTTTCTCATGTAAGGATAAGCTCTGATCATAGTCATTTTTCTCTAAAAGTTTGTACTTGCCTCTCTCACTTTTTAAAAATCTTTCTCTTTTGACAGTAAGTTATTGGCTTTTGTTGGTTCCTTGGCCTACATTTAGAGTGCTTTATTCTTATATAATTATTGCTTTATTTCTCTTTGTTGTCTAATACCCTTAGCACTTCTAGAATGACTGACTTCTCTGGTAGAAACAATTTGGGAAATCTGGTGTTCAGCAGCCAAAGGAGACAAAGTTAGGGTTATGTTTTCTACTGTCATGGTCCCATTTTTTTCTATACTAAACTCAAGGTAGCACTAATGTACATTGAAGACCTTTACACATGTGGACTGGCTTTTCAGTAAATCAGAGCCACACACCCTGATTTTAAACAGTAAAGAGCTATGTACAGGTAGATAAAGTATTGAAGGGTGTAGGTTCTGGAGCCAGTCTGCCTCAATTTGAAAATTAGCTCCAACACTTAGCTGTACAGCCTTGGGTAAATTACTTCTCTCTGTCTCAGTTTGCTCATATGTCAAGTAGTATTTTTTTGTTTGTTTTTTGTTTTTTGGGTTTTTTTTTTTTGCGGTACGCGGGCCTCTCACTGTTGTGACCTCTCCCGTTGAGGAGCACAGGCTCTGGACGCGCAGGCTCAGCGTCCATGGCTCACGAGCCCAGCCGCTCCATGACATGTGGGATCCTCCCGGACTGGGGCATGAACTCGTGTCCCCTGCATCAGCAGGCGGATTCTCAAACACTGCACCACCAGGGAAGCCCTCAAGTAGTATTTTTGATAGGGTTAAATGAATTGTATACTGTACTTCACAAATGTCTATGTACTAAAAAAGTTATTATTTAACAAGAGTTTACAAAATGTGAAATAAATGCCTACCTATTTACCAAATTGAATCAGTAAGTTTCTTCACGCTTTTTCACACATATTCACCTTTTTATTCACCTTTTCTTTTTTACTTTTAAAATAATTATTTTCTTACACTTAGTTCTAGACCTCTGGATTGTTAGTACATTGATAAGGGGACATCAGGAGAATAATCACATTGAAGAAAGCATTTGTGATTACCAAAGGGCTTAGACATTAAGGTACCAAGCAAATAATTATTCACAGTTGAATTTATAGAGAAAAGGTAGGTACTTAATCTGAAGAGAGCAAAAAAATTCCAATCAGCAAACGAAGATTTGTTTTCCTCATAAACTGAACAGTACAGTTAAATATGATTAAAATAGTATGATTTATATTTGTTTTTTACCACAATAAAAAAAAAACACTTAAAAACGAAAAACACATTGATATTGTCCCTTCTTCTCATATACGATACATGTACCTGGCACACTGATGTTCATTAAAATTTTGTTTTTAAAAAACATATCGAAGTGACTCTCTTTCCAGAATGTGAAAACAACTGGTTAGGACCATGAAAAAATAAATTAATATTTTTTATGAGTGCAATATAGGACAGATAAGCAATTAATTTTTTTTTCTGTGCGCATTTTCAAGCAGATTGAGGAGAGAGGCAGGGAGAGACTGACAAAGGAAGAGAGGAAAATACAGAAAGAGAGACAAAGGTGGGGGGACTTATGATTCTCTTGTGCTTAATACTTCCAGCTTCTCTGAGCAGTGAATAATTCACTAGGGAGACAAGTACAGCCTCCATAGTTCATGTTACCAGGCAGAGACCAAAAATGATGCAGTTTTATGAACAAGATTATTCATCTGTTATTGGAATAAATATCCTGAAAGGCTTAAGAAAGCTAGAGAAATGTAGGTGAGAGGGCACATTTTTATAACATTCAATATATTGTATTTAATGCGTACTTCGTCTAGAAACAAAAATCAAGTAACAGGAAAAGGAAACTGAATGTAAGAAACAGGTTTCAGAAAACAGTAAGGGTCACATCAAGGGTTCTGTAGAAAAGACCAAAACCAATCCATCTAAGAAGGATAAAGTTAGGAAAAAAGTCATCCCTAATACAACTATGGAAGTCTCATAATGCACAGTATTGTGTTTAACAAGAAGCTTAACAGCAACATTATAAGTCGTACAAGGGAGACAGCCTGGAAGGGTGGATCACAAAGTCCATTGTAAATACTGTGCTAGGCTTTTGATTCTCTTCATAAGAAATTAGGACCCCAGCCCGAAGGCACAGATAAGTAGATGATAGATGGGCAATAGATAGAGATAGGATAGATTAACATCAGTTGAAAATTTACTTTGTGGTCCTCCCTCATTTGGTCAAGTTTATGGAATGTTATTCTTTCATTGGTACGTTCATTTAATCATTTAAAATGTTGTCCAAAATGGTTCAATTGATTAATTCATAGGTTTATTTGTTCTAAAAACAAATGGTTACAGATTTTCTTTGGATCCTTTTCGAAAATAGTTGTAATTTTTGTTCTGTTGATTTTTAAGATATTCTGGTTTAGCTTTTAATTATCATGATCATTAATATTATTGGTTTTTCCTAAGTAAAACTTTAACATAAAAAGTAGAATGTATAAATATACTTCATAAGTCAATAATTTTGTCATAATGTCAGTGTCTGTTAACAAAATCTTAAAAGACAGCAAATAAAAAATATGTAAACATTTCACTAGTGAAGACATGATTAGGTTTGGAGGACTTTTTATTTTAAAATTATTAGCTAATTAAAGTATATGTATAAGTTACATGTGTGCAAGACCTCATTGTTATAAATCAGTTCCTTTTTTGATATTTGTATTTCAGCCTTTGAGCCTTTATCAAAAATAGTGAAAAATAAATCCATGGAAAGTTAAGCATGTTCCTTTAACGCTTTTGCTATACGAAGTTATGTTTCAAATGCATAATTCCCAGCACTGATCTTTGTCTTTTGAATTCCCAGGGCAATTTATCTGTGTATTATGACTAATCTTTCTCCCTTCTGTGATGGTTACTTATGTGTTTCAAATCCAAGTACATCCTATAAACTAGTTTTAAAGACAGGTTTTATGTTTACTTCATCTTGGAAACCTCTGCCCATAACTACAATAATAGGTATGTAGCATAGTAGGTTATATAATAGTAGCTCAGAGTATATGTAAAATGAAAATCATATTGGTTAATAGTACTAAAAAATGGTTAGTACAAGGTACACAAAGTTCTACTGACCAAGGAGAGCTCAATGTAAAGATCTAAAGTAAACATAAGGAATGCCTAGTTCTATACAATTGTTTTCATGGAAAACTTGAAACATATAGCAATAGTAAGTTATTTTGCCTAGAAAACTTTATGCAAATCAAAATGATCCTTGTTTTAAAGATAAACATCAGGGGAACCTCTTATCTTTTCTAGATGACAGATTAATGAATAATTTATCTTAATAAGGTAGAATTTGAAAGATATCATTAGTTCTCCTCTTTTCTTATATAGAGGCAATACGATGTAGAAAGTAACATCTTTATGACGTACAGCAAGATAAAATGGTTGTAGAATAGTAAAAGCTTCCCTCTCTTTGTTATAACAAATAAAATTTGCTTTGGGAATGTAACATCCCAAGACTGGGGTACAATTGGTGATAGTACTTCCAATCTATTTTTTTTTGAAAAGAAGGAAAATTTACTATGAGGTTAATAGCCAAGAAATGCTTTAAAGCTCTGACACAATTGTTCACATATGAACCAAATGTTCTTACCAGTGGTGCCTCCTCACCATTTAAATTTAAACACTTAAAACCTTGCTTACCATTGAGAAATTTTGTTCTTTTAAAATATGACTATATACTTAGCTTTGTTTTAATAAATAGGCAAATAATTTTAGGCCAAGAACCAAATACTTCATTGCTTTGAAGATTCTCCTATTTATATTCTATCAAATAAAACATTAATACTGCATTTTGTCCTGCTTACTAATCTGAAGCCTCTATTTTTGATTATTAACATATTTGAAATATTTAACCCATTTTAAAACAGGACCTATATTTTTCAGTGTTATTTCAAATTTTATTTGAAGAATTCATTAATGAAGTTATCGCCTCCTTAAGAACAAGAGTGAAATCTTTACGTCTTGACTTAATTTGTAATCATGAGCCTGTAGAAAAGTTTAGTTGAAAAAACATCAAAATAAAATAAAATCAAAATATTAATTACTAAAAGGTCATGCAGAAATATTACACACCTTCTTCTCTGAGTAATCAAAGCTAAAATTGGGAGATTCTCTGGCAATCAAAAACAGAACATGATTCAGATACTATAAGTCAAAAAGCATACATAACACTTCTGCCCCTTGTAGAAAGAAAACATTTCTTTAAAAACCAAGGACAAAGAGAATAAGCTTAAATAAAAGCAAAAAAAAAAATCATCTTCCATAAACAGTGCCTCTTTAAGATGAATTCTGAGAAGCCAAGGGCAAGAATTCTTTTGAGGTCTAATTTTCTCATTGTATCATGGCTTAAGTAATGCAAATCTTCTGGATAGCATAGGTATAACTCTAAATTAATTAAAAACTTGATTGACCTTAAAAAATAGAGAATAAAAGGTCATTTTTTTACATGATAGTTTGATTGTCCTCAGAATTCTGCACAATATCAGATTTAATCCTGAGCTAAACATCCAGGTAATGGGCAAAAAGATGAAATTTCAAGTACTGGGAAATGCCTATCATCTAATATATACTGTTGTTATTTGTCAGTTTTGATAACCATTGAAGGAATATAAGTACATGCAAAGCCATGATCTCAGTTTGAATACATATGGACCTGAAATATTATACTGACTTTTTATAGCCCCTTTCAGATAAATGACTGTAAGCTTCTCTTTTAAAAACCATTATATTTATTTCCATATAAATTTTGAAAGTTACCTATTTTTCTAAGTCTCAGTGTAGAGGGCTGTAGTAAAAGAAAAAAATCGTTTCTAATCCTATTTTATTGATGTTTGTTAAATTTCTATTCCACTAATTTTTCTGTGATTTCCAAGAGGGAATTCTAAAGCCAAATGTGTTAATTAGGTGGGAAGAAAAAACTCACCATGCTGATTAAGCAAGCTAGCATCACAAGGGATTGGAGGGATTAACAAAGAGGTTTGTCTTTTTTATTCTGGCTGTGGAGGAAAAATGAAGGCAGGTACTCTAAACTATAAAATGCAGGCAGTTTGGGGAAGGAAGTATGATAGCTTTGATTTGTATTCTCAGAAAGGAGACAGAGAGAACATACTCTCCCCTTTGCATTTAAACTTTGCAACAGAAGAAAGATGTTAGAAGTTTTGACAGCAGTTTCCCATGTTTAAATTGTAACGATGCAGACAAAAAATTTTATCATGGGATTTAAAATTTCAGGTAAATTTTAAGGTAAACTTGAGGTAAACCAGGGCTGCTGTAAACAATGATTGAAAGTAAAGGCTCAATGGTGAGTTACCTAACTATTGCTAAGTCACAACTCATTGTAAGAATATCCCGTATAACAGGTGCCACTAATTTTGACTAACTTTGATCATAGAATACATCACTTTAAAGTCTATTTAAATATTACCTCCATTCCATCTATTTTTTATTCTTAATAAGATTTGGCACCTTTCAAGCATACTCACTGAAAAAGCAGCCACATAGTCAATGCTTTTGGCACAGGAAAATCAAAAACATTAGTTCTTACTTCTTATGGAAAACTCAGAAATGACATTGACACCAAAGTCAATACCAAAAGAAGTTATTTGTCTGCCTCAAATGACATCTATATAACCATCACAGCATATACGTGGTGATGATTTGAAAAAAAAAAATTGTCTAACAAGTTAGAGATGGAAAGCTGAAAAGTAGTTTCCAAGTACTTGAAGTTGATATTTCCTCTAAAGTTTAACATGGTTCATCATAGTAAATGATTTAGAAAAAGTGTACTTTATAGAGTTTCCCTTCTATGATATTTTTATATTGTTGGTCAGATTAGTTATCACTTTGTTTTTAATTAAACTTACACATACATATGGAATGCCAGTTAGGTGCCATGTACAAGCCTCACTCCATTTAATCAGTGACAATGGCATTCTGCAGGCATCTCAAAAATAACTTGGTGTTTGAAATTAAAATATTGGAGTCACTTCATTTATTTTTGTAGTTATAGTAGCGACTGATTAGAATCTTTTTATTCTTGCATATACAAACAAGTACTCTATATTTACTTCATTATAAGTTTGAGATAAAAGCCATATTGATTTGAAACTGGGGTTGCTTTTATTAAGTTTGACAATCTTGAGTATATCATGGGAAGCTATCTTGTCATCACTGCAACCATTCCGTGCTATACATATAAAATCCTCTCTGAACTCTCACCAACATGGATACCACATATGATTCTCTACTTTTGAATTCTTATTTTCTTGAGCATTTGGTTTTTGTATGATGTTACCTGTATGTTAACGAGTTTCAGATGTGATAACACTCAGCTTTCTTTTACTTACCTACAATTAAAAACAGTACATGCTATCATTTTCAGTAATACTGCTACTTTCATACATATGTTTTTACAGAAGGAGTCATCATCTCCTCATTCTAGCACAGAACTCCTTAGTTGATACATGTTCCCCCTATATAAAGAACCTGTTCCAGCTAACTATTTAGCCTCATTGTTGTCAAAGAAATCATGGTATTCTTACTACTGTGAAAGGAATTGTTCTTATCTAGAATGATCTTTCTGTCTGTCTCCACAAATCATTAAATGTCCAGCCCATTACACCTCAGGCATGGCGCTTTCTTTTCTGAAAGCACAAAGTAATGTTTTCCTCTTCTGAATTCTCAAAACACTTGTCGAGGTCTTCACACTCTTACCTGGTAGGTGCTGCTGTCTCTGTGTCTCTGGTTCTTGCTGAAACATTGGTAAGTTCCTAGAGAACCTTCCATTTTGCAGATTCACAAAAACATCTCATTGTAGAGTTACAGCCTTTTCTCAGGTTGTTTCAACTTAACTTAAGTTAGCCTTTATAAATGCTGTTAATAAATATTGTATATCAAAACTAATACCATGTAGACAAACTGTTCTCTAAAACATTTTCCCTCATATATGCATAATATTTCAAAGCTCCTGAATGGATAATTGCATGCTTTTTGTGTTTATTAACTGCCAGGAGTGAATGTAAATGAAGTGATTGTGTATGAAGTGTTCTGTAGTGGAGGAAAGCTATCTGAGATTTTTTAAAATACTTTAAAGACAAGAGGACTGCTACAATAGCAGTAGAGTAATATAACATTGTAGCATTTTTTAAGATTTTGGCGATTACTGAGGGCACACAAATTGTGTACAGATTCTTTTGTGTTTCCCCAGTAAGTCGTGTTCACACATCTTTGAGCATTTGCTGTTGCTGGTTACTATGGTGTAGTTCATTCCCTCTAGAGAACATTTGGAAATGTGAGGGGAAGATGTGTTTGTTTTTATATTTTAATCATTAACATAATTAAAGGAAGTTTTGAATTTAAGTAGTCAGGGACTATGGGTGCATACCAAGAAGAATCACCCTACTCAACATTCTAGTAATGGCCCATTCCTGGACCATTTTTTATACATCTTCTTTGCTTGGCTAATTTCTTCTTGGGTTTCAAGGTAGGTGCAATTTTTATTGCTAAGTCCCCATAAAACACAGAATCCTGGGCTAAAAGATTTCCACAAATGCCATAAAATTTTGAATAGCATTTATCATATTTTAATGTGGCAGATTGTTTATATTTCCATACTCCAATAAGATCTATAAAGACAAGACTCTGTCTTATTCGCCCTTGCATCCTGATGTGTAGCATAATGCCCTCTCATATTTCCTTAGTAAAATATTGTGGAAGGAATGGATCAATTAATGAACAAATGGAATCTTTCATAAATTTCTGACTTCAGTAGTGAATAAGTATTTGTTGAAAGTTTAAATAGATCATTCTGGTGTCACCCAAATACTGTGAAAGGAAAATGAGTCAAGAAATATCAAAAAGGAGGCCAGAAAAATTACAATATTTTATGTCGAATGAAGATTACGTAACTAATGACATTTCCTATAGCTATACTAGATTTTAAGATAAATGATCTTTTGTTATATTGCAATTAATAAATATTATAGAAAAAGAATAATAAATATTATAGAAAAAATATTACTAGTGTTTTGTATTAATATGGCTTTGATATTTTAACCATACATTTTTGGTATTTTTTAATACCTAACTTAGAGTATTTTTATATCTGTATTTCTGGCAATGCCTGACATCATGCTTTGCATATGGAATGTACTCAAAAATTGCTTGCTTACTAAATTTAATTTAAAGTAAATTTTGATTAAAATTAAATGTTCAGAAACTCAATTTCATAGGCACCATGACTGAGAGAACTTTAGACCAATTAACATTGGAAGGTCGATATAAATCCTGACTTTGGTCTGACTTAAGTCTTGGAGTTTGTCCAGTGCCAGTAGGAGACAGTAATGAAATTCCTCCTTGAGGAATTGTGCTCATTCGACAAGGACATTTCACTAGACAACATAGCTATAGTGATCTATCTATCATCTAATTCTCTCTCTCTCTCTCTGTCTCTATCTATCTATCTATATATCTTTATATATATATATATATATATATATATATATATATATATATATAGCAAGTAGAAAGGTAATGAGACTATATTTACTGTATATCTTTGCTCTAGTAAATTTTACTTTTCTAATTGAAAAGTCAGTTTATTCATTTACAATCACAATTACAAGTAATTCTTTTTTATTATTGAAGTATAGTTGATGTACAATATTATATTACTTTCAGGTGTATAACATAGTGGTTCAACATTTAAATACATTATGAAATGATCACCACAATAAGTCTAGTAGCCATCTGTCACCGTACAGAGTTATTACAGTATTGTTGACCTTATGCTGCATAATACAGACCTATAACATATTTTGTAACTTGAATTTTGTACCTCTTAATCCCCTTCACCTATTTCACTCAACTCTTTACCCCCCATTCTTTCCCCTCTGACAAACACCAGTTTGTTCTCTGTATTTATGAGTCTGTTTCTGTTTTGGTTTTTTTAATTCATTTATTTTGTTTTTTAAATTCCAATGTAAGTTAAATCATATAATATTTTTCTTTCTCCGTCTGACTTATTTCACATAGTAAAATACCCTCTAGGTCCATAAATGGTGTCACAAATGGCAAGATATCATTCTGATTGATGGCTGAGTAATATTCTATTGTATATATATATACCACTTCTTCTTTATCCATTCATATGTGAATTGATACTTAGGTTGCTTTCATACCTTGGTTATTATAAATAATGCTGCACTGAACAAAGAGCTGTACATATATCTTTACAAATTAGTGTTTTTGATTCCTTCAGCTAAATAATCAGAAGTGGAATTGGTGAATTGGAGGGGAGTTCTACTTTTAGTTTTTTGAAGAACTTCCATAGTGACTGTACCAGTTTACATTTCTACCAACAGTTCATGAGAGTTCCCTTTGCTTCACATCCTCACCAACACTTGTTGTTTGTTGTCTTCTTGATGACAGTCATTCTGACAGGTGTGAGGTGATATACCATTGTGGTTTTGGTTTGCATGTCTCTAAAGATTAGTTATTTTTATAATCTTTTCACATACCTGTTGGTCATCAGTATGTTTTCTTTAGAAAAAATGTCTATTCAGGTCCTCTGCCCATTTTTTTTTAATTAGAGTGTTCTTTTGCTATTGAGTTGTATGAGCTGTTTATATGTTTTGGATATTAATGCCTATTGGACATATCATTTCCAAATATCTTCTCCCATTCAGTAGGATGCTGTTTCATTTTCTTGATGTTTTTCTTTGTTGTGCAAAAGCTTTTTTATTTGATATAGTCTTATTGGTTCATTTTAGGTTTTGTTGTCCTTGCCTGAGAAGAGAGATCCAAAAAATATTACTAAGACCAATGTAAAAGAGTTTACTGCCAATGTTTTCTTCTAGGAGTTTTATAGTTTGTTGTTATATTTAATTCTTGAATCCATTTTGAAATTTTTTGTATATAGTGTAAGAAAGTGGTCGTTTCATTTTTTGCATGTAGCTGTCCAGTTTTCTAACACCATTTATTGAAGAGGCTGTCTTTTTCCCATTGTATATTCTTGCTTACTTTGTCATAGATTAATAGAACATGTAAGCATGGGTTTATTTCTGGGCTCACTGCCCTGTTGATCTTCATGTCTGTTTTTGTGCCAATACCATACTGTTCTCATTACTCTAGATTTATAGTATAGTTTGAAATCAGGAAGCATGATATCTCTAGCTTTATTCTTCTTTTTCAAGATTGTTTTGGTAATTTGGGGGGTTTTGTGGTTCCATACAAATTTTAAGATGCTTTGTTCTAGTTTTGTGAAAAATTCTATTGGTATTTTGATAAGGATTACATTGAATCTATAGATTGCTTTGGGTAGTATGGACATTTTAACAATATTAATACTTCTAGTCCATGAGCACAGGATATCTTTACATTTGTGTTGTCTCAAATTTATTTCATTATATCATTATATCTTATAATTTTCAGAGTACAGGTCTTTTACTTCCTTGGTTAAATTCATTCCTAGATATTTTATTCTTTTGTGATGCAACTGTACATGGGATTGCTTTCCTAATTTGTCATTCTGATAGATTATTGTTAGTGTATAGAATTACAACAGATTTTTGTATAATTTTGTATCCTGCAAAATTATATACAAAATGACTTTACTTAATTCCTTTATGAGTTCATAGAGTTTTCCAATGGCATCTTTAGAGTTTTCTATATATAGTATCATGTCATTTGCAAACAGGGACAGTTTTCCTTCTTTCTTTCCAATTTGGATGCCTCTTATTTCTTTTTCTTGCCTAGTTGCTGTAGCTAGGACTTCCAATAATATGTTGAATAAAAGTGGTGAGAATGAACATCCTTGTCTTGTTCCTGATCTTAGAGAAAATGCTTTCGGCTTATCACCTTTGAGTATGTTAGCTGTGGGCTTGTCATATATGACGTTTATCATGTTAGGTATGCTCCCTTTGAACCTACTTTTGGAGGGTTTTTATCATAAATGGACTTTGAATTTTGTTAAAAGCTTTTTATACATCTATTGAGATGACTGTGTGATACTTATCCTTCATTTTGTTTGGATACAAACACATTGATACATCACATTGATTTTGCAGATATTGAACTACCCTTGCATCCCTGGAATAGATCCCACTTGATCATGGTATATGATTCTTTTTATATATTGTTGAATATGGTTCATAATATTTTGTTGAGGATTTTTGCACTATGTTCATTAAGGATATTGACCTGTAATTTTTTTGTGTGGTGACTGTCTGATTTTGGTATCAGGATGAAACTGGCTTTGTAGAATGAAAAATATTTAGAAGCATTTCTTCCTCTTCAAATTTTTGGAAAAGTCTGAGAAGTATAGGTGTTAACTCTTTTTCTAAATGTTTGGTAGAATTCACCTGTGAAGACATCTGCTCCTGGATATTTGTTTGCTGGGAGCACAAGTGTAATGACATGTCATCATTTTGGCTTAAGTTTGACTTTGTCACCAATGTGAGAAGTTTGAAATTTGAATGAAACATTTAAAAGCCCTATCCTTGCTCTGAATTCACATAGCATTTATTCTTTTTAATATGTACAGTTTTAACTAGTATCCTTCATAGTCACTTCACATATATGTTTGAGTCTGAGTATTGCTTACCTAACTGAATTTTAATTACCTGAGTGTATCCACTGGTTGTTTGGTACTTAAGTGATCATAAAGCAGTTTTTAAAAACACTGTATTGAGGTATAATTGATATACAGAAAATTTGCACATGTTCAGTGTATACAATTTGAGTTTTGACTTACAAATACACCTGTGAAACTGTCACTATAATCAGGGTAATAGACACATTCATCACCTCCAAATGATTCCTTGTGCCTCTCTGGTTTTTGTGGTTGATTTTGTTGTTTTGTTGTGGTAAGGACATTTTTACTTGAATACTTTTTAAAATTTAATACTTTCTAGAAAATTGTGAAGACATCATTTCCCTATTTCACATATTCAGAAGCTCAGATTCTTGAGTTGGTGCCTGCCATTACAGTTGGAGTCAGGGTAGCAGGGAGAGGTAGAACATTTGAATTAAAATGAGAAATGTGTGGTTTGCGAGCTCTGTCATTTAAGAACTGTGTAATCTGGCATAAATCCATGCATTTCTCTATAAATGTAAAAGATTATGAATATGGGCCCTATATATTTCTCACCTTTATTATAAGGATCAAATGGGAGCATGGATGGTATGATTATATTAAGCAGTCAATTATTGTGAGTTTATTTAATTTCAATAATTTTCAAGGATTGGTTTAATTATCATCATTTTCCCAAGGGACTAAATTACTGTTCCTCCTGCCAGCTTGTCTGAAGTCTTTGAAGCTAAATAATGCAACTTTCTATTTAGGGATGTTACTTTAGACTTTCTTAAATTTTTATGCAGATACAAATTTCTTTTTTGGCCGCCTTTACCTACATATCCCCTTAAGAAAATATTTTAAAAACTCAGGAAGTGAAATTATTTTTAAAACTTTTAAAAAATGTATCTCTCTTGAGATAACAGTGGTTTATAACATTATGTGCATTTCATGTATACAACATTATATTTCTACTTCTGCATACCCTACAGTGACCTTGCCATCAAAAATTTAGTTTCCATCTGTCACCATACAACTGATCCCCTTTACCCACTTTGCCCTCCCCCCTGCCCTTTCCCTGCTGGTAACCCCTACTCTGTTCTCTGTATCTACAAATTTGTTTTCTTTTGGTTTGGTTTGTTAAGTTATTATGTTTTTTGGTTTCTTTGGCTTTTGTATTCCACATATAAGTGAAATCATACAGTATTTATCTTTCTCCATCTGACTTAGTAAAAACTTTTTTCTCCATGTACTTGGAGTGGAAACTGTATAACAGTGGTTCTTAAACATTTTAGCATGTATCAGAATCACCTGGCAGGTTTTTAAAAGCAATCGCAGTGTCCCTCCTCCAGAATTTCTCATTCAGTAGATCTAGGGTGATGTCCAAGAATTTAATTATAACAAATTCTCAAGTAATGCTGGTAAGTATTGGTCTTAGGACCACATTTTGTGAACCATTGATCTATAGTTTTCTTCCTGAGTCAACCTATAATTCATTTTAGGTTGAGTTTAATTCCCCATCTTTTAAATATGTGCCTTACCTATTGCTATCCTATCTTTAAAAATTATTATTTCTCCAAATTACTTTCAGAGTCACATTTGGCCCTATTATGATGTGAAATTTAAATCAGTGTTAAAACCATGATGCCATAAAAGGTAGATACTCCTGAAGTGATTAGCCTCTCCTCCCACCCCCAGCCAAATAATTGAACTACTAGCTTCTCTCTGTTGACACACACCCAAATGTAGATGCACCCTCAAATTTTAGCTACATGCCATTGGTCAGTACCTGTTTTTACTTTCAAGAAGTGATGACATAATTAAAGATCGACCCATTTTTCAAATTTGGCATGATGAGAGGTAATAGGATACTTAAGAGTGAGGTCAGTTGCATTGTATGACAGGGATAGTGTGAACTGGCATAGGGGTGGATATGGAAGATAATGAGGGAAAACAGAGTTGGCCTGGTTAGGAACTCTAGCTTAAAGTTGTATTTCTGACATACTTTAGATGTAAAATCCCTGCTTTATTTCAAAATATAAAATGAATACTAACATGAGAGATTTGTAAAGGTAACTAAATATAACATTACTTTGTGAGCCGAACTTCAGAAATGATTCTGAATAGAAATTTTATAATTTAAGAAAGAATACATTTATCCAGAGGAACAATTACTCCCAAAATCAATAACGACCTGATATAAACAAATCAGTAGTTGTCTCTGTTCTTATAAATTCGGAAAAGGCTCATTATATTTGGCTGTCAAAAAAGAATATATTACTCAAGAAAATGGCATAATTAGCAGTTAATTTAGAGTAACTAAAGTGTATTAGCCCTAGTCAAGTGAACAGTTTTATTTTTCTTGCTGTCTTTAGTAATCACACATGTATGAGTCAATGAAAAGCCAATCTGGCTGGTTCTGTGCATGCTGTTTTATAGTATTTTCTCTTTGCTGACATGCACATTTACCTGAAGATGGTTCACATCTGTTCTTTGTAATTTAGTGATTATGGGAGGTCTCTCTGTCCTTCTTGTTTACTTTAAAAGAACTATGGGAAGCTTCATTTTCGTGAGATTTAAGAGAATGTCTTGATTTCTGAGATTTTTTTTGGTTATTTGCAGATTTTCCTTACAAGTCAGCATCAAATGTTTACAAACTGTTAAGCATTTAGAATCTGTTTAAATTATTTTCTATGGTCATACTAATTTAGCTCATATACATTGATGGATGGTCCCTGGTATTTTTCAAGATGCTGCCAGTGCTTGACCATCTTGCTTGTCATCCAAAGATAAACCTGGTTCATTGGGATAATCATATGTCCCAGTCCAGGGACAGTCCCTGTTTATACCTCTTGTCTTTATGTAATTATTGATATTACTTCTCTCAAAACTGGACACAATTGGATGAACAAAGATATGTCACCCTAGATAATGAGGTGTAACTGTTGAATCAGTAAAGCGAGAGATTAAACAATATCATTTCCAACTGCTATGGAAGAAGTCTTAGGAAAAAGTGCCTACTCACTTTTAAATTTGTAGGAATCAAAACTAAAAGTCTTGGAATTAATCTGCTTTTTGAAATGCTATAAATTATACCATATTTCTGGCATATTTTGTACTTCTAGTTTATGTATCATCTGGTCTATTTTAGGTTATTTGGTATAGTGCAAAGTGGAACACTATTTAATCTGCACCATTGTCACTCTTGGAGAAATGCTCTTTTCACCAGCATCATCAAGTGTACTTTTATCCCCGTTGTACTTATTAATATCATCTAGTCTTGTCCACTGTATTCAATATATACTCTATTGATTTCCATTTTTTATGTGACTCTAACAGACAGAGATTCAGGACATCTTTTAGTTTCATTTGAATCAGTTAGTGTAGAGGGTCAGGTGCTTGTTAACGTTGAAATTACCCTTACAAGTGAGTAGAGAACTGTTTACCTAGAATAATGAACAATTTTGTGTGTTGGTTGAAATGCTGGATTTCCTACTGGGGAGTATTTGAAGCAGCAAGAAGCCTCTGTGTCAATATTCTATACTTGCATTAGTTGATAAGTTTACATCAATAATTCTCATCTAACAACACTGTGGATATAAAAAGATCTGGAACTATTGGATACATGAATAGAAAATGACACTGGGAATAAAAAAAGGGATTGGTCTTCTAACCACGGGCATGTTTCTAATGTTCCTGCTGTGTTTATTTCCTCTCAGAGATGAGATTTGGACCTATCCAAGCAGTATCATAAGAAATAAATGGTACTTTTATAAATTACAAGGATAAAAACATCTGTCTGCTTTCTCAACTAATGATCTCAACACACATCCTCCTTAAGAAACCTGTAGTTGCCTACATATAAATAATACACTGACATGGTTTCAGTAAAGCCTTCAGTGAGAACTATAGCTGATTCAAATGTGAAATAGTGACATTTTCTTGGGAGTTATTCATAGCAATGGAAAGGGCACATTATACTTACAGGATTTTCAGCCAATACTCATTAAGTCATACTGTGTAGACTATAGTATTATTCTCAGAACTACCAAGATTATAGATATTATTAGCTATCCATTTCACAAATTATAAATAATGGAAAATACCTTTTAGAATTCAGACTGTATGCTCTATCAGACATAGACATTTCTGAGTGATTCTGAGAGGCTTCTTTTCTGCAGGTAAAGCAATCAGTACTAAATGTAAACATATTTTATGATCACCCAGGATTTCAGAGATTCTTAGGCTTCCAGAGTCATTAAAAGTGGCTTCTAAGGAAATCCAGAACATAACTTCTTAAATGTGGTAATTTTTAATTCGCAAATATACCTACTTGGGGAGCTGTGTGTTTTGTGGCTTATGTGGATGCACGTACATACATATGTTATGACAGTGCTAGGGAAGTTAATTTTTTTAAAAACTTAAAATGATGTGATTTGAACTCTTAAAATGTATTCCTTTCCATTGTTGATTTTATAGCATTATTGACATAATTGATGTCCATTCAACAAAAAAGAGATCATGAATGTTTTATACTCTCTTATTTATTGCTTCATGATATGATTTCTAAGGTATTTTGCACTATATCAAATAATGATTATTATCTAGAATATCCAATTATAAGTCATAACTAACATACACAATCAAATATATTAAGTAAAATTAATCTTTATCTGTCAAGAAAAATGTATGTATATCAGAGTGGCAAAGATTTCTTTTGAGTTATAGTTGATTTGCAATGATATATTAGTTTCAGGTATATGACATAGTGATTCAAAAATTTTATACATTATAAACCATTTAAAGTTATTATACAGTATTTTCTATATTCCCTGTGCTGTACAATATATCCTTATAACGTATTCATTTTATACATAGTAGTTTGTACCTCTTAAGACCCTAACCTATCTTGCCTCTCTCCCCTTCCCTCTCTCCACTGGTAAATACTAGTTTGTTCTCTATATCTGTGAGTCTGTTTCTGTTTTGTAATGCACATTCATTTGTCTTATTTTTCATATTCCCATATATAAGTGATAACATACAGTATTTATCTTTCTTTATGTAACATATCACTAAGCATCAAAACCTCCAAGTCCAAGGCTTCTCTGGTGGCACAGTGGTTGAGAGTCCGCTTGCTGATGCAGGGGACACGGGACGGGTTTGTGCTCTGGTCCAGGAAGATCCCACATGCCACGGAGCGGCTGGGCCCGTGAGCCATGGCCGCTGAGCCTGCGCATCCGGAGCCTGTGCTCCGCAACAGTGAGAGGCCCGCGTACCGCAAAAAAAAAAAAACAAAAAACAACAAAAAAACCCTCCAAGTCCATCCATGTTGTTACAAGTGGCAAAATTTCATTCTTTTTTGTGCCTGAGCAGTATTAATCCATATATAGAAAGATATAGATATAGATATATGTATGTATATGTGTCTGCATGATATGTGTGTGTGTGTGTGTGTATATATATATATATATATATATATATATATATATATCACCTCTTCTTTGTCCATTCACCTGTTGATTGACACTTAAGTTACTTTCATATCTTGGCTATTGTAAATAATGCTGCTATGAACTTTGAGGTGCATGTATCTTTTTGAATTAGCACTTTTGTTTTCTTCCCATATTTGCCCAAGAGTGGACTTGTTGGATCATATGGTAGTTTTAGTTTTTTGAGGAATCTCCGTATTCTTTTCCACAGTGGCTGCACCAATTTACCTTTCCACCAACAATGTACACAAGGGTTCTCTTTGTTCCCAAATAACAAACGCTCACCAACATTTGTTATTTGTTGTCTTTTGATGATATCCCTTATGACAGATGTGCGGTGATATCTCATTGTGGTTTTAATTTGCATTTTTCTGTTGATTAATGATGAGCATCTTTTTATGTGCTTACTGGTCATCTGTATGTCTTCTTTGGAAAAATATCTATTCAGGTCTTCTGCCTATTTTTTAATCAAGTTTTTCTTTTTTTTTGATGTTGAGTTGTACGAGCTGTTCATATATTTTGGATATTAACCCCTTGTGGGTCATATCATTTGCAAATATTTTCTCTCATTCAGTAGGTTGTCTTTTTGATAATGACAAAATTAAAGAGAATGGTTTAGGAACAGATAGCAAACAGTGGTTCCAGGTATTAGGAAGAGGGGAAGTTGGAGCAGGGAAATAATTATGCCTATAAAAGGGTATTGTGAGGGGTCCCAGTGATGAAATTCTTCTGTATCTTGACTGTTGTAGTGACTACATGAATCTACAAGCATGGGAAAATTGCTTAGACCTAAATACACAAACAAACACATATACGCAAACTGATGAATTTTGATTAAGGTCAGTAGATTATATCTGTCAATTTTCTGGTTGTGATATTGTGCAATATTTATGCAAGATATCCCCCTTGGGGGGAACTGGATAGAAAAACATTTGAATCAGCTCAAACACTCTTTTCTCCATTCAGGTTTGCCTAGATCATGCACAGAGGAGACCAAACTAATTCTCCCTTGCTGGCATGATTTTCCACTCTTTTATCGAGGTATAGTGTCCTATCCATTTTGTATTCACAGAACCTAGTATCGTACCTGGTGCATTGTGGGTGCTTGATAAATATTTCTTCAGTGAATGTATATATGAAAGAAAGAAATTCCACTAAATGAAACTGTAATCTGAGGAATTTCTTAGGCCTACAGAGATTTAGATTTCTGAAAATAAATTATTTTAACAAGAAGTACTAATTTTTATAGGTTAGAATCTTAGAGGCAATATAGTTTATTCTGTTTTATTACTTCGAGTCTATTTCTCTGTAATAATAGGAATTATGCCCAGAGGAAAAATAGATAATACTATATCATCAATAGCCATAACCAGTATGACCATCTAATTTCTATTAAGGTGTGCAGAGTTAAATCAGGCACATGGCTCTTGCTGTGCTGCTGTTTAAATATTCCCAACATAATTCTCAGCCAAGAGAGGAGATTTGCTTTCAGAGACAGGCTAGAAAATGTCTGGTGAATATAATATATGAATTATGAAGATCATTTCCACTTTAAAAGAGAATTATATTACATGGTCTTATGTATTCATTTCAAGAATAATATAAAGATGCATGTATTCAATATAACACTGTACATTTGTGATGAAGTATCACTTCTTCTTAATCCCATTGGTCCAGTTCTAAGGCTTGATAGTTAAAAAAAAAAATTAAAAATACTCTTCACATTTGATAGTTCAAATAATATTATATTGATGAAGTATACATATTTCATATTTTATCTCATATCATTTCATTTACAGAGACATTATTGCTCATATATTTGAAACTCTTTTCTGTGGTTGGCAACTATCAAATATCCCTTTCTCTTGTTACTAGGAATTTTTTTGTTAAATTATAGCATAATAAACTGTAAGATTGTGCATAATGAAAAATGGTGTTAGAAAAGGCTTAGCAAATTTCTGAACATTCTACTTAGAATGTGAATATTACAGATTATGAATTTGTATGAAACTCTAGAACAGAATCATGGCTAAGTGTATGTTTGACTATACTTTTTGTTTAATTTAAAAAAACAGAATAAAGGTACACTCCAATTAAATTTTATAGAGTAAACATCTGTAACCAGCAACAGATTAAAAAAAAAACAGAAAATTACCCAAGAGCACCCTCAGGCCATATCTAGTCTCAGTTCATTTTACCACACGAAGGATAACTACTATTCTGACTTCTAATACTTTAGAATAACTGTCTATTTTTGAAATTTATATTAATGGAATCATACAATGTGTTCTATTTTGTGAATGGCTTATTTTACTCCACATGGTTTTGGAATTCATTTGTGATTTTTGTTTTAATTGTAGTTCATTCATTTTATTGCTATATAGAGTTATCATCTATGAGTTCCACAACATATTCATCCATTTACTATGCATACTCATTTGGGTTGTTTCTAGTTTGGGAGAATTTTGGAGAGAACATCCTTATGCATGTCTTTTCATGAACGTATCTATGCATTTGTGTATGGTATATACTAGGAATGGAATTGTGGGATCATAGGGAACCTGTATGTTCTATGTTTGGTGCAATAGTTCTCCCTTATCCAGGGTTTCACTTTTTGTTGTTTTACTCATGGTCAACCATAGTCCGGAAATATTAGGTGGAAAATTGCAGAAATAAACAACTCATAAGTTTTAAATTGTTAACTGTTCCATGTAGTGTGATAGAATCTCATGTTATCTTGCTCCATTCCTCTGGGGACGTGAATCATCCCATTGTCCAGCTTATCCAGGCCATATACACTCGCTACCCACCCATTAGTCACTTAGTAGACTTCTTCATAATCAGATTGACTGTGGCAGTATCACAGTGCTTGTGTGCAAGTAATCCTTACCTTGCTTAATAATGGCCCCAAAGTGAGAGGGTAATGATACTGGCAATTCAGGTATGGCAAAGAGAAGCCATAAAATGCCTCCTCTAAATGAAAAGGTGAAACTGCTTGACTTAATAAGGAAAGGAAAAAACATCATATGATGAGGTTGCTAAGATTTACAGTAAGAACAAATTTTCTATCAGTGAAATTGTCAAGGAGAAAAAAGAAATTCATGCTCTTTTGCTGTCGCAACTCATACTGCAAAGTTACTGTCCAGTGCATGATAAGTACTTAGTTAAGATGAAAAAGGCATTAAAATTATGTATGGAAGACATGAACAGAAAACGTGTTCCAAGTTGATGGCAACCTGTTGTGCCATAAAACACTGAGCCTGTTCAAAGACTCCAGAAAAGGGTCGCCTGAAATGAGTGACACCAAGCCATTTATGGCCAGTCAGAGATGGTTACACGGATTCAGGAATAGGTTTGGATTGAAAAATATAAAAACTACTGAGGAGGCTGTGTCTGCCAATGAAGAAGTTGCTGCCACATTTCTGACAGAGTTGAGGTTGATTAAGGAGAGAGACAATGTTCCTATAAATTTCATTACAGTATATTGTTATAATTGTTCTATGTTATTATTGTTGTTAATCTCTTATTGTGCCTAATTATAAATTAAAACTTACATAGGTATGTATAGGAAAAAACATAGTATATATAGGGTTTGGTACTATCAACAGTTGCAGCATACACAGGGTGTCTTAGAACACATCTCTCGCGTATAAGGGGGAACTACTGTATTAGCAAACTGCCAAACTGTTACTGAGAGCGACAGTACCAATCTGTACTCCATGGTGAGAGATCTAGTCATCAAATATTCCTGCTTCTTTGTTTGAGCCTTTGAGGTGAGCACATAGAGATAACCTACTATAGTATTTTTGGGGTTTTTTTTTTTTCGGTACGTGGGCCTCTCACTGTGGTGGCCTCTCCCATTGTGGAGCACAGGCTCCAAACGTGCAGGCTCAGTGGCCATGGCTAACGGACCCAGTCGCTCCACAGCATGTGGGATCCTACCGGACCAGTCATGAACCCACATCCCCTGCACCGGCAGGTGCACTCAAAACCGCCACCAGGGAAGCCCCGCTTATCATAGTTTTAATTTGCATTGCTATGATGATTAATCAAATTGAGGACCAATACATATGTTTATTAGCCATTTGGATATCCTTTTATAAAGTGCTGGTTCAAATTCCTCTTTTTCTATTGAATTATCTGCCTTTCTGTTTTTGTTATTGCATATATTTTCTGGATGTTTCAAGTATCTTCTCCCATTCTGTGGCTTATCTTTTTGCTGTCTTAATGGTATCTTAACTATAGTGAAATGCAATTAATCAATCTTCTTCTTTGTTAGTTAGCCCTTTTTGTGTTTTAAGGAATATTTGTCCATCCTGAGGTCATGGGTCATGAAGTTACTCTTATATTTTAAAAACATTTTTATTATATGTAAATATTTTATGTATTATATATACAAATATGTTTTACATATGACTAAATTTATAAATTTTATATATGAAATATTTATATTAGATACTACTTTTTCTATATACATATATATGTGTATATGTCTATATATACAGTATGTATAGCAGAGTGAGGTGTGAGGGGGAAAAAAAACAGTGTATAAGATTATGGAAATAGTGTTGGAATCTGTTGGGAGGACATTGAAACAGGCATTTATCAATCAAGGGCATAGACAGGGAGGGGAGGGAAAAACATCTGAAGTTTGTGTCATCTTTTCAGAGTTTAATAGGCATTACCTTCTTTAATCAACTCTTGATAAAATGAACAAACCACCTTTTTTTCTCAAATTCATACAAAAATCATTATTTGAGTTCTATCATCATGCACGTGGAAAGAGTTAGAAGTGATAAAACCTAAGAAAATTGTCACTATTATTATGAATACATTTTAGGAGCTCTGTCTGCCCCCATGCATTGTGCTGATTTCTCGTCATTTTAAATTTGAGGTAACTGAACAACCTGAAAAGTTAACTAACTTGCTTAACATTACTCAGTAAGTACTGGAAATGGGATTCATATTAAGATTTTGTACATTATAGTGACCACACTCTTAACCCCTGTACTGAAGCAACTCTCACAAAGGTTTATGAAGCTCATTAGACATGGGTTTTATAGAGAAGAATAGAAAGTTAGAATCTGTATCACTCTCACTGAGCCACCTTAACTACTGAAAAGTCACCATGTATTAAGTGAAAAAATAACATTTTTCCAATTTAAAATGGAGTCCACATAACAGTTAAAAAATGGATGAAAGCCAACTCCAATTATTTTCAAAATTACATTGTGATAATTGGATTTTTTTCAAAAAATTTTGTGGTAAAATACCTAAGCACAAAATATGCCATCTTAACCATTTTTAAGCATATAGTTCAGTGGTACGAATATATTCATAATATACTACTATTATCATGCTATCATTGTCCATCTCCAGAACACTTTTCATCTTGTAAAACTGCAACTCTATACTTATTAAACAATAACTCTTATTCTCCCCTCCCCACAAGCCCTGGCAGCCACCACTCTACTTTCTGTTTCTTTGATTTTGATTACTCTAAGTACCTCATGTAAGTGGAACCATAAAGTGTTTTTTCTTTTTGTGACTAGCTTATTTCATTTAGCTCCTCAAGGTTCATCCATGTTGTAATTTTCCTGATATTTTGTATTATTTCTATCTTTTTACTCCATTGAGACTTAATTTTGGCCTAACATATGATCTAACCTGGAAAACGTGCCATATGCACTTTAGAAATTTGTATTTTGTTTTGGTGTAGAGTGTTCTGTGTATGTCTGTTAGATTTAATTCATTTACTGCATTATTCAAATCTTTTATTTCCTTATTTCTCTTTTATCTAGTTGTTCTGCCCGTTATTGAAAGTGGGGTATCAAAGTCTCCAACTGCTATTGTAGAACTGTCTATTGCACTCTTCAATTCTGTCAATTTTTGCTTCATATATTTTGATGGTCTGTTATTAGGTTAGTAAATGTTTATAATTGTTATATTCTGCTTGCTTTATTAGACCTTTTATTAATAGGTAATTTCCTTCTTTGTCTCCTATAACCTTTTTAAAGTATATTTTGACTGATATAAGTATAGCTACCTCTGTTCTCTTTTTGTTACTACTGGTGTGGAATACCTCTATACTTTCACTTTTTTTTTTAACATCTTTATTGGAGTATAATTGCTTTACAATGGTGTGTTAGTTTCTGCTTTATAACAAAGTGAATCAGTTATACATATACATATATCCCTATATCTCTTCCCTCTTGCATCTCCCTCCCTCCCACCCTCCCTATCCCACCCCTCTAGGTGGTCACAAAGCACCGAGCTGATCTCCCTGTGCTAGGTGGCTGCTTCCCACTGACTATCTATTTTACATTTGGTAGTGTATATATGTCCATGCCACTCTCTCACTTTGTCCTAGCTTACCCTTCCCCTCCCCATATCCTCAAGTCAATTCTCTAGTAGGTCTGTGTCTTTACTCCCGTCTTGCCCCTAGGCTCTTCATGACGCTGTTTTTCTTTTTTTTTTTTTTTAGATTCCATATATATGTGTTAGCACACGGTATTTGTTTTTCTCTTTCTGACTTACTTCACTCTGTATGACAGACTATAAGTCCATCCATGTCACTACAAATAACTCAATTTCGTTTCTTTATATGGCTGAGTAATATTCCATTGTATCTATGTGCCACATCTTTTTTATCCATTCATATGTTGAGGGACACTTAGGTTGCTTCCATATCCTGGCTATTGTAAATAGAGCTGCAATGAACATTGTGGTAGATGACTCTTTTTGAACTATGGATCGCTCAGGGTATATGCCTAGTAGTGGGATTCCTGGGTCGTACGATAGTTCTATTTTTAGTTTTTTAAGGAAACTCCATACTGTTCTCCATAGTGGCTGTATCAATTTACATTTCCCCCAACAGTGCAAGAGGGTTCCCTTTTCTCCACACCCTCTCCAGCATTTATAGATTTGTAGATTGTTTGATGATGGCCATTCTGACCAGTGTGGGATGATATCTCATTGTAGTTTTGATTTGCATTGCTCTAATGATTAGTGATGTTGAGCATTCTTTCATGTGTTTGTTGGCAATCTGTATATCTTCTTTGGAGAAATGTCTATTTAGGTCTTCTGACCATTTTTGGATTGGGTTGCTTGTTTTTTAATAATCAGCTGCATGAGCTGCTTGTATATTTTGGAGATTAATCCTTTGTCAGTTGCTTCATTTACAAATTTTTTCTCCCATTCTGAGGGTTATCTTTTTCTCTTGTTTATGGTTTCCTTTGCTGTGCAAAAGATTTTAAGTTTCATTAGGTCCCATTTGTTTATTTTTGTTTTTATTTCTATTTCTCTAGGAGGTGGGTCAAAAAGGATCTTGCTGTGATTTATGTCATAGAGTGTTCTGCCTATGTTTTCCTCTAAGAGTTTTATAGTGTCTGGCCTTACATTTAGGTCTTTAATCCATTTTGATTTTATGTTTGTGTATGGTGTTAGCGTGTGTTCTATTTTCATTCTTTTACATGTAGCTGTCCAGTTTTCCCAGCATCACTTATTGAAGAGGCTGTCTTTTCTCCACTGTATATTCTTGTCTCCTTTATCAAAGATAAGGTGACCACATGTGCGTAGGTTTATCTCTGGGCTTTCTATCCTGTTCCATTGATCTATCTTTCTGTTTTTGTGTCAGTACCATACTGTCTTGATTCCTGTAGCTTTGTAGTATAGTCTGAAGTCAGGGAGCCTGATTCCTCCAGCTCCGATTTTCTTTCTCAAGATTGCTTTGGTTATTCGGGGTCTTTTGTGTTTCCATACAAATTGTGAAATTTTTTGTTCTAGTTCTGTGAAAAATGCCAGTGGTAGTTTGATAGGGATTGAATTGAGTCTGTAGATTGCTTTGTGTAGTATAGTCATTTTCACAATGTTGATTCCTCCAATCCAAGAACATGGTATATCTCTCCATCTGTTTGTATCATCTTTAATTTCTTTCATCAGTGTCTTATAATTTTCTGCATACAGGTCTTTTGTCTCCTTAGGTAGGTTTATTCCTAGATATTTTATTCTTTTTGTTGCAGTGGTAAATGGGAATGTTTTCTTAATTTCACTTTTAGATTTTTCATCATTAATATATAGGAATGCCAGAGATTTCTGTGCATTAATTTTGTATCTTGCTACTTTACCAAATTCATTAATTAGCTCTACTAGTTTTCTGGTAACATCTTTAGGATTCTCTGTATATAGTATCATGTCATCTGCAAACAGTGACAGCTTTACTTCTTCTTTTCCGATTTGGATTCCTTTTATTTTTCTTCTCTGATTGCTGTGGCTAAAACTTCCAAAACTATGTTGAATAATAGTGGTAAGAGTGGGCAACCTTTTCTTGCTCCTGACCTTAGTGGAAATGGTTTCAGTTTTGGGGGGGTATTTTGGGTTTTTTTTGTTTGTTTCTTTGTTTTAGTTTTTCACCATTGAGGATGATGTTGGCTGTGGGTTTGTCATATATGGCCTTTGTTATGTTGAGGTTAGTTCCCTCTATGCCTACTTTCTGGAGGGTTTTTATCATAAATGGGTGTTGAATTTTGTCGAAAGCTTTCTCTGCATCTATTGAGAAGATCATATGGTTTTTCTCCTTCAATTTGTTAATATGATGTATCATATTGATTGATTTGCATATATTGAAGAATCCTTGCATTCCTTGGGAAAAATCCCACTTGATCATGGTGTATGATGCTTTTAATGTGTTGTTGGATTCTGTTTGCTAGTATTTTGTTAAGGATTTTTGCATCTATGTTCATCAGTGATATTGGCCTGTAGTTTTCTTTCTTTGTGACATCTTTGGTTTTGGTATCAGGGTGATGGTGACCTCGTAGAATGAGTTTGAGAGTGTTTTTCCCTCTGCTATATTTTGGAAGAGTTTGAGAAGGATAGGTGTTAGCTCTTCTCTAAATGATAGAATTCACCTGTGATGCCATCTTGTCCTGGGCTTTTGTTTGTTGGAGGATTTTTAATCACACTTTCAATTTCAGTGCTTTTGATTGGTCTGTTCATATTTTCTGTTTCTTCCTGGTTCACTATCAGAAGGTTGTGCATTTCTAAGAATTTGTCCATTTTTTTCAGGTTGTCCATTTTATTGGCATATAGTTTCTTGTGGTAATCTATCATGATCCTTTGTATTTCTGCATATGCTTTCGCTTTTGGCCTGTTTGTGTCTAGACCTAATTTGAGCGCTTTGAAGACAGCATATAGTTGTATCATTTTTCTCCCATCTGCCAGTCTCTGTATTTTGATACAGGAGTTAAATATATTTACATTTAATGCAATTACTGGTAAAGAGCCACTCCTGTCATTTTGCTCTTTGTATTCTATGTGTTTTATAGTTTTTTGTCCCTTATTTCCTGAATTACTGCCTTTTTTGTGTTTAAATGATTTTTGTAGTGAAATATTTAAATTCCTAATTTCCTTTTTTGTAAATCCTATAGATCTATTTTTTATGGTTACAATGGAGATTACATTCAATATCCTATAGTTATAACATTTCAATTTATACCAGCTTAACTTCAACAACATATAAAGCTTTGTTTCTTTACAGGTCCATCACTACCCCCTTTTAGTGATGATATCACAGAGCTACATTTTATACACTTAATGCCCCCAAACAGGGATGATGAATTCTTTTTAGACTCTGAAATTATGTAGAAAACGCAGTTTGGAGTTACAAATCAGTGTTACAATAATATTAGGTTTTAGACTAATACTATTTTTAAATGTGTTAGTCTCTTTTTTTTTTTCCTTGCGGTATGTGGGCCTCTCACTGTTGTGGCCTCTCCCGCTGTGGAGCACAGGCTCCGGATGTGCAGGCTCAGCGGCCATGGCTCACGGGCCCAGCCACTCCGCGACATGTGGGATCTTCCTGGACTGGGACACGAGCCTGTGTCCCCTGCATCAGCAGGCAGTTTCTCAACCACTGCACCACCAGGGAAGCCCTAAATGTGTTAGTCTCTTAAATCATGTAGAGAACAAAAAGTAGAGTTAGAAACTATTGCAGTAATACCAGGTTTTATATTTGCCAATGTATTTACTTTTACAGAAATCTTTCTTTTTTAATATGGCTTTGAGTTACTGTCTAATGGCCTTTTATTTCAACCTTCAGGACTCCCTTGGGTAATTCTTACTGGGCAATTCTTCCCTAAGCTTTTGTTTATCTGGTAATGTCTTAATTCTCCCTCACTTTTGGAGGACAGTTTTGCTAGAAATAGGATTCTTTGTTGACAGTTTTTTTTGTCTTTATTTTTGTTTAGCTCTTTGAATATACTTGCCCACTGCCTTCTGGCCTCCAAACTTTCTGATGAAATCTGTGGTCATACTGTTGAGGGTCATTTCTATGTGATCACATCTGTCTTGTTGCTTTCAAGATTCTGTCTTTTTCCTTGGCTTTTGAAACTTTAAGTATAATGTGTCTCAGAATGGGTCTCTGAGTTCATCTTACTTAGAGTTGATTGAGCTTCTTGGATATTTATATTCATGTATTTCATCAAACTTCAGAATCTTTTAGTGATTTCTTCAAATATTCTATGTTCCTTTTTCCTCTTTTCCTTTGGACACTCCCACAATGCATATGTTGGTCTTATTGATGGTGTTCCACAGGTCTTTTAAGCTCTGCTCACTCTTTTCCAGTCTTTTTCTGTTCTCAGCCTCAGTAATTTTTATTGTAATGGAAATCTGAGTTACAAGCTTTGGAATTACACTTTATTCACATCATGCTTGCATAATCTTGTGTAATTGATGGCTAAATAATAAGAAACAAGAATAACTGTATACATTGATTTACCCTGACTCAAAAATGGTGTTGTCTTTGCATCAACCATTATAAAAATAGAGGTCAGTATACTGACTGATTTTAGGAAGCTACAATCTGTTTAGAGGAAAACATATATGAGTACATGTAATTATTTTCAGACAAATACACAGATCAAGAAAATGACATTCAGTTTATTGAATCATTCCATCGAATTGTGTACTCTACATTTGAAGGTAAGAAGTGCTAAAATTCAAAGTTTAATATGCTTCAGACTATAAAATCCACTGAAAGTCACAAAAGTTGAAATGTACAAAAGTCAAATAGATATTGATGAAGAAAGCAGAGATGTGAATTGATTCCATTATTTTAGACATTTGTGTTAGAATTTTACTGTTTGTGGGATTTATTTGAATAATATAAGAATTAAACTGAGACAGTTTGTCATAATATTGAGTCATTATGCTTTCTCTGTGTTTGCATATTATATTTTAATTGTAAAAATATTAAAATATAATTGAATTTATTGGTTATATTTACATTTAATAAATAATCACATATATAAAATTTGGGATGTTGCTTATAGATTATCACAAGCTTAAGTTTATCTTTCTAACATTATGTACTGGTAGAATTTTATTCAAATTCGTTCTTTAATTTTCTACAATGAAACTTCGCTTGAAAGATATTTTGAAAGGAGAATCAGATGCTTTCAACTCATTAGAAAAGAGCTTTGGAAGAATTGCTCATTATTAATGAAAATACTTACTTAACTCAAGCACAAATTAACCACCAATGTTATAAAAGTGAATAGATAACAGGATGCTTTTTGGAATGTCAAATTGTGTTCCTGCAGTTTTTTGCAAGTTTAATGATTTTCTGGTAAATAAACAAAGATAAACACAAACCCAAAAACTAACACTGTTACAAAAATATGCCACAGAAATACTAAGACTAAAGAATGTATTTTGATTTCCATTTACTCTTTCTTCAACTTGAAGTACAAACAACTTTAGGTTAGAAACATTTATGTTCTTTGATAATATATGTTCAGTAATATCATGCTTATTTATCCTAATTATTGTTAGAGTTATGGTCTAACTAGAATAATTATTTTTAAGATCAGTCCTAAGTACTACAAATGTCAGTTGGATTTTTAAGTGAATAAAATAATACATGTAATATTTCTTATTAAGTAAAACTAAAATACTGCAAAATGCACATATTTTAATTTTGCAATTAATACATTTATATTAACTTATACACACATGTTACTGCCAGGAATCAAGATATATAGCATTTTCATCATCTCAGAAAGTTGTCTCCTATCTCTTTCTGATCATCCCTCCCTCCAGCATTCAATAACCTCTGTTCTGATCTCTGTCACCATACATCAGACTTTTATTGAAATTCACATAAATGGAACATTAAAATTTATACTCTTTGTTTTTGACTTCTTTCATTCACCATGGAGTTTTTGAAATTCCCCATGCTCTTGTGTGTATCAGTAATTCACCCCTTGCTGCTGAAGAGTATGTTATTATATGAACATACTGTGATTTGTTTTCTTGTTCTCCTACTGATGGACATGTACATTATTTTTATTGTTTGTCTATTATAAATAAAATTTCTTGATTCTTGGAAAGGTTTGGGGGGGGCAGATAAGTTTTCTTCCTTTTTTTTTTTTTTTTTGGTTACATATCTAGGAGTAGAATTGCTTTGTCACAGAACAGGTTTAATTTTATAAGAAACTGATTAACAGTTTTCCAAAGTGATTGTAGCATTTTGTATTCCCATTAACAATTTCAAAACTACTTGTTACTTCACATCCTTCTCCCAAATTTAGTATTAATACTATAAATCTCCATCATTCTAATTGTACAATGGTGTCTCATTTTCCTGATGACCAAGGCCATTGAGCACCTATTCACTTTCCTAAAGGACATATGTATATCTATTTCTAAAAATGTCTTTCCAAGTATATTGCCCATTTTTAATTGGGTTGTTTCTATGCTTATTATTGATTTCTGAAATTTGTTTACTATTCTGTATATAAGGCATCTTCTGATTTTTATTTTCCAATTTTTAATGTCTGCTGGGCAGATGTGGGTGTGTAAATTTCTTGGTTTCCACAGGACTAAGAGGTTTCCTGGAACATGGTAATTTCAGTGATAAACCAGGCTAGTCCTAAGGATGGTTGTTCACCCTAAAAGTCAAATTTGTCTTTTTTTCCTTTTATGTTTAGTTCTTTGTGTGTCACTTTTCAGAACTCTACGCCTAATCCTAGGTCACGAAGGAATTCTCCTATATTATCTTTTAGAATCTCAAAACATTTAGGTTTTATGTTCACCCCTGAGACATGTTAAGTCAGTTTTTGCCCTGCAGCCCAACCCATACATTTGCAACACCATTTATTGAAAAGACTCCTGAGTACTGTTATCACAAAAACAATTAGCCATATATGTCCTACAACTTTTATTTTTTGGTTGTTTAAAATACTGTTTTGTCTATTTTAGGTATTTTTCATTTTCATATAAATTTTAGAATTAACATGTCAATTTTTAAAAAAGAAATCCTATTCAAATTGTGATTGGGATTACATTAAATCTTTAGATCCATTTGGATAGAATATCCATCTTAATTTTTCCAATCTATGAACTTGGTGTATTTCTCTCTTTATTTAGTTCTTTAATTTCTTTCACAGTATTTAGTGGGTTTTAGTGTGGAAGTCTTACATATTTTTTGTTGAATTTATTCCTAAATAATATGTGTTTTATACTATTGATAAGTGGATTTTTAAATTTGTTTATTATGTTATTTATAGATAAAAATAACTTTCAATTTCTTTACCACATACTCTCTTTTTTGATCTATAAAAAAATGTTTGGTTTCCTGATTTCACAATAAGGTGAATCCTTACAAAAAGTAAATGACTTGTCCATTGACACAGGGTGTGAGTATTATTCATAAAGTTTATTGACTAATGAAGTTCATATAATGGGCTTAAAAATTCTATTTGTGCCACTTATTTGAATGTCGCTTGCTCTAGTGCTTGTATTTATTTATTACTGGCTCAGATTTTGGTTTTTTTTGTACTAAGCATATCAGAAACTATTAAAACAGACTAGTATGCATCAGTGCAAATAGAATTGCAGTGGCTCTAAGATTTTTTAAAAATGTTTTAGTTACTGAGGCATTGCCATTTCTCTCTTTATATATTGAAGTATAGTTGATTTACAATATTAGATTCAGGCATACAACATAGTGATTCAGTATTTTTATAGATTATACTCCATTTAAAGTTACTACAAAATAATGCCTTTATTTCCCTGTGTTGTACAACATACACTTGTTGTTTATTTTATACATGGCAGTTTGTGTCTCTTGATTCCCTACCCCTATCTTGCCCCTCTTCTTTCGTTTTCCTTACTGGTAACCACTAGTTTGTTCTCTATATCTGTGAGTCTCTTTCTGTTTCGTTATGTTCATTCATTTGTTTAATTTTCTAGATTCCACATATAAGTGTTAACATATTGTATTTGTCTTTCCCTGTCTGACTTATTTCACTAGACATAATACCCTCTAGGTCCATCTACATTGCTGCAAATGGCAGAATTTAATTCTTTTTTATGGCTGAGTATAATTCCATTGTATACACATACCACATCTTCTTTATCCATTCATCTCTTGGTGGACACTTAGGTTGCTTTCATATCTTGACTGTTGTAAGTAATGCTGCTATGGACATTGGGGTGCGTGTTTCTTTTCAAATTAGCGGTTTCATTTTCTTTGGCGATATACCCAGGAGTGGAATTGCTAGGTGTTCTGGTAGTTCTATTTTCAGTTTTTTGCAGAACCTCCATACTGTTTTCCATAGTAATTGTGCCAATTTACATTCCCACCAACAATGTACTAACGTTCCCTTTTCTCCACACCTTCAACAATGTTTGTTATTTGTAGACTTTTGATGATAGCTATTCTGAAAGGTGTGAAGTGTTATTGTGGTTTTGATTTGCATTTCTCTCATTAGCAATGTTGAACATCTTTTCATGTACCTGTTGGCTATCTGTATATCTTCTTTGAGAAAATGTCTATTCAGATCTTCTTCCCATTTCTTAATTGGTCTTTTTTTTAATGTTGAGTTGTATGAGTTATTTATATTTTTTAGATATTAACCCCTTATCAGTCATATTACTTGTCTCTCCTAAGGACAGTAATTCTTAGCAGTTACTACTGATATAAAATTTCAATTTAAGCATTCCTTGATTCACAAGTTTTACTGAGGTTAGCAGGAAGGATTTACCTTTCAAAACTCACCTACCAGTGGGAATAAGACCTATTAAACAGACTTTGAACTAGGGTAACTCTTTACAATATTATGTAGGAGTTCTGTTCTCTCAGAACTGTGCTGGTTAGCATAATCTGTACATATGTGAGTATGCAGTTTAGGTATGAGTAATTTTTCAATCAAAACAGCAATTCAGATTTAAATCCAAAATCATGGGAACTACTACATTTCTACTAGAATGCAACTTCTGTGAGTCATGACTTCCTCTACTGCATTTAAATTTTACTATGATTAGCCAAGATAATGGTTAAATATGGTGAATAGGTTTCTTTTGACTTAGGTGGTAGCTGTTAGTATTATTATCAAAACTACTTTCAGAGGGAGATGTTACATATGCTCTCAAAATCCAGCGTAGGGCTTCCCTTGTGGCACAGTGGTTGGGGGTCCACCTGCTGATGAAGGGGACGTGGGTTTGTGTCATAGCCTGGGACCATCCCTCATGCCACGGAGTGGCTGGGCCCATGAGCCACGGCCGCTGAGCCTGCACGTCCGGAGCCTGTGCTCTACAACGGGAGAGGCCTCAGCAGTGAGAGGACCATGTACCGCAAAAAAAAAAAAAAAAAAAAATTCAGTGTAGTAGGACAGAATTACGTATAATTAAGTCTTTTGCATAATGTACCATCTGATACCAAGGAAGAATGAGAAGCACCATTCAGAGGAAGAATAAAATGAACTGAACTGGCAAATTATTTGCAGGAGAAGAATATCTGAAGGTAATTTATATTGTCGGCTGAATTAACATATATATCTTTTTTGTCTGATTATCCTTGCATACCCAACATTTTTCCTAAGCCTGCTAATGGCAAATCAGCATACTGCCTGACATGCAAAATTTTTTTGCCTTAATTGCACTTTCACAATATCTTCAAAGTGCCCTTTCAGGAGTGAAAAAAAAAACATTAGGACTTCAGATATATTCCTTGCTTGCTTCATTCAATCTGCAGGACCAATAACAGTGATTATTAACAAAGCCAATACTGTATTTGAGAAGCCTTCACCTCCACTTGAAAGAGTGAAAATATTACTTATTCTTGTTTGGTCTGCTAAGTGCTAATGTTCTGCTCAGTCTCCCAAAATGGAAATCCACCCAACAAGGGCAATTGTCCTGGCACCAAATGCTTCCTGTCTCTGTGGGCTTTACAAACTAATTATTGGCTTCTAAATGGTTATCATAATATTCATTACATTTATCTTCAGGTAAACACTGGGATGTGTGGGGCAGAGAGACATAGAAGCTGGAGTTTTGGTGATTTGAAGCACTTTTTTACTTAGGGTTAATGAAACTCAGACAAATACCATCAAAGTATGTTTGTTCACAATCCTTACAGCCCACCATGAGCTATTATATCAATGCATGATTGCTCCATCTGATGTAAGTGTTTAAAGAGAATCAATGAATAATACTACTATTTATTAGAACTATGTGCCAGACAATTATAAAGGATTTATAGATATTATCTCATTAAATCCTTCCCCTAAAAAGGTAGGTACTGTTACCCCTCAGTATTTTTTTTTAACTTGAGTAAAATGAGAAATTAAGTAACCAGTTTGCATACTAACAGATGGGAGGGTCAAAACTCACTCTCAGAGTCCACTTTTAACTGCATTCTATTGGAAGTTTCTACCTTGGAGACTTAATAATGATGCATTCTTTGTTGTATACTAAAAACAAAGGAAAAATAGTAATTTAATTACGTTATAAATGTTTGGCAAATCTGGGTTTTATTCTAGAATTTGATTTTTGAATGCATTAATGTAAAAAATATTGCTAAATACATTTGTTACATTTTTACATTTCCTAGATAAAATTAAGAAAACTTCATACAATTTTGAACTTTTCCAAAATAGTTTTAGTTTTTAAAGTATTATACTTTTGATTTGTTTACCCCACTTTCTGGTTACATTTCCTAGGCATTCTTTGTTCTTACACATTTGTGCACCTACTTGTACTACTATCTTTTTTCGATCAAGAATTTAAGTGGCTCTCAGATGAGGCAATTTCATTATTTGTTCATGTTTTTACTCTATGACATGGAAAATTAAGTGTCGACCTCATTCTTGTCTTATTTCTTTGTACCTACCTAGACTAATCCTTCGTTACTTCATTATCTGCAAATATTTCTGTCATTTCTAAAACAAGACTTTAGTAGATATTTTAGAATATTTATTGATTTAGTGATTTACATCTTAATAGACAAGTTTATCCAATATAATTATTTCTTCACCTGTTGATTCTAATGCCTTTTTACAAATCTCAGCCCATCTCCCCCACCAAAAAATAAACATAAAAACTATTACATTACTCATTTCCTCTTCATCTGTTGAATTAATCCTATTTAACTCAGTAATGGAGAAATTCAAGGATTTGGGAAGCAAAACACATTTTTGTCTGAATTGTCAACATAAAGTTCTTTTTTATTTGCATGTGAAAATTCACATTTTAAGACATCTTTCAAGGTATTTAGACACCTTTTCTTAGAATATTATATAAGAAAATACTCATATAAATTAAAAGTATTTTCATTTGATACTGTTAAATAATGATAACATAGGCATTTAGTGAGATTACTGACTGGCACAATGCCAAACATAGCAATGATTTTTTTTTTAAATCACTGTGCTGCAGATTAAGTATCTTGCAAATAAAATAATTTTATTCAGAATTGAGAAATATATTTTGAAAATAGCCACATATATGTATTCTTTAGTTTACAGCTAGAGGTTTTCCTCTGAATTTTTCCTGTTTTCTTTAGTGTTTATTAGTCATTCCATGTGTTGATAGGAAAGTTATATGACACTCTTTTTTTTTCTGTTATTCCATGATCATCCAGTTACATTTCTGTTCAACATAATTTTAAATTTCGATGTGTCCCTAAGTTTAGTCTATTTACTGTTCATTCCTGTTGACATGTAAAATGTTCAAGTGTTTGTTTTTTTCTTCACACCTTTTTTTCTGAATTTTTACATGTTGTTGTTAGAGAACACTGTTTCCTTATTTTAAATTACCTGTGGAGGCTTCCTTTAAGTTTCAGAGTATTAAGAACAGAAATATATGTTTACCCTAAATACAGAACAAATATGTAACAAAGGCAAAAAAAAATATGTGAATGGTTAAATACACTGCCTTGGATGTAAAGAGAGCACTGACTTCAATTCTCAGTGTCCTAGTACTAATGAGGTGATCTTTGGAAGTTACTTGTCTGTATCTCAGTTTACCTGTCTTAAAACTGAATATAGTAACACCAAGTACATTAAAGGGTAATTGTAAAAGCTAAATCAAATAACATATGAATGACATTAGCTATTATTATAAAATGCAATTTCACAGAACTGATATTTTTAAATGACAGAATACGTGAATAAATGAAATTTATGTTCCCTTTGCTCAGTTTATCCTTCTATTATAAACAGAACACTTAGTACTTTATTATCCTTCTGATTCAGTCTGGTTAAATTAGCAAAAAAACTGACGAGACCATGTTTTTCGTGTCTGTTGTATTCCAGATTTCACCCTCTCAGTGCCATGATATAACAACTGTATGAAGTACAAACATATGAAAGGATCAGAGGATCATAAACTACATTTTCCTTTTTTATTCCTCTTTCCCCTTTTTTCCTTTTCTTCCTTCCCTCTCTCAATCCTTTCCCGTTCCTTCTCTCCCTCTCTTTCTCTCTCTCCCTCTCCCTCTCTCTACCCCTCAAACTTCTTGCTTTTTTCTTCCTTTTCCTCAATATGAATTGTAAGAAATTAACAAAAATAAGGGATGCAGAAGGAACAGAGTTTGCAAGGTGGTAATGAATTCAGATGGTTGAACACTGAATTTGTTGTGTCACTATTAGCAGTATACTTGAAACAATATATCTAACATGTAATTGGTTTAAGACAGATGAAGAGTGATGGTAACTATTTCAGTTATCAGCAGAGAGTTTATTGCTATATCTGTTGTGGTTGATTAGATAGGGGCTATTACAAAAATCCCTTGGCTCACCGTTTGCTGACTTTACTCTAGAACAGAGCATGTTAAAACAGGTTAAGAATTACATGAAGAGTTTTATTTTTTTAAATAAAGATTTCTGGGCGTCACATCTAGAAATTGTGATTTAATAAGTCAAAGTGGGACATGAGAATAGAGGTTAGAATCTGAATAACTTAAATGCCTTCTGGTCATAAAATTAAAAAATAAAAAAGCCAAAAAATTTGCTCTATAAATGACACTGTTAAGGGAAATGAAAAAGTAAGTACAAGCTGGGGGAAAATATTTACAAATCACATATCTAACAAAGAATAGAATGTATAAAGAATTCCCAGCATTCAGTAGTAGGAAACAAACAATAATGAAGTAAAAATCCAATTTTTAATGAATAGGCAAAAAACTTCAGACTCTGAATCGAAGAGAATATAAGCATGATAAACAATCTCATGAAAAGGTGTTCAGTATCGTTAGCCATTAGAGAATCCATTAAAACCATGCTGTGATACCACTATACATACTTAGAAAAATGTATTTTTTAAAAAATCTAACAATACCTAATGCTGTTGAGGATGTATAGAAACAGGTGCTGTTGGGACTCTGGAAAACACAGTCATTTTCTTATAAAATTAAACACACACTTTCCGTATGATCCAGTAAGTCAATCCCAAGTATTGGCCTTACCTAGAGTAATGAACACACGTTCACACAAAAACCTATATGCGAATGTTTCCAACAGCTCTAGTCAGAATCATCAAAAACTGAACACAACCCAATGTCCTGTAGCAGTTGAATAGATAAACAGTGTGCAATACATCCATATAATAGAATACTATTCAAAAACAAAATGAACTGTTGATAAACACAACATATTGGATAAATCTTAAAGGCAGTATGCTAAGTGAAATAAGGCAGTCTCAAAAAGTTAGCTACTGTATGATTCTATTTATGTTACATTGTCAAAATGTTACATCTATTGTGACAGAGAAGAGACCAGTGACTGCCAGAGTTTAAGGATAGGAGGAAGTTGTGATTACAAAGGGTAAGCATGAAAGAATGTTTGGGGTGATGAGATTGTTCTGTATCTTAATTTTGGTGTTGAATTCACAAATCTATATATATATATATTAAAATTTATAGAATTGTGTATTTCACAAAAAAGTTTTATTTCATGTTAATTTAAATACTAAAATGACATCAACAGCAACAAAAATTCCCTAGGTGGTTCTGAAGCACAACAAGGATTTGGAACCAGAGCTTTGAATGGTCCCAATTTCCCTGACAATTCTAAATCTGTGAGTCAGGGATACAGCTCAGATATTTACATCATTAATATATATTTCCAAGAACTGTTCTATGGTTTATGTAAATAAAAAGCTTTATCCCATTGAAGTCCAACTGGTAGAATTGTAGAAGATGAATATAGGGAAAACACTGATCTGAGAAATCATGAGGTCATCAGCGACCAGTACATTTGCATGTATCGTGCCACAGTGTTTATTCACAGATGTGTCCATTTCTCTATCTCACTCTGAACTGCCTTGATTCAGAGACTGTGACCCATATTCCATTTTCCATTCCACTGAGCTTTGTGTGTGGCACAGACTGGACCCTTGACTCTTAGTCCTCATTCAGTGTTTATGAAATGGTTGTTTTTAGGAATCAGAGGTGGAAGCCTGCTTACAATTATCCAAACTTACTGGAAAATGATTACTATGTAAGTAAAACTAGTGAGGTCAAGCCATGGATGTAACCTCTAGCTTGCTGAAAAATATAACTACCATTTTGTTTCCCACTGTTTTATTCTACTCTGTGATAAACTATCCCTATGTGGCTTCAACTGTTTCTTGATGGCCCCAGAAAGCAGAGCCTAGCTCAAAAGTTATACAGGGAAGTGTGCACCCAGGCAGCTGGAGTGAGGGAGAAAGGGGTGTTAGGCAGGGGAATATAGAGATCAAGGTTAAGGAGGTATTACTGAGCTGGCAAATGTAGAATACAAGCAATACCTCAGTTTTTCAGAATAGTCCTACAGGAAAACAAGTCAAATAACCATCTTAGAATATTCTTCTTATAAGGGAAAAGGGGAAGATTTTAACCACTGATTTCATATCCCTTTGGACAGACATTCAACCCACAGGGCAGTAGCATTCTTTTCTACGTATCTGGGCACCAAGGAGGGTTTTGTAGTGTTTGATTGTTTGTGATCAGTGGAGAAGCCCTTATTGTAGGAAGTGCCATGTATGTGAAAAGAGACAAGGTTATGAAACAAGACTCAGGTGGCACATGAACATGATTAGTGCCTATGTAGGACTGTGTGTCATAACAACTGGAACAAGAGACAGGTGAGGCCCAGAAGATCTAAAGTTGCCAAAGAGGTAAATACCTGATATACCGACCTACTCTTTCACACCTGCCTGTAAGGTAAAATATCAATTTTGGTTTTATTGTTCTGTAGTCTCAAAAGTCTTGTTTAGAGCCAGAATCTTTATTATTGAATAATGCAAACCTCCTTTTTCCAGTAGCATCTACTGGTTAGCTTCAAATCCTAGTTCAGCTACTTTGTAGCTCTCTAAACTTCAGCAATTAAATTTTTCAGCATCTCTTTCCTCCTAACAGTAAAGAGAGGAACCAAAGATTTTTTGGGTAAATGAGCAGAATTAATATATGTAAAATACTTATTAGCACCATGTCTGGCACATAGGGGCCTCTCCAAAATTTATAACTATTATTTTACTTGTAATTAGGACAATATTTATAAAACAATGGACCATTTTGAAGAGAGAGAAGTGAGATTCAGCATTCAGGAACATGTAAAGCTATTTGAATTGTGGAGACTTAATAGGGAAAGTTTAAACTATTCAGGAGAACAACTTAATGTTCTTTGAAAGTGAGAACGTTTATTCCTTAAAAGACAAACGTAAGTAGCACAGATTTGGGAGCAGTGTATGCCAGATAGGATGGTCAGTGTGAAAAGAACCTACAGAAAGCAAGAGGATATAAAAGTTTCTCAGACATAAAGATAAACAGCTGGTGTTAATTGGAGAAAGTAAGTGGTGACAGTATAAAGACTTGAAGTGGCTGGGTTTGAATTTGAGACAAAGGGAGATTCTACAGAAAAAAATTTAACAGAATGAAGAAGAAGGAGGATTAATGTTGAACCCTTGGAGAAGGCTTATTTATTGTTGTCTTATGTTCCGGATTACTTGAGCAAAAACAATGTAATGGGCATTGTATAAAATACAGTTTATGTCCTGCTTACAAGGTTAGTAAGAATAGAATCCATAGATAAAAGGCATCAGTTTAGTACTGAATACTGTTGACAATTATGAAGTAATAGACCACTTTTTTTTTCTTTCTCCTCTGGAGCCAATCTCAAATAAAATTTGTCATTGAAAAGGATGCATATAGGAGTCACACATAAAGGAAGACGAATATAAATTAAAAATAGGAGCTAAAAATGAAGGAACAGTTTGGAGGAGTACAGAAAGACCATTAAGAGGAAATTCAGCAAGAAAAGCCACTATCTTGGTAGACTTAAGTTAGTCTGATACCTGATAGAAAAGTAAGAAAAAATAAATACCATATAGTGCACACAACTTAAAAACAGATGAAATCATGAATTTTATGATTTATTTTTATTTATTTTTTATTTTATTTTATTTTATTTTATTTTATTTTTATTTATTTATATTTTGATAGTTGTAGACGTGGAGATTTATTTATTTATTTTTTATTTATTTATTTTTTTATTAGTTTCTGCTTTATAACAAAGTGAATCAGTCATACATACACATCTGTTCCCACAGCCCTTCCCTATTGCGTCTCCCTCCCTCCCACCCTCCCCATCCCACCCCTCCAGGCGGTCACAAAGCACCGAGCTGATCTCCCTGTGCTCTGTGGCTGCTTCCCACTATCTATCTACCTTACGTTTGGTAGTGTACATATGTCCATGCCTCTCTTTCGCTTTGTCACAGCTTACCCTTCACCCTCCCCATATCCTCAAGTCCATTCTCAAGTAGGTCTGTGTCTTTATTCCCGTTTTACCCCTAGGTTCTTCATGACATTTTTTTTTTTTAAATTCCATATATATGTGTTAGCATACGGTATTTGTCTTTCTCTTTCTGACTTACTTCACTCCGTATGACAGACTCTAGGTCTATCCACCTCATTACAAATAGCTCAGTTTTGTTCCTTTTTATGGCTGAGTAATATTCCATTGTATATATGTGCCACATCTTCTTTATCCATTCATCCGATGATGGACACTTAGGTTGTTTCCAGCTCCGGGCTATTGTGAATAGAGCTGCAATGAACATTTTGGTACATGTCTCTTTTTGAATTATGGTTTTCTCAGGGTATATGCTTAGTAGTGGGATTGCTGGGTCATATGGTAGTTCTATTTTTAGTTTTTTAAGGAACCTCCATACTGTTCTCCATAGTGGCTGTACCAATTCACATTCCCACCAGCAGTGCAAGAGTGTTCCCTTTTCTCCACACCCTCTCCAGCATTTATTGTTTCTAGATTTCTTGATGATGGCCATTCTGACTGGTGTGAGATGATATCTCATTGTAGTTTTGATTTGCATTTCTCTAATGATTAATGATGTTGAGCATTCTTTCATGTGTTTGTTGGCAGTCTGTATATCTTCTTTGGAGAAATGCCTATTTAAGTCTTCTGCCCATTTTTGGATTGGGTTGTTTGATTTTTGGTATTGAGCTGCATGAGCTGTTTATAAATTTTGGAGATTAATCCTTTGTCAGTTGCTTCATTTGCAAATATTTTCTCCCATTCTGAGGGTTGTCTTTTGGTCTTGTTTATGGTTTCCTTTGCTGTGCAAAAGCTTTGAAGTTTCATTAGGTCCCATTTGTTTATCTTTGTTTTTAATTCCATTTCTCTAGGAGGTGGGTCCAAAAGGATCTTGCTGTGATTTATGTCATAGAGTGTTTTACCTATGTTTTCCTCTAAGAGTTTGATAGTTTCTGGCCTTACATTTAGGTCTTTAATGCATTTTGAGCTTATTTTTGTGTATGGTGTTAGGGAATGATCTAATCTCATACTTTTACATGTCCCTGTCCAGTTTTCCCAGCACCACTTATTGAAGAGGCTGTCCTTTCTCCACTGTACATTCCTGCCTCCTTTATCAAAGATAAGTTGGCCATATGTGCGTGGGTTTATCTCTGGGCTTTCTATCCTGATCCACTGATCTATCTTTCTGTTTTTATGCCAGTACCACACTGTCTTAATTACTGTAGCTTTGTAGTATAGTCTGAAGTCAGGCAGCCTGATTCCTCCAGCTCCGTTTTTCATTCTCAAGATTGCTTTGGCTATTCTGGGTCTTTTGTTTTTCCAAACAAATTTTGAAATTTTTTGTTCTAGTTCTGTGAAAAATGCCAGTGGTAGTTTGATAGGGATTGCATTGAATCTGTAGATTGCTTTGGGTAGTAGAGTCATTTTCACAATATTGATTCTTCCAATCCAGGAGCATGGTATATCTCTCCATCTATTTGTATCCTCTTTAATTTCTTTCATCAGTGTCTTATAATTTTCTGCATACAGGTCTTTTGTCTCCTTAGGTAGGTTTATTCCTAGATATTTTATTCTTTTTGTTGCAATGGTAAATGGGAGTGTTTTCTTGATTTCATTTTCAGATTTTTCATCATTAGTGTACAGGAATGCCAGAGATTTCTGTGCATTAATTTTGTATCCTGCTACTTTACCAAATTCATTGATTAGCTCTAGTAGTTTTTCGGTAGCATCTTTAGGATTATCTATGTATAGTATCATGTCATCTGCAAACAGTGACAGCTTTACTTTTTCTTTTCCAATTTGGATTCCTTTTATTTCCTTTTCTTCTCTGATTGCTGTGGCTAAAACTTCCAAAACTAGGTTGAATAAGAGTGGTGAGAGTGGGCAGCCTTGTCTTGTTCCTGATCTTAGTGGAAATGGTTTCAGTTTTTCACCATTGAGGACAATGTTGGCTGTGGGTTTGTCATATATGGCCTTTATTATGTTGAGGAAAGTTCCCTCTATGCCTACTTTCTGCAGGGTTTTTATCATAAATGGGTGTTGAATTTTGTCGAAAGCTTTCTCTGCATCTATTGAGATGATCATATGGTTTTTCTCCTTCAACTTGTTAATATGGTGTATCACATTGATTGCTTTGCGTATATTGAAGAATCCTTGCATTCCTGGAATGAACCCCACTTGATCATGGTGTATGATCCTTTTAATGTGCTGTTGGATTCTGTTTGCTAGTATTTTGTTGAGGATTTTTGCATCTATGTTCATCAGTGATATGGGCCTGTAGTTTTCTTTCTTTGTGACATCCTTGCCTGGTTTTGGTATCAAGGTGATGGTGGCCTCGTAGAATGAGTTTGGGAGTGTTCCTTCCTCTGATATTGTTTGGAAGAGTTTGAGAAGGATGGGTGTTAGCTCTTCTCTAAATGTTTGATAGAATTCGCCTGTGAAGCCATCTGGTCCTGGGCTTTTGTTTGATGGAAGATTTTTAATCACAGTTTCAATTTCAGTGCTTGTGATTGGTCTATTCATATTTTCTATTTCTTCCTGAGTCAGTCTTGGTAGGTTGTGCATTTCTAAGAATTTGTCCATTTCTTCCAGGTTGTCCATTTTATTGGCATAGAGTTGCTTATAGTAATCTCTCATGATCTTTTGTATTTCTGCAGTGTCAGTTGTTACTTCTCCTTTTTCATTTCTAATTCTACTGATTTGAGTCTTCTCCCTTCTTTTCTTGATGAGTCTGGCTAATGGTTTGTCAATTTTGTTTATCTTCTCAAAGAACCAGCTTTTAGTTTGGTTGATCTTTGCTATCGTTTCCTTCATTTCTTTTTCATTTATTTCTGATCTGATCTTTATGATTTCTTTCCTTCTGCTAACTTTGGGGGTTTTTTGTTCTTCTTTCTCTAATTGCTTTAGGTGCAGGGTCAGGTTGTTTACTCGAAATGTTTCCTGTTTCTTAAGGTGGGATTGTATTGCTATAAACTTCCCCCTTAGAACTGCTTTTGCTGAGTCCCATAGGTTTTGGGTTGTCATGTCTCCATTGTCATTTGTTTCTAGGTATTTTTTAATTTCCTCTTTGATTTCTTCAGTGATCACTTCGTTATTAAGTAGTGTATTGTTTAGCCTCCATGTGTTTGTATTTTTTACAGATTTTTTCCTGTAATTGATGTCTAGTCTCATAGCATTGTGGTCGGAAAAGATACTTGATACAATTTCAATTTTCTTAAATTTACCAAGACTTGATTTGTGACCCAAGATATGATCTATCCTGGAGAATGTTCCATGAGCACTTGAGAAAAATGTGTATTCGGTTGTTTTTGGATGGAATGTCCTATAAATATCAACTAAGTCCATCTTGTTTAATGTATCATTTAAAGCTTGTGTTTCCTTATTTATTTTCATTTTGGATGATCTGTCCATTGGTGAAAGTGGGGTGTTAAAGTCCCCTACTATGATTGTGTTACTGTCGATTTCCCCTTTTATGGCTGTTAGTATTTGCCTTATGTATTGAGGTGCTCCTATGTTGGGTGCATAAATATTTACAATTGTTATATCTTCTTCTTGGATCGATCCCTTTATCGTTATGTAGTGTCCTTCTTTGTCTCTTCTAATAGTCTTTATTTTAAAGTCTATTTTGTCTGATATAAGAATTGCTACTCCAGCTTTCTTTTGATTTCCATTTGCATGGAATATCTTTTTCCATCCCCTTACTTTCAATCTGTATGTGTCTCTAGGTCTGAAGTGGGTCTCTTGTAGACAGCATATATATGGGTCTTGTTTTTGTATCCATTCAGCCACTCTGTGTCTTTTGGTGGGAGCATTTAGTCCATTTACATTTAAGGTAATTATTGATATGTATGTTTCTATTCCCATTTCCTTAATTGCTTTGGGTTCGTTATTGTAGGTATATTCCTTCTGTTGTGTTTCTTGCCTAGAGAAGTTCCTTTAGCATTTGTTGTAAAGCTGGTTTGGTGGTGCTGAACTCTCTCAGCTTTTGCTTGTCTGTAAACGTTTTAATTTCTCCATCAAATCTGAATGAGATCCTTGCTGGGTAGAGTAATCTTGGTTGCAGGTTTTTCTCCTTCATCACTTTAATTATGTCCTGCCACTCCCTTCTGGCTTGTAGAGTTTCTGCTGAGAGATCAGCTGTTAACCTGATGGGGATTCCCTTGTGTGTTATTTGTTGTTTTTCCCTTGCTGCTTTTTCCCTTGCTGATTTCTTTGTGTTTAATTTTTGACAGTTTGATTAATATGTGTCTTGGCGTATTTCTCCTTGGATTTATTCTGTATGGGACTCTCTGTGCCTCTCTGTGCCTCCTGGACTTTATTAACTATTTCCTTTCCCATATTAGGGAAGTTTTCAACTATAATCTCTTCAAATATTTTCTCAGTCCCTTTCTTTTTCTCTTCTTCTTCTGGAATCCCTATAATTCGAATGTTGGTGCATTTAATGTTGTCCCAGAGGTCTCTGAGACTGTCCTCTATTCTTTTCATTCTTTTTTCTTTATTTTGCTCTGCATCAGTTATTTCCACTATTTTATCTTCCACCTCACTTATCCGTTGTTCTGCCTCAGTTATTCTGCTATTGATCCCATCTAGAGTATTTTTCATTTCATTTATTGTGTTTTTAATCGATGCTTGATTCATCTTTAGTTCTTCTAGGTCCTTGTTAACTGTTTCTTGCATTTTGTCTATCCTATTTCCAAGATTTTGGATCATCTTTACTATCATTATTCTGAATTCTTTTTCAGGTAGACTGCCTATTACCTCTTCATTTGTTAGGTCTGGTAGGTTTTTATCTTGCTCCTTCACCTGCTGTGTGTTTTTCTGCTTTCTCATTTTGCTTATGTTACTGTGTTATGGGGTCTCCTTTTTGCAGGCTGCAGATTCGTAGTTCCCGTTGTTTTTGGTATCTGTCCCCCATGGCTAAGGTTGTTTCAGTAGGTTGTGTAGGCTTCCTGGTGGGGGGGACTAATGCCTGTGTTCTGGTGGTTGAGGCTCGATCTTGTCTTTCTGGTGGACAGGTCCACGTCTGGTGGTGTGTTTTGGGGTGCCTGTGGCCTTATTATGTTTTTAGGTAGTCTCTCTGCTAATGGGTGGGTTTGTGTTCCTGCCTTGCTAGTTGCTTGGCATAGGGTGACCAGCACTGTAGTTTGCTGGTCGTTGACTGAAGCTGGGTGCTGGTGTTGAGATGGAGATCCCTGGGAGATTTTCGCTGCTTGATATTATGTGGAGCTGGGAGGTCTCTTGTGGACCGGTGTCCTGAGGTTGGCTCTCCCACTTCAGAGGCACAGCACTGACTCCTGGCTGCAGCACCATGAGCCTTTCATCCACCCGGCTCAGAATAACAGTGAGAAAAAGTAGAAAGAAAGAATTAGTACAAGAAAGAAAGAGACAGGGAAAGAAAGGAAGAAGGGAGGAAAGGAAGGAAGGAAGAAAGAAAGAAAGGAGGGAGGGAGGGAGGGAGGATGGAAAGAAGGAAAGAAAGGAGGGAGGGAGGGAGGAATGAAAGCAAAAGGAAGAGTGAATGGAAGAAGGGAGGGAGGGAGGGAGGAAGGGAAGAAAGAAAGAAAGACAGGAGGGAGGGAGGGAGGAAGTAAAGAAAAAGAAAGTGGAAAGAAGAAGGGTGGGAGGGCGGGAGGGAGGAAAGAAAAAGAAAGACGGAAAGGAGGAGCGGAGGGAGGGAGGGAGGAAGGGAAGGTAGGAAAAAAAGAAAGAGCAGGTAAAGTAAAATAGAATAAAGTATGAAATATAGTAGCATTATTAAAATTAAAAAGTAATTATTGAAAAAAAAAAAACACGGACCGATAGAACCCTGGGACATATGGTGGAAGCAAAGCTATACAGAGAGAATCTTACACAGAAGATTACACATACACATTCACAAAAAGAGAGCAGGGGGAAAAATCAAAAATCTTGCTCTCCAAGTCCACCTCCTCGATTTGGGATAATTCGTTGTAAAAAGAGGAAAAGGGCGAGAAGTCTGAAATCTTGGTAAGTCCACCTCCTTAATTTGGGATAATTCGTTGTAAAAAGGGGGGAAAGTCTTAAATCTTGTCCTCAAAGTCCACTTCCTCAATTTGGGGTGATTCGCTGTCCATTCATACACTCCACAGACGCAGGGCACATCAAATGGACCGTGGAGCTTTAATCCACTGCCTCCGCGGCTGCACAGAGAGATTTCCCTGTATCTGCTCTCACAACTCTCGGGTCTCAGCCTTGGACCTGGCCTCGCCTCTGCGCGTAGGTCGCCGGAGGGCGTCCGTTCTTCGCTCAGACAGGACGGGTTTAAAGGAGCTGCTGATTCGGGGGCTCTGGCTCACTCAGGCAGAGGGGAGGGAGGGGAATGCCCTCTCCTCGCGCACCAGGCAACAAAAGGGAAAAAAGTCTCTTGCCTCTCCGGTAGCTCCAGACCCTTTCCCCGGACTCCCTCCGGGCTAGCACTAACCCCTTCAGGCTCTCTTCCTGCCGCCAGCCCCAGTCCTCTCCCTGCGCTCCGACTGAAAGCCGATACCCGAGCCTCAGCTCCCAGCCCCGCCCGCCCCGTGGGCCGAGCAGACAAGCCTCTCGGGCTGGTGTGTGCCTAAGGGCACCGATCCTCTGTGTCAGAATCTCTCCGCTTTGCCCTCCGCACCCCTGTTGCTGTGCTCTCCTCCGCTACTCCGAAGCTTTCCCCCTCCGCCACCTGCAGTCTCCGCCCGCGAAGGGGCTTGTAGTGTGTAGAAACCTTCCCTCCTTCACGGCTCCCTCCCACTGGTGCAGGTCCCGTCCATATCCTATTGTCTCTGTTTATTCTTTTTTTCTTTTGACCTACCCAGGTATGTGGGGAGTTTCTTGCCTTTTGGGGGGTCTGAGGTCTTCTGTCAGCGTTCAGTAGGTGTTCTGTTGGAGTTGTTCCACGTGTAGATGAATTTCTGATGTATCTGTGGGGAGGAAGGTGATCTCCGCGTCTTACTCTTCCGCCATCTTCCTCTTCCGCCCCGATTTATTTTTAGATAATTGATAAACAGCCAATTGATGAAACCCAGCTAATTGAGTTAGGTCATCTTCCATTATTACTAACAAAGAATTAAGATCCTTTGAGCATTTAATTTAAATCTGCATATTTACTCAAATTTTCTGTTAATGAAACATTTCACTGTATCATTTTTATCATTTGATTTCTCATTGAATTCATTGTTACAAAACAATATGTGATGCATTATGAAAAGAGGAAATTAAAAGAAAACTGGAGAGTGGAATATATAATATGTATTGTGCTTCTGAGGTAACAGTTATCTGAAACATAAGAGTACCAGGAGACAGTCATTTTGTAATTAGCAAAAGAAAAGTGTTCATTAAGATAAAGGGTGTGTAGAGACTTATATCAATGTGGCTAGAAGGATACTATCATGGAATACTTTTCTTGAAACTGTTAATGACTGTAAGCTGTGAACATAGGTTTTGAAATTGCTTTTAAATAACCCAGTGCCCTAGAGAGTTGGCAAGATCTAGTAGTACTGGCTGTTAGTCAGGTTTGGGAATACTGGGGCTTTATAACTCAACAGAAATAATAATCTAGCATAATATGTCTCCAGATACTGTCTTGGTGGTTCAAAACTAGAGTAGACACATAGGAGATACAATCCATACAGAAAAAGTGCATCAATCGTAACAAATCCAGTATATCTGTTGCCTTCCGTTGCTACTGTATTGATCCAGATCACTACAAGCTCCCTCCGAGACTCCCGCCCGGTCAACTCTCGAGCTTCTCTGTCCATTGCTGCCTATACTCACCATGTTCTATTCTCCTCACAGCAGTCAGAGTGATACTGTTAAAAAGTAAATTATATCACTTACTTTATGGGCTTATTGCTATTCCTTGACCCACATTAAGGAATAACCTGCCTCAGCACCTTTGTGGTTATTACTCTTTCCACATGAAATATTCTGTCTAAATATTCTTAGTTTTCCCCATCCCTTCATTCAGATTTCCACTCAAGATAATCATCTCATACTTCACTGCTCAGCTTATTTAATATACCTTTCTGAGTCACTTATTATCACCTGTTTTAGTTTCTTCAAAGCACTTATCACTATAAAACATTGTGTGTTTTTTTCTCATCCATTAGATTTAAACTATATGAATGCAGAAGTTTGTTTGGCTCATTACCAAACTCTATGTTCCAGAAAGAATAGGGTCTCAATTTTTTTTCTTGAATGAATGAATGAATGGGAAATGAAAAGAATAGAGAACTAAGTGCTTTTCAAGCACAAATAACTAGAACAGCACTCTCAATATATCTTTCTGTAATTGTGGAAATATTCTATATTTGTCCTGTCTAATACAATAGCCACTAGAAAAAAAAATGAGTCTATTAAGCATCTAAAATGTGGCTAGTGAAACTAAGAAGTTGCATTTATTTTTTTAATTAAATTTGAATAGCCATGTTTATATGGTATTGGAAAGGACAGCATGGGACAATAACAGAGGCAGGTGAATAGAATAACTAGGCCTATTACATAACATATTGACCAAATTTTTATTATGCAATTAACATTTTCAAAAGTCCCACTGAAATTTTTATATCATTTGAAATGAGTGCCCTGGTGTTATTACATTATTAAAAATTTCAATTTGACTCCAGAAACTTCATTTGACTTAGCCTTGTAGTTCAATTTTGTGATATTAGAACATATAAGCTTATAAGTGAAAATTCTTTTTCTAACAACTGAGAATAAAATGAAAAAAAGAAACATGAGAATTTTGATTTTCAAAATTTTAAAACATCTACTAAACAGGTTTTGCTAGTGTTGGCAAAGATTTGGATGGATTTATGCAAAGGATTTATAGTTAAAGACTTTCTCCATTCAATTTCACGTTTGATTGGCCCTCCCTATCCACAGATGTAGAACCTGCGGGCATGGAGAGCTGACTGTTTTGAGTATCCTTGGGGGTCCTGGAACCAATCCCCTGTGGATAATGAGCGATGACTATATACAAATTTGCCAATGAAATAATCAGATAGATACAGGTTAAGTGTATTTGGTGTACGATAATTTTCAATGAAGCTATTATTGATAACTATGCAACCATATCTTTAACATCCAAGGACAATGGATTTACATGAACTAGAAATGTACTACATCCTCTTGTTGAAGTACATATGTGGGACTAAGACTAATTTTGTCCTAAAAAAGAGAATAATATATAATGCAATATATGTTGTTTATGTGTTAATATGTGTATAATTTGATTACATAAGCCATCAATAAGTACCATTTATTAATTTATATGTTTCAGGAGACTAATGGCAATAACTGAACTGGCTAAGATTAATAATTATTGTTGTTTGAAGTAAAAACTAAAAGTTTGTTAGTCCTTGGCCTTCTAAATAAGCATATTACATAGCTTTGCATTTTCTTACGTAAAGCTTTTTCAGCTAACCTAAAAAAATTCCACTATACTCTCTTCATCCTCCTCTTAGATTCTAATTGCCTGTTCAGTGTATCTCTCTAATTTACCATCTCCTCCTTCAGTTTGTTCTCTATCACATGCAAATTTAGCTCAGAGAAACCATAATTAGCCAGGGTAGACCTACGTCAGTTAAGATGCTCTTGTTTGCAAGAAAGATAATGTACTACTTGTACTGACATAATTATACTACTTGTATTGACTTGTATTTTAATATGAATTTACGGATTCCAGAATTCAAAAGTCCAAAGATGGGGATAACTGGGCTTGATTTAATGCATACCACATGATTCCAAAGTATATGTTCCTTTTTTCTTCTTTTTGCATTCACTGTAAAGGTCCTGGGATTCAATCCTTTCATCTTGATCACATGTCCAACATTGAATCATTGAGTGGAATGTATGTGGTTAAAATCTATCAACCTGTTTTAACTTTAGAGTAAGGGGTGGATCCATGTAAACCTCACATTAAAACTGGAGTCTGTTAGACAGGTGGAAAGAAAAGTTTGTCCTAGGAAGAACAACAAAAACAACTACACAAAAAAGAAAAATTAAAAAAAACAACTAAAAAAAAATAATAAACTACAGGGCTAGATTCCTACCTCCTGTATTCCTGACCTCAGCAGACCTCTTTGCTATAAAAGAATGATTCAGACACAACTTAGTGGTAAAATGAGTTTATTCTTCATTGTAACTTTATGCATAGAAGTATAAGATTTCTCTATTTGAAGCCACCACATCTGCTCATTTGTCTTTGATACTTTTTCATGTCCACAACTGTTAAGCTCTTTGATTGGGGCTATTATTTACCTTTTTCACATAAGTATTTATGTTTCACTTGTGTGGGTTAGAAATGACAAATGAGCTGTAGTGTAGCATTAAGTGTGAAACAAGAGCAGGTTGTTATTTTAGCCAAGGTTTGTTAATCTGGCCTCACAGTTCTTTTCTGTCAGACTTCTTTTTGAAATAGCCTTAGGTCTTATTTCATAGCACCTGCTTACTTATGAGCATTTATTCATGAGTTAATCACGGTAAGCCCTCTAATGCCCATTAATATCATCCACAATAAACAGAACAAACAGCATTATAAGCTATTTTTGTTAATACAGCAAAAGACAATGTAACAAAAATACAATTATTTTGAAGTGTATTTATGTATAATTTGAAAAAAAACCCCAAATATCTACTCTAAATTTTGGATGTTTTCCCCCCAGGCTATATAAGAAAATTGTAAGAAAATAAAATACCTTATAAAGGCAAACTAAGCTATAATAGGAAATATCAGTATCTTCAACATAAAAAAGAACACCATGAAACAAGAAAACAGGAGGTTAATACACAATTCACTACTGCAAATAAAATAAGAATTAGAAAAATATTTGATTTTCCACCTACAAGTTTTAAAGATATTGTAAATTATAGCATGATGTTTTCTGAAATAAGTCTGATTTATAGAGTGCAGAACTGACAAGAGTGTGTAGGAATTGCCATAGTTCAACTCTGGCTTAGGGCTTTGAAGTGGTGTTATATAGTTTTTCTTCCCGTAAAAAGGTTCACTTTTCATTTTATAGACGATGATGATGGATGGCATTTTGGGAGACTTGAAGTGATATGTGTCATCCCCAAACAGTCAGATAGACTTCCAGTATTTACACAGCACTCTACCACTGGGCCCCACAGATGAATACACTGGCTTTTTGTATGATTTAATTATGCCATGGTCAGCAAATGAAATTTTCCTGAAAATATTAACTGACTTTATCAAAAGTAAATTTATCTAGTAATATAACATTATCATATTTTAATATTGTGGCATAGAATAGAGGAGAGATTGTTTAATAAAAGAAATAGGAAGAAATTATATTGCTGGCACTGTGAAAAAGAGTTATATTGTATTTAAGTCCTTACCTATGTTGCCTTCAACAGATAACTTTAAATAATTTAACCCCTCAGAGGCTGATTTTTCTCAAAAATAAGGACAGTATCACCTGCCTTATTTGTTACCATTGTTTGTTGTTAAATACAACTTAGATAATATGTGCAAAATCATCTCTATATTGATTCTGTTCCATTATCCTTTTCTGGTTTTTCTCTTGATCCCTTTTCAAATTATCTGAGCCTTAAAGACTCTTTTTCTATAAGTTTCTATCTTTGACCCTCTTCCTTTTTATTTTTTTTTCCACCTCTGTGGGTAATTTTATTCACTTTCATTGATGTAGATTTCAATATACACTCCTGATTTTCCAGCAACAATTTCCATTCAAGCTCCAGCACCCATGCACAGAACGATTTGCCAAGGATCCACCACTGAATTTTGTTATGTCCCTTCCATTTTGGCCCAACTCTCACCTCACTTCCAGTAAACAAAACTACCATCTAAGTTAAAACTACCATCTAAGTGAGTAAACTGGGGCTTCCCTGGTGGCGCAGTGGTTGAGAATCTGCCTGCTAATGGAGGGGACATAGGTTCGAGCCCTGGTCTGGGAGGATCCCACATGTTGCAGAGCAACTAGGCCTGTGAGCCACAACTACTGAGCCTGCGCATCTGGAGCTTGTGCTCCGCAGCAGAGAGGCCGTGACAGTGAGAGGCCTGCACACCGCTATGAGAGTGGCCCCCGCTTGCCACAACTAGAGAAAGCCCTTGCACAGAAACGAAGACCCAACACAGCAAAAATAAATAAATTAATTAATAAACTCCTACCCCCAACATCTTCTTAAAAAAAAAAAAAAAGAAGTGAGTAAGCTGGAAACCTGGAATCTTGTTTAAGAATCTTACATTGTTGTAACCTCTTATATCCAAGCAACAATTAAATCCTACATATTTTATCTCATTTATGTACTTATAATTCATTCTATCTCCTCTGAACCTACATACACAGCCTTAATGTAAACTATTGCAGTATTAGCTTCTAACTTGTCTTCCTGACTCTTGACCATGGCACAAAATGTAGATTGCTAGAGCTTAAAGACAACATCATTCACATGCCTGAACCCCACTCAAATCTTTTATTGGTCCTCTCACACCGACACGTAGTGAGATCTTTAACAAGAGCCACGTAACTTCATCATCTGGTGGCTGCCCACAAATGTCAACTTAGGCACTGAAAATGAGGCAGGTACGAGGACATTCTCTGTCAGTAATATGAAATTAAACATGGTTCCCCAAACAGACTTTCTGTTCAGTTTCATGCCTCAGTAGCTTTGCACATGATGTTTCCTATATCTGAATGTCTTCTCTTCTTATTCACCTAAATAATCTAGACTTACTGTAACATCCTTTTTCATGTACTTTCTCCTGTGGGAGATCATACTTGCACATCTGAAGTTCAACGATAATCTAGCTATATGTTAGACCCTCCCAACACATTTATAAGTCTCTTGAAGGCACGGATGGATCATCCTGATGCATGTAGGCAAGGATTTTATTTTAAAATTATACCATTATGATTTATTAAACATTTACTAAAGAAATTGGCATTTAAATGTTGTGACATTGTATACTCATGTTTGCCACTTTTAGTGAAAAAGAGTTAAATCTGAATGTCTGAATTCAAAGCTAATTCTCAAGTGTAATAATGAATATGATATAATTTACATTTATACTGCTTATTTGTTAAAAATTAATTGGCCAGTTAATAGACTATGTACTGTATCCTTATAAATAAAGTATATAATAAGTGAATATATTTTTTTAATAGATTAAGAATTAAAATCAGAACTGAGGCTTTTTATCATTTAGGTATTTCTTAGTTTATAGATTTTAAAGGCATTTTTACCTCAACAGAGAATTTGTTAATGATAGTAATAACTAAACTATATTGAATACATAGTATGTGCCAGGCATTGTGCTATCATACTTCAAAATTCACAAAATTCATATAAGTAAAGCACAGTTTAAGTAGCGATTTGCTACCTTACTATAACTAGTAAGTGGTGGAGAAGTTCTAGAGGATGCTGATAAGTACTGATACTTTTAAAAAATTACATTCTATAGTTACATAGGCTTGGAACATGGAGTAAACCAGAGTAAACCATGTTAACTAGGTTTCTTTAAGCAGAACCCTTCAGAGTCCTTATATTGCTGATGTGCAATGAACAATTTGATTTTCCAAAAAGAAAATGTGTTTCCAAAGCTTATTTGACCATGATATCTACCCACATTTGCTGCAAGGGTATTTTGCAAAGCTACTGTCTCAAAAACACAACATGGAAAATACTGCTTTGAAATTTCGATTTATAATTCAATATTTAGCTAAGCAGATGCAAAAAAAATTTCTTTATGTGAAAGAAGTCATATATTAAGCTTGTTTGATATATTATTAAAGCTATGATCACAAATGTTAATCTCTGTATTCTAGAATATAATATGCTCTGCTTCCTGAAAAAATATTCAGGAAATATTTATGTTGATAGTCTCTCTAGTCTATGTTGGAAATATTAAGTAATTAGATGGAATCAAAGCATTATCTAAAAGCAAACAGATTCAAATCTGTCTATGACAAAGAAATTTAGGATATGCATTTTCGGTCTGTTTCATAAGATTTCTTTTTTACCTTTCAAAATGGTTCAAATATTTCAGAAATAAATTAAAATAACATTTAGGCAATTCGTATATAAAAGTCAAGACTTATACACCATTGTGAGCTAATGGAAATTACAGCCTGAAAGAGTTGTAGCACATGCAACTACTATTGGAAACATTTTCTGTTTTGAGAGAGGATAGAGATTAGAATAGAATAAAAGCAGCATGGTGCAACACATAACCTGCAGGTGAACAGTTTCTTCAGCTGTTTACACAAGTGACTGCCAAGTACAGGTGTGAAGATCAACAGACATGAAGATATGAGAAGAGAGTGTGGAGGAATCTGCTCATAGAGGGGAAAAAATAGAAGGGAGCTGAGAAGGGAGGAAGTGTCACCGGAAATCATGACTGCTTTATAATTTCTTGAGAATGAAAAAGGAGAAACGACAGTGACAAAAGAAGGATGATGAAAGGAAGTGTAGTTACTTTGAATGGATTACTAGTCATGAAGATAAGGGCAAATCAGCAAGTTCTGATTATAAAATAATTGGGGTTAATTAGAAAGGATGCTTTAGTAATGATGAGTATAGTGGGGATGAAAGATACAATAGACTCAGAGAGGTGACTTGTCAATAACTTTTCAGGGAGAATAGAAAGGAAGAATGAGAACTGGTAGGTGAAATTTCAATAGATATTAATGAGTCAGTGAATGATGGCTGGAGATGAGTCATTTGGGTAAAAAGATAATGAAACATTACAAATTAGCTGAATAAGAAACTGGACAGATATATTAGATGAATTCTTAATAAACTCTATTCCCAGATTATTTTCTTGAGGTAAATGGTGATCCAGAATGTATTTATGCAAAATCCTTAAAAGATAGGAAAAAGAAGGTCAATAGAATACTTCTCTAATGTCATGCCTGATGTCACCCATGTGACATTACCATGCCCTCATTACTTCCTAAGTGGAACTTCACCATCCTATCCTCTCTGCTCAGAAAGCTCCAGAGTGTAGTTCTTGGACAGTTTTTCTTTACTGTATATGCATTTTCTTGATAATCTCTTTCAGTCACATAATTTGAAACCCAGTCTATACAGTATTTATCACAGTAATTTATTTTTTTCTGCA